>NC_086445.1:724479341-724786183 GCF_028390025.1 Pseudophryne corroboree
CCATTTACCACACGGAGTGGCAAGGAACGGCTGAGGCCCTGGCCTATGTTTGAAAATACCAAAAAAATCAGCTCTTCGGTGTGGAAGTATTTCAACAGAAATGCGGACAACATTTGTCAAGCCGTGTGTTGCCTTTGTCAAGCTGTAATAAGTAGGGGTAAAGACGTTAACCACCTCGGAACATCCTCCCTTATACGTCACCTGCAGCGCATTCATAATAAGTCAGTGACAAGTTCAAAAACTTTGGGCGACAGCAGAAGCAGTCCACTGACCAGTAAATCCCTTCCTCTTGTAACCAAGCTCACGCAAACCACCCCACCAACTCCCTCAGTGTCAATTTCCTCCTTCCCCAGGAATGCCAATAGTCCTGCAGGCCATGTCACTGGCAATTTTGACGAGTCCTCTCCTGCCTGGGATTCCTCCGATGCATCCTTGCGTGTAACGCCTACTGCTGCTGGCGCTGCTGTTGTTGCTGCTGGGAGTCGATGGTCATCCCAGAGGGGAAGTCGTAAGACCACTTTTACTACTTCCACCAAGCAATTGACTGTCCAACAGTCCTTTGCGAGGAAGATGAAATATCACAGCAGTCATCCTGCTGCAAAGCGGATAACTGAGGCCTTGGCATCCTGGGTGGTGAGAAACATGGTTCCGGTATCCATCATTACTGCAGAGCCAACTAGAGACTTGTTGGAGGTACTGTGTCCCCGGTACCAAATACCATCTAGGTTCCATTTCTCTAGGCAGGCGATACCGAAAATGTACACAGACCTCAGAAAAAGACTCACCAGTGTCCTAAAAAATGCAGCTGTACCCAATGTCCACTTAACCACGGACATGTGGACAAGTGGAGCAGGGCAGGGTCAGGACTATATGACTGTGACAGCCCACTGGGTAGATGTATGGACTCCCGCCGCAAGAACAGCAGCGGCGGCACCAGTAGCAGCATCTCGCAAACGCCAACTCTTTCCTAGGCAGGCTAAGCTTTGTATCACCGGTTTCCAAATATGCACACAGCTGAAAACCTCTTACGGCAACTGAGGAAGATCATCGCGGAATGGCTTACCCCAATTGGACTCTCCTGTGGATTTGTGGCATCGGACAACACCAGCAATATTGTGTGTGCATTAAATATGGGCAAATTCCAGCACGTCCCATGTTTTGCACATACCTTGAATTTGGTGGTGCAGAATTATTTAAAAAACGAGAGGGGCGTGCAAGAGATGCTGTCGGTGGCCAGAAGAATTGAGGGACACTTTCGGCGTACAGGCACCACGTACAGAAGACTGGAGCACCACCAAAAACGCCTGAACCTGCCCAGCCATCATCTGAAGCAAGAAGTGGTAACGAGGTGGAATTCAACCCTATATATGCTTCAGAGGTTGGAGGAGCAGCAAAAGGCCATTCAAGCCTATACAATTGAGCACGATATAGGAGGTGGAATGCACCTGTCTCAAGCGCAGTGGAGAATGATTTCAACGTTGTGCAAGGTTCTGCTGCCCTTTGAACTTGCCACACGTGAAGTCAGTTCAGACACTGCCAGCCTGAGTCAGGTCATTCCCCTCATCAGGCTTTTGCAGAAGAAGCTGGAGACATTGAAGGAGGAGCTAACACAGAGCGATTCCGCTAGGCATGTGGGACTTGTGGATGGAGCCCTTAATTCGCTTAACAAGGATTCACGGGTGGTCAATCTGTTGAAATCAGAGCACTACATTTTGGCCACCGTGCTCGATCCTAGATTTAAAACCTACCTTGGATCTCTCTTTCCGGCAGACACAAGTCTGCTGGGGTTCAAAGACCTGCTGGTGAGAAAATTGTCAAGTCAAGCGGAACGCGACCTGTCAACATCTCCTCCTTCACATTCTCCCGCAAACTGGGGGTGCGAGGAAAAGGCTCAGAATTCCGAGCCCACCCGCTGGCGGTGATGCAGGGCAGTCTGGAGCGACTGCTGATGCTGACATCTGGTCCGGACTGAAGGACCTGCCAACGATTACGGACATGTCGTCTACTGGCACTGCATATGATTCTCTCCCCATTGAAAGAATGGTGGAGGATTATATGAGTGACCGCATCCAAGTAGGCACGTCAGACAGTCCGTACTTATACTGGCAGGAAAAAGAGGCAATTTGGAGGCCCTTGCACAAACTGGCTTTATTCTACCTAAGTTGCCCTCCCACAAGTGTGTACTCCGAAAGAGTGTTTAGTGCCGCCGCTCACCTTGTCAGCAATCGGCGTACGAGGTTACTTCCAGAAAATGTGGAGAAGATGATGTTCATTAAAATGAATTATAATCAATTCCTCCGTGGAGACATTGACCAGCAGCAATTGCCTCCACAAAGTACACAGGGAGCTGAGATGGTGGATTCCAGTGGGGACGAATTGATAATCTGTGAGGAGGGGGATGTACACGGTGATATATCGGAGGATGATGATGAGGTGGACATCTTGCCTCTGTAGAGCCAGTTTGTGCAAGGAGAGATTAATTGCTTCTTTTTTGGTGGGGGTCCAAACCAACCCGTCATTTCAGTCACAGTCGTGTGGCAGACCCTGTCACTGAAATGATGGGTTGGTTAAAGTGTGCATGTCCTGTTTATACAACATAAGGGTGGATGGGAGGGCCCAAGGACAATTCCATCTTGCACTTCTTTTTTCTTTAATTTTTCTTTGCGTCATGTGCTGTTTGGGGAGTGTTTTTTGGAAGGGCCATCCTGCGTGACACTGCAGTGCCACTCCTAGATGGGCCAGGTGTTTGTGTCAGCCACTAGGGTCGCTTAGCTTACTCACACAGCTACCTCATTGCGCCTCTTTTTTTCTTTGCGTCATGTGCTGTTTGGGGAGTGTTTTTTGGAAGGGCCATCCTGCGTGACACTGCAGTGCCACTCCTAGATGGGCCAGGTGTTTGTGTCGGCCACTAGGGTCGCTTAGCTTACTCACACAGCTACCTCATTGCGCCTCTTTTTTTCTTTGCGTCATGTGCTGTTTGGGGAGTGTTTTTTGGAAGGGCCATCCTGCGTGACACTGCAGTGCCACTCCTAGATGGGCCAGGTGTTTGTGTCGGCCACTAGGGTCGCTTAGCTTACTCACACAGCTACCTCATTGCGCCTCTTTTTTTCTTTGCGTCATGTGCTGTTTGGGGAGTGTTTTTTGGAAGGGCCATCCTGCGTGACACTGCAGTGCCACTCCTAGATAGGCCAGGTGTTTGTGTCGGCCACTAGGGTCGCTTAGCTTACTCACACAGCTACCTCATTGCGCCTCTTTTTTTCTTTGCGTCATGTGCTGTTTGGGGAGTGTTTTTTGGAAGGGCCATCCTGCGTGACACTGCAGTGCCACTCCTAGATGGGCCAGGTGTTTGTGTCGGCCACTAGGGTCGCTTAGCTTACTCACACAGCTACCTCATTGCGCCTCTTTTTTTCTTTGCGTCATGTGCTGTTTGGGGAGTGTTTTTTGGAAGGGCCATCCTGCGTGACACTGCAGTGCCACTCCTAGATGGGCCAGGTGTTTGTGTCGGCCACTAGGGTCGCTTAGCTTAGTCACACAGCTACCTCATTGCGCCTCTTTTTTTCTTTGCGTCATGTGCTGCTGTTTGGGGAGTGTTTTTTGGAAGGGCCATCCTGCGTGACACTGCAGTGCCACTCCTAGATTGGCCAGGTGTTTGTGTCGGCCACTTGGGTCGCTTAGCTTAGTCATCCAGCGACCTCGGTGCAAATTTTAGGACTAAAAATAATATTGTGAGGTGTGAGGTGTTCAGAATAGACTGAAAATGAGTGGAAATTATGGTTTTTGAGGTTAATAATACTTTGGGATCAAAATGACCCCCAAATTCTATGATTTAAGCTGTTTTTTAGGGTTTTTTGAAAAAAACACCCGAATCCAAAACACACCCGAATCCGACAAAAAAAATTCGGTGAGGTTTTGCCAAAACGCGGTCGAACCCAAAACACGGCCGCGGAACCGAACACAAAACCAAAACACAAAACCCGAAAAATTTCAAGTGCACATCTCTAATACTTACCTACCTCCAACGCTGAGATTCACGTCCAATTGTCCATGTAAAATCCACGTGGTACCTGTAAAAAAAAATTATACTTACAACCAATCCAGTGTAGATCTGTCCTCTTCTTATCCGACGTAATCCAGGGACTTGAACAAAATAATAAACCAAAATAAGCAGCCTACCTCTTTTGTTTTTTGCTGTAGTCTGGTGAGTATGTCAGCCAGAGACACTCCTCCTCACGGTACAGGCATATAAAGCCTAATAGAAATTTGCCGCTCTCATAGGACATCTGCAGAATGCAAAAAAAGGAAAATGAATAAACATGAAAAAAGTTCCATTGTTCAGGTTAAATAAAGTTTGATTTCTAGTATTATTGTGGTTAAATAAAGTTTGTTTTCTAGTATTATTGTGGTTAAATACAGTTTGTTTACTAGATACTGCTGGGAGTTATCTGAAATATGTTGTGCTAATACTTTGGTGTGCAGGGTGCAGCAGCATAATGGTGGGCAGTGGCTTGCAGTGGGGCAGCATAATGGCGAACAGAGCGTGGACAGGGGCTTGCAGTGGTGCAGCATTTTGGGCAGTGTGCCAGTATAATGGAGGGTGCAGCAGCATAATAGTGGGCAGTGGCTTGCAGTGGGGCAGCATAATGGTGGACAGGGCGTGAACAGGTGCTTGCAGTTGTGTAGCATTTTGGGCAGTGGGCCAGTATAATGGTGGGTGCAGCAGCATAATAGTGGGCAGTGGCTTGCAGTGGGGCAGCATAATGGCAGAGAGGGCGCAGCCAGGGGCTTGCAGTGTTGCAGCATTTTGGGCAGTGTGCCAGTATAATGATGGGTAGAGCAGCATAATGATGGGCAGTGGTGGTAAAACATCATAATAATCATTGGTGGCCAGTGGTATAGCCTGTCTACCTTGTCCGGTGTTTGGGAGCTCAACAGCATGCTTCCAGCCTCCACTCCAGGCATGTGCGTAGTGGGGGGAAGAGGAGTGGCCAGGAAGTCGGCTCCTATCTACACAGATCGCACATTGCAGTGTGATAAATATAAAGTGGTAAACAGCATGCGATCGCACTGCGATTCGATAAATATTAAGTGCAGCACATACTATCTAGAGATGGACATTCGACTGGCGTACCCGCACATTGTGCTACCTGAAATGTGCATACAATGCTTTGATTTATTTCACAGATGCGGTCGAAATCGAAGGATTGTACCTGATATCTCACAAGTGTATGGGCTACATTACACTCACTCTAGCAAAGTACGTGAAAATGGCAAAGACTTTATTTCATGTTTTCCGATGAAAGATCCAAAGCATGTATTTAAATTATACAGTGTTTTACTTATTCTAATGTGTTAGTTTTCTTAATATTTACTTGTTCCCATTACAAAGAAGTGACTGACACACCAAGAAATACAAAGCACTCTTGCCTTTAGGGGACTGCCCTTACAGTTCAGTACACTTTTCTGCAGTTGCGTTCATTGTAGCCCCATACCCTTAGCTTGTTAGCTGTGTCACAGCTGATCTGTAGTACCCAGAGACCTCATCAAAACTACATCAGGCTCCTGCCTGTGCTTCACGCTTTTTAAAGTAGCTTCTAATAGTCTCTCCTTGGTATATTTTAATAATAATCTTCAAACAACCTCTTTGCTTCTATAAAGGTAATTTTTACTATCTGCCATCTTTTAGCCCAGATCTGCATTTATTTGTATATTTGTATATGAAGGTCATATCTGTAAGTACTTATTTATACAGTGGCAACCTTTTACACTGCTACCTTCATTTAGCCAGACGACAACTTTTAACATATTGCATTTACATTGCGGTTAGTTTAATGTTAATACTTCATTCTTTGAACTGCATTTTCTGCCCATATTTTAAGCTGGTGATTCATAAAGGGGAAAAAATGAATTACATATTTCACATGAGCATGACAGGAGCAGTTTTAATTCATATGAGCACGCAGAGTGACATTTAGGCGTACATTTTTAAAAGATCAGTTTGTAAAAATATGCTGGTCTCTGGTGTTTTTCCTGGTAGTTTAGTGAGGCCAATTTACAAAGTGTCAGTTTTGAAAACTGCCAAAACAACATCACCAAAACTACCCAAATAAATGACTGCCAATTGGTCAATGTTTAGGAATTATGCATACTGCACCTACTGTATGTAGAACAGTGACGTGCGGTGAGGTCTGTGGCTGGGGAGGTACTGGATTATTCACTAGCCCCCCAGTATAAAAAAGAAATGGGGTTCCCCATATTTAACAAAAACCAGCACCAGGCTGAACCAGCCAGGGGGAGAAATGCCATAGCAGGGGAGATACTCAGTGTGGGGTCCCACTGCCATCACAATTAACTCCCCCCAAACCAGTCAGCCCAGGGCTGGCATTCCTCAGAAAGTGGGGACCCCAGAAAAAGTGAATGGGTCCCCCCCTCCCGAGCAACAACCAGCACTGGGCTGAAAGCCCAATGCTATGCTCCGCACCCCTGGTGGCGGTGGGTGCGGGGTTCATGCCATGCTAATATTGTTCTTTACAGAGAGCCTACAGGTCCCAGCAAGCCTGCCCCAGCATGACAGCACTTGGAGAACCACAAGTGCCAGCATGCCTGGACATAAAGTGCCTGCAGGCACCTGTAGTCCTCCAGTAAAGAAAATATTAAAATAAATACACAACACATTAAAAAAAAAAGTTTATTGTACATGGTCTTCACCTGGGGGGCGGCAGCCTTTGGGCAGCTCTTTTGCATGGCTGCGGCCTCCCTAGGACTTCTGAAGTCTTCTGTCTTCATCTGGGGAGCCGCCGCCTTCCCAGGGCTTCCCAGAGTCTTCTGTCTTCACCTGGGTGGGCGACGGCCTTTGGGCAGCTCTTTTGCATGGCTGCGGCCTCCCCAGGACTTCTGAAGTCTTCTGTTTTCATCTGGGGGGCCGCTGCCTTCCCAGAGCTTCCCAGAGTCTTCTATCTTCACCTAGGTGGGCGGCGGCCTTTGGGCAGCTCGTTTGCATGGCTGCCACCTCTCCAGAGCTCCCAGGCATCTTCAGTGTTCTCCTGGGTGGGCGGCGGCCTTTGGGCAGCTCTTTTGCATGGCCGTCGCCTCCCCAGGGCTTCTAGGCGTCTTCACCTGGGTGGGCGGCGGCTGTTAAGCTCTTTTGCATAGCCGCCGCCAATCCAGGACTTCCACGGCGTCTTCTGGCTTCAGGAGCATTTGTCTGCTCCTCCTCCGCCGTCGGACTGACAGCTGCTCCCTCACGCTGACTTATAAGTCAGCCAGGGGGGTCGAGGCGATGACCCGGCGAGCCGTGATTGGTTTGCGGTGGCCATCTTGAATTTCAAAAATGCACCTCAGCACCATTTTTGAAATTGGAACCATTGCCAAATTGTAAATTGCAGGCAGGGACTGGATCATCTCGGATCAAGACCTGCCGCAAATGCCCGCACCTCCACTGCCTTTAATGCCCACACTGCCGCTATGCCCGCACTGCCGCCGCCAATGTCCGCACCGCTGCCACCGCCACATATGCCTCCTCCCACTCAGTGATAATTGACAGCGGATCCAGTGACGGATCCGCTGGCCAATCACATCCCTCCTCCCTGAAAGGGGCGTTCTTTCACCCATGAAAGCATGCCGCTGTCAGGGAGGAGGGATGTGATTGTCCCTGTGTCACATCGGCACTTCTAATGGTGCAGCTTCTTTATTTATTTCCAATGGACTTTTAAAGCCTGCATTATGGCCCCGCCCCTTGCTTTGTCCCCTGTCCCATTATTATGGAAGGCACCACTATCGGTGCCTCCCAAAGTCAATTTAAAAGTCAAAATGTTTAAAATAAAATGAAGCAGATGCTTATGACACAGAATATGTGTCATAAGTATCTTCTTTGTATTATTTTAATCATTAATAACAGGGGAGGCACTGCCTCCTCTGCCTCCGCTGACTGCACGTCCCTGATGCAGAAGATAACCAGAAGTAGCTAGACAGAAAAGGATTGCCAGTAGCAGCAGTCAGAGGTACCATGCTAACTATGTAGGCTTAAGTTTTTAAGGTCTTTAATGTCCTGTCTTATAATGAGGTCATACAGATGATTTGCCTCAACAGCAACAACTTGAGGACTCTGTATGACCACACCAAACAACATTTAAAGCCAGATACAACAAGCTCACATTCTGTTTCAGGTCTTCAAAGGCTGCTGTGTTCTCTTTATTTACTTGGTGCTGCCATTCATCCACTTCCCAAGTAGTGAGCATTAGACAGCCCATATTCTCCCAGCATCTGTCTCAGATCTTCCTAGCCATCTAGAGAGTCTATGATTCCTCAATCTGTTTACCCAGCGAAGAGTCACAAGGGTATGAGATAAAGATAGCATTCTGCAGATTTGCTGGAAAGCCTAATAGACTGCAAACAGGGCAGAGGTTTTCATTTACCAACATTATTTCTATTCCATCAAAATTGAAGAGCCTGCAATGGAAAGATGTGCATTAATGAATGTTGTAGTTGGCTATTGTGGCTCATGCCATGATGCCTACATATTCATAGAGTCCATTCTAGAGCACAAGTTTGAGGAAGGTTTAGTGCAATAGGGATGGCTGCTAGGTGTGTCTTATATGACGTTATTGACACATACTGTATATCTATGCTCTTTGCCATTAATAATCAGTATGCTAATGTTGTTCTTCATATCTTCCCACAAGTAAATCAGGCTATGGCTATCACTCCTGGTTACTTTTTTCACAGACACACACTCCTGTTTACCACAAACATAATAAGTAGAGATGTGCGCCTCCTATCCATCCTTATGTTGAATATTAAATAGGACATGCAAAGTTTAACAAACCAATCATTTTAGCAACAGGGACTGTCACTTTAGTTGTGGCTGAAATGATTGGTTTGTTTGGGCCCCCACAAAACAAGCTGGCAAAGGACAGTGCACAGACTGGCTTTAGTTTACAGCCATGATGCTGTATTTGTCATCATTATAATCTGATTCCTCACCCCCATCAGTGTCTACATCCTCTTCTTCACAGACTATTAATTCGTCCCTGCTGGAATCCACCATCCCATGTCCCTCTGTACTTTTTGGAATTAATTGCTGGTAAAAGTCTGCCTCATGTAATTTGTAATTAATTTTGATGAACATCATCCTTTCCACATTATGGGGAAGTAACCTCCTACGACGATCACTGACAAGGTGCCCAGATGGGCTAAAAACTTTTTCTGAGTAAACACTGGAGGGTGGGCAACTTAGGTAAAACTAAACCAGTTTGTGCAAGAGCCTCCAAGTTGCCTTGTTTTCCTGCTAGTATTCAAACAGACTGTCTGACATGCCTATTTGGATGCTGTCAATAATCATCTACCAGTTTTTCTATGGTGACAGCATCATATGCAGTGACAGTAGACATGTCAGTGATTGTAGGAAGCTCCTTCAGTCTGGAATAGATGTCAAAAGTCTTTCCTGACTGATGTTCATCACTGCCGGTTGGTCTCTTTGGAAAGTTTAGTTTTTTCCTTGCAGCGGCAGTTGCTGGAGCAAATGTAGGAGGAGATTTTGGTTTGTCACACTTTGCTTGAGCTGACAATGTTCTCAACAGCAGCTCTTTGCATCTCTGCAGATTTGTGGCCATTGGAAAGAAAGACACAACGTATGACTTAAACCTAGGATCAAGTACGGTCACCAACATATAGTGCTCTGATTTCAAGAGATTGATGACCCTTGAATCCTGGGAAAGTGATTGAAAGGCTTGATCTGCAAGTCTGACATACTTAGCAGCGCAATCTCTCCATTTAAGATCATCCTTCACTTTCTTCAGCTGCTTTTGCAAAAGCATGATGAGGGGAATGACCTGACTCAAGCTGGTAGTGTCTGAACTAACTTCATAAGTGGCAACATCAAAGGGTTTGAGAACCTTGCACAACATGGAAATTAGTCTCCACTGTGCTTGACTCAGGTGCATTCTAGCTTCTTTCCCTATGTCATAGGTGGACGTGTAGGCTTGAATAGCCTCTTGCTGCTACTCCATCTGCTGAAGCATATAAAGGGTAGATTTGCCCCTCATTACTACCTCTTGCTTCAAATGATAGCAGGGCAAATTCAAGAGCTTTTGTTGGCACGCCTATCTTTGACAAGCATGTGCCAAATGACGAAAATGTCCACAAATTTTGTGGGCCACCAACATAATCTCCTGCACGCCCTGGTAGCACTACCAAATTAATTGTGTGAGCAAAACATGGGACGTGTTGGTATTTTCTCAGATGTAATGCTTTCACAATATTGTTGGCATTGTCAGATATCACAAATCCCAAGGAGAGTCCAAGAGGGTAAGCCATTGTGCAATGATTTACCTGAGTTTTTGTTATATGTTCTCAGTGGTGTGCCTCTTACCGAAACTGGTAATACACAGCGTAGCCTTCCTTTGAATGAGTTGGCCTTTGTGAGGTGCTGCTGGTGCTGCTGCTGCTGTTGGTGATGCAGAAGGCAATACATCTACCCAGTGTGCTGTCATGTAGTCTTTAGTTTGCCCTGTTCCACTTCTCCACATATCCATGGTTAAGTGTACAGTAGGTACAACGGCATTTCTGAGGGCATAAACAACACTTTTTTAAATGTCTATGTACATGCTGGGAATGGCATGTCTAGAGAAGTGGAATCTAGATGGCATTTGGTACCGGGGACACAGTACATCGACCAACGGTCTAAATCCCACTGCACTAATGGCGGATATTGGACGCATGTCTAACACCAGCATAGTTGTTATGGCCTCAGTAATCTGGTGGAATGAAACTCTAAAGTACTAGAAAGATCTCTGATATTGTGTTTTGCAGTGGTTGCACATGTTATAAGACTAGTGTGGTGTAAAAATAGCAAAAACTGCATTAGCAAAAGCTTCAGGAAGTCTTCGCTAGACCTTGTGTGAATCTTCCTCATTCATTGTAATAGTATGACACACGTACTATTACAATTGCAGACAATACCAAATTGTGTAAGGTTATAAATTTGGTGGAGGATGCAGAATCTCTTCAGAATGACATACTGTATTTAAACTGGAAGCATGGGCTGCAAAATGGAGAATGAGGTTCAATATAGAAAAATGTAAGGTAAAATACTTCGGTAGCAAGAATAATAACACTACCTATATACTAAACGGGGAGAAACTAGGGAATTCTGTTCTGGAAAAAGATTTAAGTGTTCACGTAGATAAACTTAACAGTAGTACCCAAAGTAGGAATGCAGCAAAAAAGGCAAACTAGGTATTAGCATGCATTAAGCGGGGAATTGATGCAAGGGATAAGAGTGTTATACTCCCACTATATAAATTACTAGTGAGGCTACATCTTGAATACAGTTGGTCATTCCGAGTTGTTCGCTCGTTGCCGATTTTCGCTATGCTGCGATTTGTTGCTAAATGCGCATGTGCATGGTACGCCGAGCGCATGCGCTAAGTTATTTAACATAAAACTTTGTAGATTTGCTGGTGTTCGTGCAGCGCTTTTCATTCGCATTGCTGATCGGTGAATGATTGACAGGAAAGGGGCGTTTCTGGGTGATAACTGAGCGTTTTCCGGGAGTGTGCTAAAAAACGCAGGTGTGTCAGGGAAAAACGCGGGAGTGTCTGGAGAAACGGGGGAGTGGCTGGCCAAACGCAGGGCATGTTTGTGATGTCAAACCAGGAACTAAACGGACCAAGCTGATCGCAATCTAGGAGTAGGTCTGGAGCTACTCAGAAACTGCAAGAAAATATTTAGTAGCAGTTCTGCTACTCTTTCGGGCGTTATTCTGCTAAGCTAAGATACACTCCCAGAGGGCGGCGGCCTAGCGTTTGCAATGCTGCTAAAAGCAGCTAGCGAGCGAACAACTCGGAATGACCACCACTGTGTACAATTATGGGCACCATACTGCAAAAAGGATATCCTGGAACTATAAAAGGGTCAGAGATGAGCAACCAAATTGATAAAGGGGATGGAGACTCTAGAATATGAGGAAAGGCTTGCTAAGTCAGGCATGATTACATTGGAAAAAAGGAGACTAAGAGGGGACATGATTAACATTTACAAATATATAAGGGGTCAATACATAGAGCTAGCCGGGGATTTTTGGGTAAGATCATCAAAAAGGACACATGGACACCCGCTTAGGTTGGAGGAGAGGAAATTTCTCACAAAGAGTAAGGATGGAGGTAGTGAGCTAGATGGGGGTGGATAAGAGGGGAGGGAAAGAGCAGTTGGAAATGGGATTACCAAGGGTACTACCATAACACAAATGAACAATGATTTTGGATCACCAATAATGCATATAGAAAATGATGTTCCTAACACAAGAGGAAACACTTATCTTAATTGTATGTATGTAAACGCTAGAAGCCTCACAGGGAAAAAAGGTGAAGTAGAAGTCCTTACATTAAACAAACAGTATGATATTATAGGTGTTACTGAAACTTGATGGGACAAAACTCATGATTGGGCAGTTAATCTGGAGGGTTATCACTTGATCTGGGAATTTGCAGGGGGACCCTTTTCCACTAGGGAAAAACATGGGTAAATGCACGCCCCTGCGCATTTACCCATGTTTTAAAAGCAAGTGGAAAAGGGGTATTAGTGTGTTTAAAAACCTATTACCCCTAGCAGTATCACATGAATCATTTGTCCAATTAATCTCTGGATTGTTAAAATTGCCCAACACTATAACGTCTCCTAATCATGCCGCTTTTGCGACTTGGTTCAGTAACAATCCCTGATCAGACACATTAATATCAGGCGGCTTGTTAATTAAAAAAAGCGTATAACATTTAAATATAATAATATACACTTCCTATATAACACTATATAACTTAACTGAAGTATCATCACTCAAATCCAAACCACACCATCAATATCTCAATCCTGTTAAAAGGCTAATAAATACAGTGAAAGTGATGGTGAAAAACCCCCATTTCATTAATCAACACGTCTTCTATCATACTACTTAAACTACTGAATAAATTAAATAGCTGTTTCCTGACACAGCTCAAAAACAATTACAATTCAGCAAGCATTGGCAGAGAGGCTTAGTTCTTCATGTATAATTGAATTGAGCTTTCTGAACTAGTTTCTTCCATTTATCCTTTTCCACAGAGCCTAATTTATAATCTTATTTGGTATTTGAAGTCCCATCCGGATATTTAGCAATTAGTGTAATGCTTTCAATGCATCAATCATAATACCTTAGAAAAGAGGATCTGCACGTCTTCAGCGACACATTTTATTTGTTAATGTGTCCATAAATGACAGACAACATAAATATTATTTAGTCTTGACCAATACTTTTGTGGGTACCAATTTGCTATTATTTAGCATTAATTAGATTTTAATAGGTTTGGTATTCTAAAATCCACTTGAGCTGCATTATCACTGATTTGGGTCAATTTCTGGATATAAGATTAACTTTTACAAACAGGAATTTTTATTCCTAGATAAACATTCCGTTTCTATTTCCTCTACCCTTATACCCCTTAACCTGGACCCATTTCAAATTATGCCTTGTCTAACCTCACAAACTTATACTCTCTGAATTTTACCCTGATTATTAATAAGATTATAACTCTACTTGATCATTGGAAACTTCTACCCCTTTCATTATTAGGTAGAAACGCAGTAATCAAAAGTATAATCTTCCCAAAAATGTTTAACTTTATACATATGCTCCCCTCTTTCCAAATCTGACATTCACTGTCTCGTCTGGGCTATGTTCTTGTGGCAGAGCAAAAAACCTAAGAATGCTTTCTCTAAATAGTTGGCAACACGTAAATTGGTGGTGGTGGTGGTGGTGGGGAGGGGGTGGGGTTGGGGGGTTGGGGGCAGTGACTGGCTGGCAACTTTTAGCCTGAGGGGCAAATTAAATCAAGTGACCCTGGCCCAATGTGTTGAGAGCGGGATTTTGGCATCAGTCTGCTGACTGACGGGATCACAACAGCCGGCATATCATACTAATCCCCTCTTAGGTACTAATTTTCATTTGAACTTGGAATCATCCCCAGTCATTTAGCTATCGTTAATTATATCTCCCACATTTATACATGCTTAAGAGGTCCTCCCGACCCCCAGCTGTGTCGTCCTTTTGTATCTGTACTGTTTTTATATTCCCCTTGTGGTTCATACTGTTTGGATTCAATATTTTTATGCTATGACGTGTACCTAATTTTTGACTTACAGATACTTTTTTATTCCTTTTGCATTCATAATAAAGGGGAAAAGTGTAATTTAAAACCTGAGCACTGGTACATGGGACCAAGATATAAAGTAAGAGTAGGTGGGTTAACTGAGGTGTATAATTAAGCTAGAGGAAACACTAATATTGGTTCACCAAGCTGCTCCCAAGAGAGTAAAATAGAGACTTGGTTTGTCAGTTTTTGGTGCATTATTGTATTATATACCATCTTACCACTGGTCATTTATTTTACATATTGTAAGCTAACTTGATATGAAATGTTTCCACGGAAATGTGATTTTGGACTGTTTTAATTGAAAACGTCAATAAAATAGATTTTAAACAAAGTGCTTGTGAATAGATCTAAAAATATAGTGTATTAATTGAAATGTAGAATTACTAATGTGGTTTAAAATGTAATTTTAGAACAAAAATATACAACCATCTAAAATAACCAAACATTTGGCATACCCTAAAAACTTTTTTTTTCTTAAATATACTTTATTGTGTAGATGAAACACAAAATACGTTAGAACCTACGCAGAGGTCCTCAATATTCAGAAAATAAACCTGTACATATGCAAATGTTTTAAAATAAATTGGTTTTGGATCTGGATCTGTATCTCTGTTCATGTTTTGGATCTAGATTGGTTTTGCCAAAACCACCCTTTCGGGTTTTGGTTTTGGTTCTGGATTTAAAAAACAAACATAAAAACAACTAAAATCACAGATTTTGCGGGTATTTTTGATCCTACAATATTATTAACCACAATAACATTCATTTCCACTCATTTCCAGTCTATACTGACTACCTCACACCACACAATATTGTTTTTAGGCCAAAAGGTTGCACCAAGGTCGCTGGATGACTAAGATAAGGGACACAAGTGAGCAGCACAAACACCTTGTCCATCTAGGAGTGGCACTGCAGTGGCAGACAGGATGGCATTTTTAAAAACTAGGCCCCAAAGAGCACATAATGCAAAGAAAAAAAGAGGTGCAAGATGGAATTGTTCTTGGGTCCTCCCACCAACCCTTATGTTATATAAACAGGACAAGCAAACTTTAACAAATCAATCATTTCAGTGACAGGGTCTGCCAAACGACTGTGGCTGGAATGATTGGTTTGTTTGGGCCCCCACCAAAAAAGAAGCAATTAATCCCCAAACCAAAAGAGAACAATTAATCTCTCCTTGCACAAATTGGCCCTACAGAGGTAAGATGTCATCCTCATCCTCATATTCCTCACCACTTTCAGTGTTTACATCCTCATCCTCACAGATGATTAATTTGCCCCCACTGGAATCCACTATCACAGGTCACTGTGTACTTTCTGGAGGCAATTGCTGGTAAAGGTCTTCCTGGAGGAATTTATAATTCACTAGCTGGAGTACCCGGCATTGCCCGGGATTTTAAGAATGTTTGTTTACAAAAATGAATTTAAAAATTAAACACACAGTATAAATAACATAGTATAAAAAAGCATGTAAAATGTTATACACATCAATAAAATGAAAACCCAATTTGCTGCTGGGGGACCAAGCTACTTCCACTATATAATTCTCAGTGTGTGGGTTTATGCTACCTCCATTCCCCTCCTCACATAATGTCACTGCCCCTTTCCCATGCAGCCCTGTCATCACTTACATAGCATGCATGTTCTGATATACTCTGTCCTGCTTGCCCACCCCTAGGGGTGCTAGTGGTGTGTTACCCCCACAGTGTTTGTTCCTAGAGTGTAAGTAATATGTGTAGCAAGTTTGGGGTAAATTGGTCCAGGCATTCCAGATTTATGCTGTGTGCTAAAAAAAACTATGTGCTGCTGCCTCAACCCTAGGGGTGCTAGGGGTGTCTTACCCTCAAAGTGTTTGTGCCCAGAGTATAAGTAATATGCGTAGCAAATTTGGTGTAAACTGCTCCAGGCATTCCAGAGTTATGCTGTCTGCTGAAAAACTCTGTGCTGCTGCCTAATCCCTAGGGGTGTCTTACCCCCACAGTGTTTGTTCCCAGCTTGTAAGTCATATGTGTAGCAAGTTTGTTGTAACTTGGTCTAGGCATTCTGAAGTTATGCTGTCTCCTTAAATTCTCTGTGCTGCTGTCCCACCCCTAGGGATGGTAGGGGTGTATAACTCCCACGGAGTTTGTTCCCAGATTATAAGTCACCAAGTTTGGTGTAAATCGCTGCAGGCCTTCTACAGTAATGCTGTCTGCTGACGTACTCTGTGATGCTGTCCCACCCCTAGAGGTGCTAGGGGTGTCTGACGCCCACATTGTTTGTTTCCTGAGTGTGTCATATGTGTAGGGGTGTTTTTGAGATTGTAAGTCAAATGTGTACCAAATTTGGTGTAAATTGCTCCAGGCCTTCCACAGTTATGCTGTCTGCTGACATACTCTGTGCTGCTTTCCCAGCCCTATGGGTGCTAGCAGTGTTTGACCCCCACATTGTTTTTTCCGTAGTGTAAGTCATATGTGTACCCACTGAAATACTCTGTGCCACCCCTAGGGGTGCTAGGATTGTCTAACTCCCACAGAGTTTGTTCCCAGATTGTAAGTGAGATGTGTACCAAGTTTGGTGTAAATTGATTGCTCCAGGCCTTCCATAGTTTTGCTGTCTCCTGAAATACTCTGTGCTGCTGTCCCACCCCTAGAGATGATAGGAGTGTTTAACCCCCACAGAGTGTGTTCCAACATTTGAAGTCAGATGTGTACCAAGTTTGGTGTAAATTGCTCCAGGCCTTCCACAGTTTTGCTGTCTGCTGACATACTCTGTGCTGCTGTTCCACCCCTAGGGGTGCTCAGGGTGTCTGAACCCAACAATGTTTGTTTCCAGAGTGTAAGTCATATGTTTACCAAGTTTGTTGTAAATTGCTGCAGGCATTCCAGAGTTATTCTGTCTGCTGAAATACTCAGTGCTGCTGCCTCACCCCTAAGGGTGCTAGGGGTGTTTTCCTCCCACAGTGTTTGTTGGCATATTGGAAGGCATATGTGTACCAATTTTGATTATATGGGTCCAGCAATTCCAGAGGTATGCTGTCTCCTGATATACTCTGTGCTGCTGTCTGCCCCCCCTAGGGGTGCTAGGTATTTCAAATTGTTTTAGTTGCGTCTGGCATGTTTTGATATGCTTGTATGTGAAATGTCACGTCTTCACTTGTAAACTGTGGATTTGTATAGAAAAACAGACAGAAGGACAGAAGGACAGAATGGCAGATTTAATTTTTATATAGTAGATTTTGATGAACATCATCTTCTCCACATTTTGTTGAAGTAACCTCCTACGCCAATCACTGACAAGGTTACCGGCTGCACTAAACACTCTTTTGGAGTACACACTGGAGGGGGGGCAACTTAGGTAAAGTAAAGCCATTTGTGCAAGGGCCTCCAAATTAGCTCTTTTTCCTGCCAGTATACATATGAACTAATTGACATGCCTTATTGGATGCTGTCACCGATATAATCCTCCACCATTCTTTCAATGGTGACATCATCATATGCAATGACAGTAGATATACTGTATCAGTAATTGTTGGCAGCTCCTTCAGTCTAGAGCAGATGTCAACACTTGCTCCTGACTGCCCTGCATCACCGCAAGAAGGTGGGCTAGGAAATTTTATTCTTCTCGCAGCCCCAGTTGTGGGAGAAAATGAAGGAGGAGCTGTTGATGGGTCACGTTCAGCTTGAGTTGACAGTTTACTTACCAGCAGGTCTTTGCACCACTGCAGACTTGTGTCCCCCTGAAAGAGAGATACATTGTAGGCTTTAAACCTAGGAATGAGCATGGTGGCCAAAATGCAGTACTCTGATTTCAACAGATTGACCACCCTTGAATCCTGGCAAAGCGAATGAAGGGCTCCATCCACAAGTCCCACATATTTAGTGGAATCGCTTCATCTTAGCTCCTCTTTCAATTTCTCCAGCTGTTTCTGCAAAAGAGTGATGAGGGGAATGAGCTGACTCAAGCTGGCAGTGTCTGAACTCACTTCACGTGTGGCATATTCAAAGGGTTGGAACCTTGCACAACATGGAAATCATTCCCAACTGCACTTGAGTGAGGTGCATTTACCCTCCTTTGTCTATATCATAGGTGGATGTACTGTATATGCTTGAATGACCTTTTGCTGCTCCTCCATCCTCTGAAGCATATTGGTGGAATTCAAATGTTTGAAAAGTCAGTTGGATGTCTGTTTTTTCCCGTCTATTAGATAGGAAAAAACAGAAACCCAACTAACTTTTCAAACAATTGAATGTCCCCCATAGAGTGTTGCGTTCCACCTTACTACCACATTTTGCTTTAGGTGAGAGCAGGGCAGGTTCAGGAGTGTTTGCTTGCACTCCAGTTTTCGACACACAGTTGCTGAATGTCAAAAATGGTCTGCAATTTATCGGGCCACCTCCTGTTGTTTTTCAAAAAATTCTGCACCACCAAATTAATTGTATGTGTAAAACATGGGACGTGCTGTAATTTGCCCAGATGTAATGCACACACAATATTGGTGGAGTTGTCAGATATCCCCAGGAGAGTCTAAGTGGGGTAAGCCATTGTGCAATGATGTCCTTCAGTTTCTGTAAGAAGTTGGCAGCTGTGCCTCTTACAGAAACTGGTGATACACAGCGTAGCCTGCCTAGGAACGAGTTTGCGTTTGTGAGATGCTGCTACTGGTGCCGCTGCTGTTATTGCTGCAGAATACATCTTCCCAGTGGGCTGTCACAGTCATGTAGTCCTTAGTTTGCCCTGATCCACTTGTCCACATGTCCGTGGTTAAGTGGACACTAGGTACAACTGCATTTTTCATAACACTGAGGACACTTTTCTTAATGTCCCAGTACAGTCCAGGAATCTCTTGCCTAGTGAAGTGGAATCTAGATGGGATTTGGTACCGGGGACACAGTACATCCATCTGCTGTCTAAATCCCACTGCACTAATTGCAGATACCGGATGCACCAGCATAGTTGTTATGAACTCAATAATCCATTTTGCAACTTGGTGACAGCTGTCATATTTCATCTTCCTCGCAAAAGACGGTTGGACAGTCAATCAGTTGCTTAGTTGAAGTAGTACAAGTGGTCTTCCGTCTTCCCCTCTGGGATGATGATCGACTCCCAGCAGCAACAACAGCATCAGTGGCATCACAGGTAGGTGCACCACTCAAGGATCCCCCAGAGGAATCACAGATAGGAGAGTACTCATCATTCATGCCAGTGGCATGGTCTGCAGGACTACTTTCATTCCTGACAGAGGAGGAAATTGACATTGAGGGAGTTGGTGGTGTGGATAGCTGGAGCTTGGGTACAACAGGTAGAAGGGATTTAGGTGTCAGTGGACTGCTTACGCTATTACCCAAAGTTTCTGAACTTGACAATGACTTTTGATGAATGTGCTGCAGGTGACGTATAAGGGAAGATGTTCCTAGGTGGTTAATGTCCTTACCCCTACTTATTATGGATTGACAAAGGCAACACATGGCTTGACACCTGTTGTCCGGATTTGTGGAGAAATAATTCCACACCGAAGAGGTCGCTTTTTGGGTATTTTGCACAGGCATGACAATAGGCTTTATCATCCCATGGCCAACAACTGTCTCGACTGGTGCCTTATTCAAACAAACCAAATCACCATCAGAATCCTCATCGTCAACTTCCTCCTCAGCGCCAACTACACCAATATCTTCCTCATCCTGGTGTACTTCTACAGTGACATTCTCAATCTCAATATCAGCAACTGGACTGGCGATGCTCCTCCCAGCACTTGCAGGGTGTGTGCAAATGGTGGTAGGAGTCTCCTCTTCCCATACAGTCTTGGGAAGGTCAGGCCACGACATCGCAACCGCGGACACACTTGGAATCTCCTTGGAGATTTGTGATATCTCTGAATGCACAGTTGTTTTTTCCTGTGCTTTAACAAGCTTATTTTTTTTCGAGAGGGAGGAGTGCTTCCATCCTCATGAGAAGCTGAGCCACCAGTGATGAACATAAGCCAAGGCCTTAGCATGTCCTTGCCACTTCGTGTCATGAGTGGCATATTGGCAACTTTGCATTTCTCATCAGATAATTTTTTTCCTTCTGATTATTAATTTTTGCTTCTTGGATTTTACATGCCCTTTATGACATTGGGCATTTACCTTAGAAGACAACATTGATGGAATTGCATCATCAATGTCATGACTGGTGGAAGCAGCAGCTTCAGCACTAGTACTAGGAACTGCAAGTGGTATCTGATCTTTCACTATTTTTTCCTCCAAATTTTTGTTCTCCATTTTACAGAACAGCACCCCTTTATTATTACAGCACACAGTACATTGCCCCTTTATTTTCACAGCATACAGGACAGGGCCAGCACCCCTGTATTTGAACAACACCCCTGTAATTTTACAGTATATAAGAGAGGGCCAGTGTAATTTTATTTTAACAACAGCACCCCTGTATTTGGGCTAGTGTACTTTTATTTTAACAACATCACCCCTGTATTTTTACAGCATACAGCACAGGGCTAGCACCCCTATATTTGAACAACACCCCTGTATTTTTACAGCATACAGGACAGGGCCAGCGTAGTTTTATTTTAACAACAGCACCCCAGAATTTTGGCTAGTGTAGTTTTATTTTAACAGCACCCCTGTATTTTTACAGCATACAGGACATGGTCAGTGTACTTTTATTTTAACAACAGCACCCTTTTATTTTTACACCATACAAAACAGGGCTAGTGTACTTTTTATTTTAACAACAGTAAAAAAAGTATTTTAATAATATTAGTAGTTTTTGTTTAAACTGACATCCAGAGGTAAAGCTAATCCATTTGTGTACCTGTATACATATGTTTAATGGTACATTGGGGCACTATTTACAGTAGTTTCTTACAGTCTTGATAAGCTGAAATAGAATGGTGTACCGGTTAGCATTATTGCCTCACAGCATTGAGGTCATAGGCTCAATTCCCAACTAACTTTGTGGAGTTTGGATATTCTTCCCATGCTTATGTAGGTTTGATTTGGGTGGTCCAGATAACTTTCACTATCCAAAAATATACTGGTAGGAAAATTAACGTGTGTGTGTGTGTGTGTGTGTGTGTGTGTGTGTGTGTGTGTGTGTGTGTGTGTGTGTTTACATGTTGTAGGGAATATACAGTAGATTGTAAAGTTCATTGTGGGCAGGGACTTATGTGAATGGCAAATATTAACTGTAACTGCTATATAAATAACTGGTAATAAAAAACTAAATAAATAAATAATAGAATTAATGAGACCAATTTCCGGTAATTAATAAATGTGCACCATAATGTTATGTTGGGACCTGATACATTCATGGAATTCTTTGTAGAGCAAGCTTGTGCAATTAAATGCAAATTGATTTACTTTCACTGCAGCTTACAAAGGAGCAATCCTGTTAAAGGTTTATTTTTCTAAAACCTATGACCACGTACTGTAATGTAGATCCTATAGAACTATGTGGTCTACTTAATAAACCTTGAAAGGAGATAAAGCGTATGGAGATAATGTCCCAACCAACCAGCTCCTAACTGTCATTTTTCAAATACAGCCTCTGACATGGTAGTTAGAAGCTGATTGGTTGGTACTTTATCTCCATCCACTTTATCTCCATCCAAGGCTTAGTAAATACTGTAGACCCCTATATCATCAGATCCTATGGTTGAAATGTCAGGATACTGATTTGCATTTACATGGCACCACTGATATAGGTTATTTTTTATTTATTTACTTATTTCTTTTAATTTATTGCTGCTAATTAGTAAAAGATAAATATTGTTTCTATATTATTAGTACTGTTAAATCTATATTATTAGTACTACAAATGAACTTATTTTCAACTTCTAATGTATGTACAGTATACATTACTCTGCAATCCTCGCTCTATGACACTATGCAAACAATCTATGCTTAGCAAATTTCGCTATATCATGTTTGTATGTGATTATATTATTATTATTATTATTATTATTATTATTATCCTTTATTTATATGGCTCCACAAGGGTTCCGCAGCACCCAATTACAGAGCACATAAACAAATAGTCAAACAAGAAAACAGCAACTTACAGTTGATAACAATACAGGACAAGTACAGGGTAAATAAATATAGCTACATAAACAGATGACACTGGAATAAGTATCAGGTGGCAGAAGACTGCTTGATTTGGTGCAGTTGAAGATTATTAAAGTACATGAGAGAAGAGGGACCTGCTCGTTAGAGCTTACATTCTAAAGGGGAGGGGTAGACAGACAGGGGTGACACAGATGGGGTACATAGAGAGCGTGGAATAGAGGGTTAGGATGAGATTTGGCTGGGTTTGGTGAAGAAGTGGGTCTTGAGAGCCCGTTTGAAGTTTTGTAGAGAGGTGGAGAGTCTGAGGGGGAGAGGTAGGGAATTCCAGAGAAATGGTGCAGCACGTGAAAAATCTTGGAGGTAGGAGTGGGAGGTAGTAATCCATAGGCAGGAGAGTCGGCGTGCATTAGCAGAGCAAAGAGGATGGGTGGGAGTGTAAAGGGAAATAAGGTCAGAGATGTAAATGAGAGAGGAGTGGGTGAAGGCTTTGTAAGTGAGTGTGAGAAGCTTGAAATGGATTCTGAAAGGGAAGGGGAGCCAGTGAAGGTCTTGTAAGAGAGGAGAGGTGGACGTGGTGCATTTGGTGAGGAAAATGAGCCGGGCAGCAGCATTGAGGATAAATTGGAGTGGAGAGAGGTATTTATCAGGAATGCCAGTCAGGAGGAGATTACAGTAGTCCAGTCTGGAGATGACCAGTGAGTGGATAAGAGTCTTAGTAGCATCCTGGGTCAGAAAGGGTCTGATCCTGGAAATATTTTTTAAATGAAAACGCCAGGTTTGTGATAGGTGCTGAATGTGTGGTTTGAAGGAGAGGGAGTAGTAAAGGATTACTCCAAGACAGCACACTTGGGGTCTAGAGGAGATAGTAGTGCCATCAACAGATAATGAGATTGTTGGAAGTGAGGTTATGCAGGAGGGAGGGAGATAATCAGCTCAGTCTTAGACATGTTAAGTTTAAGAAAGTGCTGGGACATTCAGGAAGAGATAGCAGAGAGACAGTTGGAGATATGAGTGAGGAGAGCAGGGGAGAGGTCTGGAGAGGAAAGATAGATTTGTGTGTCATCAGCATAGAGATGAT
Organism: Pseudophryne corroboree; assembly: GCF_028390025.1. Taxonomy (NCBI): domain Eukaryota; kingdom Metazoa; phylum Chordata; class Amphibia; order Anura; family Myobatrachidae; genus Pseudophryne; species Pseudophryne corroboree. Next base: position 724,502,645 of record NC_086445.1, read on the forward strand.
ATTGGAAACCAAAAGAACTAATGAGCTTACCTAGTGAGGACATATAGAGAGAGAAAATAAGAGGACCAAGGACAGAACATCTACAGTTGGTGGAAGTGAGGTGGAGTCATGAGAGGAGACAGAGAATGAACTGTCAGAGAAGTAGGAAGAAAGCCAAGAGAGGGAAGTATCATGCAGACCAATGGAGTGAAATATTTGCAGTAGGAGAGGATGGTCCACAGTGTCAAAAGCAGCAGAGAGATCAAGTAGAATAAGTAGAGAGTAGTGTGCCTTAGATTTAGCAGCATGGAGGTCATTGCATACTTTTGTAAGGGCAGTTTCAGTGGAGTGGAAAGGATGGAAGCCAGACTGGAATGGGTCAAGCAGTGAGTGTGAGGAAAGAAAGGAAGTAAGGTGGTTGTAGACAATATGCTCAAGGAGTTTGGAGCCAACAGGGAAGAGAGAGATGGGTCGGTAGTTGGAGAGAGTGTTTGAATCAAGGGTAGGTTTTTAATAATAGGAGAGATGAGTGCATGCTTGAAAGCAGAGGGGACAGTGCCTGATGAAAGGAAGAGATTGAGAAGGTGGGAAAGATGGGAACAGGCAGAAGGAGAGTGGTAGTAGAGGAGGCAGGAGGGTATAGGGTCAAGTGGGGAGGTGTGAAGGGGACAGGAATGAATGAGGGCCATGACTTCCTCTCCAGATACATGGGAGAAAGATGTCAGAGTTGGTGGAAGGGATGGGAGGGGTGGTGAGGGATGGGAGGAGGCTGGTTACTGATGGTCTGTGTGGTGTGATGTGATGTCCTGACATATGGAGTTAATTTTGGATGTGTAGTTAGTGGCAAAGTCAAAAGCAGAGAGTAAGGATGGGAGGCAAGGTAAAGGTGGGCAGAGGAGTGAGTTGAGAGTGGCAAAGAGGCACTTGGTAGACTGGGAGTAGATGAGGTTCTTGAAGTATGACTGTTTAGCAAGAGAAAGGGCAGCACTACAGGATGAGAGAATAAGTTTGAAATGGTGTAGGTCTGCCTTAGAGCACGATTTCCTCCAGTGTCGCTTAGCAGTACGTGAGCATTTTTGCAAATATCTAGTGCATTTGGTGTGCCAGGGTTGAGGTGTTAATAGTCAAGAGCAGAAGTAAGGGATGCATTGTATGTGGAAGTTGCCTGTTCAGGGCATGAGAGAGAGAATAGGAGAGAGAAGTGAGTCAAACAAGGAGGAAAGGAATTTGGTGTCAATAGCCTCAATGTTACGCTTAGTGATGGTAGCCTTAGGAGGTAGAGATGGGGAAGCCGAGAGAGATAGGTTAAAGGAGAGCAGGAGGTGATCAGAGAGAGAAAATGCAGAGTTGGAAAAATCAGAAATATCACAATGGTGAGTGAAGACTAGATCCAGTGAGCTCCCATTCACATGGGAGGGTGAGGCAGTCCACTGGGAGAGACCAAGTGAAGAGATGAGGTTAAGGAGTTTAGAGGCAGGGGATTGTGTGGGGATGTCAATAGGGATGTTGAAATCGCCTAGAATAATGGAGGGAATGTCTTAAGAGAGCAAGTAAGGAAGCCAGGAAGCAAAGTTGTCAATGAATTTGGAAGCAATGCCAGGGGGGCGGTAATTGACAGCTACTCTAAGATGAACTGGTTGGAAGAGGCATAAAGTATGGTTCTCAAATATAGAGAATGTAAGGGATGGTTCTGGTGGTATGAGTTGGTAGGAGTAACTAGAAGGTAATAGGACCCCAACACCACCACCCGGTGACCCCCAGGTCGGAGTGTGTGTGTGTGTGTGTGTGTGCGAATGCAAGGCCCCTACCAGAGAGAGCAGCAGGAGGGCGTAATCCAAATTTCAGTAATGGCTAGTAGGTGTAGGGAGTTGGAAATTAAAAGGTCATGAGTGGGGACTAGTTTGTTACAAACAGATCTGGCATTCCAGAGGGCACAGGATAGGGGGTATGAGTTTGTGGGAGAGATGTGAATGAAATGATCAGGGTTGCTTTAGCGATGAGGTGAGATTAACTTTGAGGGCAGGGATGATGAGACAGTAGTGATAATGCGGGTGCCTGTGCAAGGAGGGGAAACTGCAGGAGGTGGGCAGGGGGGAGTTCAGTGTGATGTGCATGGGGGTGTGGGGAGGTGACAGGGAAAGGAGGGAACAGGGCTGAGTTGTGGGGTAACAGGACCATGGGGCATAGGTGAGTGAAAGTGGGGTACCAGGAAAGGAGGGGAAAGAATACAGAGAGATTGAGGGGAGACAGAGGAGGGGAGAGAGGAGGAGGTGTAGGAGATTAGGGGGGAAGGATAAAGATACATGATTTGGTAGACTCTGAGTGATGTGGGGAGTATAAGAAAGCCTTGACATAGTGTAAAATAGGTTGAGGGAAAGTGGAAGTAGGAGTGGAGGCTGTAAGGGAATCAGAGCAGAAGAATTGCAGAAATGCAGGTGAGAAAAGCAGTGTAGGCTCAATGGGTGTAGATTTAGTATGAAATTAATCAAAAGCATAGATAAAGTGGGTGCAGAAATAAATTTGACTGTAAGAAATGAAAGGCTTGTGTGAGGGTTAAGAAGCAATGGTAATTCTGTAAGTTTTTTCAAGTGTTTGCAGGTAAAATTGCACTGGTGCAGCTGTGCATAAAAAACAAAATTACAAAAATACAGATACAATCATTTATTGGGAAATGGATGGTTTTTTAAATGTCCATTAATGTAGTTCAGTGCTATTTAATCAGATGCAACAATCAGGAGGTGAGTGATCTGAAGAGTAAGTGACTCACATTTGTTATTAGTTCTTAATTTTTCTTTGTTTTGTTAGATTGGTGTGCTTCTGTTTTCATTCTTTTTCACTTCGATTGAACGCTAATGGAAAGCTGTTGTTATGTGTCAATTTTATCACCCTTTGCTAAAAAGGCACGCTTAGATAATAAATGCACAGCCAACCGGCTTTGCACAGCCTAAAGGATAGAACTTAAGTAGAGAAATACTACAAAGAGAAAGAAAGAGAGGACAAGCAGTATACAAGCAGAATACAAGGGGTGATACTGGAGGGAATGAGACAAAAATGTAAGGTAAACACCCCCCATTTTGTGGTGCCTAGACAGCTACCATATCTATACTCTCGTTCAGGCCACCTGGAATTATCGTGTTCAATGTGAAAATCCAAAAGGATTCACGTTTTTTATATCTTGCTATCTACAGTATCTACCTTATACTGTATGACTACAGAATGATTTGTGACATGGTGTCATTTTTTAAAGGGGTTATTGTCCTTTCCTATAAATCTGCTCCATTAAAATTGTTTAAGGTGACTAGTTTGCTGTGTGTCTGATTCAGATGTGCACACAACTGCTGCATTGCTGTGATTACTCATGGATTTCCAAATGCAAAAAAAATGCAAATACCTGTTTAAGCATTCCCATGTGTTCTTCCATGAGATGGACTAAGCAAACTCTGCAACACCAACTTTTATTTATGCATTACTCAAGTGGACTGGTGGATCCAACCACTCCACCATTGGTGCATTATCATGGAAACATTGACTCCAGAAGAAGCCACTGGCTGATGCATAGTCTCTCACATAACTTTCTTTAAAAGTGGCCAATATGGCTGCTGTATAGTGAATAAAAGGCAGCTAAATGCTGAATCATGCCATGGCTTTAGGCCACTTTCCAGCCTGAAATGCCCAGATATTTCAATTGGCATTGCAAGTAATACTGGTTTCATATGTCATTGCATATGAATTTGCACTCACAGTTTTCATTTGCTCAGTAAGGGTTTCATATTATTTTCATTCATGTGCAGAAAGATCTTGCTTTGCTTTTTATTGATTCAGTGCACTCTCTGCTGTATATTGCACTGCACTGCAGTCTACTTCCACACTTCTTAAGTTTTCTCTCCATGGATGTTAAGAATAGTCTACTCTGACACTCATCTTTCTCTGCTTCAACAAAGAAGATTTTTCCTTTGAAGGATATTTTCTCGAAGAGGAGTTTCAGATACACCATCGGACTCAGATGTTTTTCCCTACTTACCACTATCTAACCAAATAACACTCCACTTCTCACCATGAAGAATGTGGAGTAACTACAATAGAAATAAATTTATGATCTAAGAATGTTTCAGTATATACAGGTTGAGTATCCCATATCCAAATATTCCGAAATACGGAATATTCCGAAATACGGACTTTTTTGAGTGAGAGTGAGATAGTGAAACCTTTGTTTTCTGATGGCTCAATGTAACAAACTTTGTTTAATACACAAAGTTATTAAAAATATTGTATTAAATGACCTTCAGACTGTGTGTATAAGGTGTATATGAAACAAAAATGAATTGTGTGAATGTAGACACACTTTGTTTAATGCACAAAGTTATAAAAAAATATTGGCTAAAATTACCTTCAGGCTGTGTGTATAAGGTGTATATGTAACATAAATGCATTCTATGCTTAGACTTAGGTCCCATCACCATGATATCTCATTATGGTATGCAATTATTCCAAAATACGGAAAAATCCGATATCCAAAATACCTCTGGTCCCAAGCATTTTGGATAAGGGATACTCAACCTGTATTAATACAGTACATATATTTCTGAATTCTGATGTCCACTTGTCAATTATCTGAGTCCGTTTTCAACCTTGTAACTTCTGGACAGTGCTGATAACTTTATCTGTGAATACACTAAAATGACCACATAGAGCTATGCAATAAGAGAATTTAAAGCCATTCTCCTGTTGCCACTCATAAATGAATGGATTCTTCTATTGTTGCCATCTTTTTAAAAGTAAACAGCTTGGAGTGTTTATTTTTATCTCAGCAGTGCCTCCAAAAATGTAATGGCTGTTCATCTTTATCTCTTAAAATGGATGATAGAGTAATATAGTTCTAAACTATTAGCCTTTCTTAGATGATTGTCTTTCTTCTCTGTGGTGTTTTAATACAAAAGCCATCATCCCATCTCCATGGGATTTGGGATTACCATGGAGCTGTACAACTATAGCCTATAATGTAAGCCTATAATGTAAGTGTGATAGTCACACAACTGCAAAAGGAGTAAAAAATTAATAATCTCTCAATGTATTGGTAATTTTCTAAAAATGAATAATTATGAAACATTTCAATAGACAGCAACATTTCAATAGATTTGTAATAACATTACATCAAAACATTTAAGTCAATTACTATAGGCGCTATTGGTTCCTACTGTATATAAAAAAAATAATCTTGAACTATTATTTGCTTCTTCTAAGGTTATATTTATTTTTATAAGTAAATATTAATTATTTTCTGTGCAATTTTTTTAAATCATATCTTTAATCAATATTAGCATTAGACTGTCACTTTAAATACTGTGATGCTAAAATGAGTTTAGCTCACCAAATGTCTTTTCCACTAATGAACTTTTTTCCATGCAGAAACTTTAAACCACCTTTTTTTCTTAATCCAAACTATTCCTAAAAAACCTAGATCCCCATGCCCAAATAAGGGATATAACAGATGAACCATAACTGTGTTAGGAACTGTAGTGCTATTCATGTGTGATCCTTTGAGCTGACAAGAGTGAGAATATCCACTCTGTCAGAGTATCCACAGACCCAGACAAGGACCAGCATCTTATACTACAAGGCACAAGCTACAATCAGCACTAGGAGTTGGGCTGAGTGCCTTTTAACATGCTGATTAACCAATGAGGAGCCAGTCTGGGAGTGCCAGGTTAATTAAGTAACTTTGTGCAGCAGCAGCACTGCATGTACTGCTACAGCATCTCCTGTAACCAGGAGACAGCCGCCCGGCATCCCAGTTACTAGGCACCCAGATGGGATCACCCGATGGAAGTTCTGTGACATCACAATCACCTAGCTTTGACCGGGACTCATCAGAGGGGTGAGCCATGGCTTGTAACAAACTGTCAACACCCTTACTCCCTTTTAAGCTTCGTTCATCCTACAAATTTAGGTAACTGAATATCGTAAACTGTCTGGTTTGATAATTATTAGTACCTGTTAATCAGTGTCACTACTATAAAATTCATCTACTTAAATATTGTGATTTATTTTTGCTAAAGCTGTATTATCACTTTTGACTTAGAAGTCTGAATGTGGGATGAACACACCTATGACAACCTATCTATGGTGGTCATTCCGAGTTGTTCGCTCGGTATTTTTTTCTCGCAACGGAGCGATTAGTCGCTAATGCGCATGCGCAATGTCCGCAGTGCGACTGCGCCAAGTAAATTTGCTATACAGTTAGGTATTTTACTCACGGCTTTACGAGGTTTTTTCTTTGTTCTGGTGATTGTTGTGTGATTGACAGGAAGTGGGTGTTTCTGGGCGGAAACTGGGCGTTTTATGGGTGTGTGCGAAAAAACGCTACAGTTTCTGGGAAAAACGCGGGAGTGGCTGGAGAAATGGAGGAGTGTCTGGGCGAACGCTGGGTGTGTTTGTGACGTCAAACCAGGAACGACAAGCACTGAACTGATCGCAGATGCCGAGTAAGTGTGGAGCTACTCAGAAACTGCTAAGAAGTGTCTAATCGCAATTCTGCTAATCTTTCGTTCGCAATTTTGATAAGCTAAGATTCACTCCCAGTAGGCGGCGGCTTAGCGTGTGCAAAGCTGCTAAAAGCAGCTTGCAAGCGAACAACTCGGAATGAGGGCCCATGTACTAATATGACAGAAATTACCAATCAATAAAACTCATTGAGAACAGTTACAGGGTATATAAGGAAAAAAATATTTTTCTCTGGTGCTCTAGAGCATGGGTTTTCAACCTGCAGCCCTAAAGCTGCTGTGGGACTCCAAAATCCAACATGCCCTACCACAGTTTGCTATTAAGGCATGCTAAAACTAAAGCAGGAAATGCTGGGATGTGTAGTTCAACAGCAGCAGTATGGCCGCAGGTTAAAGACTCATGCTCTAGAGCAGTTATGGGGAACCTTTGGCACTCCAGCTGTTGTTGAACTACACATCTCAGCATGCCCTGCTACAGTTTTGTTATTTGGCCATGCTAAAACTGTAGCAGGGCATGCTGGGATATATAGTTCAACAACAGCTGGAGTGCCAAAGGTCCCCCATCACTGCTCTAGAGGATTGATGGCATAGCCAGAGAGGTGAATGGTGTAACCTGTCTGTTCAGATAATTATACCATCTGCTGATTAATTTACACCTAAACCTAACCCAATCTTGAATTTATGTCTTATATCACAGACACAGGAGAATATTTGTATTACACATATAGTGTGACAGTAACATCCAATTCAATAAGGGCGCTGCTCTATCCTTAGAATATCTAATTGAGATATAGGCTGGTGTTGAATAATTTCATCATTTACACACACACACTAATATATATTCATTGTATACTAATTACAATATTTCTGTAAGTGTAAATAACACACACTGAGTCTTTGGTTTTAAAATCACATTTCTATTCTTTATTTACACAATTTGAAAGTAAGTTATTCTTTGTATGCTGTCTTTTAATCATATTTCACTGGATATTCTTTATTGAGATTTATTAAAAGTTATATTTTATACACAATTCTTTTTCTCCCTGTCTGTTATATTCCATAGAAGTATCATAGTACTAATTTGTGCTTATGAATTAAAACATCATCCTTTAAAATATACTGTATACTGTATGTAATTGCATCAGCAAAAAAAGAAGGGAAATGTGCTTTAATTAGCTGTTTCACATAGCCCATTAGCCATGTACAACAGTCAGTAGGTACAGGGGATCTGAGTCAGAGAGAAGCCCCTAACATCAGTGTAAGATAGAAAAGAAATTACAGTAAGATGTGTGAACTAAATTATTAGCTAAGTGGAGATGTAAATTATAGATCTATGGGTGGAAAAAAGGGGAGGGAACGTAGTTCAAAGAAGCCAGTCTAAGTGACTCTGTGGTTGGACCAATTTGATATCTCAATATATGTCTCTTTCTGCTAAATGAAATTTTGCAACTGCTAAGTGGATTTATTGGTACAGTACCTCAATAAATGTCACTTTATGAAACAGTATTCTATACTTTGTGACTGCTGAGTGGATTGACTGTGACTTCAGTTAATGTCTTTTTCTGATATACTGCACTGTATTTTATCAGGTGTGGCAAGCACCATGATCCCCCTCTTAGGTGATTAATGAGGATATAAATTGTGCTAATATCATAATCTTAACATGTCTTAAGTAGAATAGTTCAGACCAACAACTTCTGCTTTACTGATGGTAGCACTCACACCTCAAGGAGGGATTGGTATGGTATCCCACCACACGGGATGCCAAAGGTCAGTATACTGACATCAGTATCCTGAGCAGTGGAATGCCAGAAAGGGGGCAAGTGCAACAAAGTTCTATTCTCCCTCTATGGTTGTCATGAACACCTATAGAGGTAAAATCACCTACCTCGCTGGTATACCGGCGGTGGTATGGTGCCTGAGTCAGGATCCCAGCGTCGGTATTGTGACAGCCAGGATCCCGACAAGCAGTTTGCGGACTGCAAACCCTCAAGGCTATCACTTCTGGCTCTGTCCAGAAAAAAATCTTTCTTATCTCCTCCAACTGCAAGGATACCATCTCTGCTCACATTGTCTAGCTCCATCTGCTTTTATTGGCTGACTGAAAATGCTCTCTATGGTTCAATGTTAATCATCCAATGATTATGACAACTACAGTACTGCTACAACTAAGACAACTGAACCTGTGTTAGTTACTGTCTTTTGTCACAAGCCCCCTGTTTGTTCCCACTCACACCAGATTAATCAGGGATTGTGCATCCAAGGAATTCATGCACTGTAACAGCCTTACAGTGCTTGGTCTTCAGTTAAACCCATCACTGCCAGACAGGGCCATAATTAGGGTGGTGTGGGTGGTACCTCACACACCACTCAGATGCCTTATGGTTGGATCTGGCTGTCGTCTCTATCTCCATTAGCATGGCATATGCCAATGCAATGTGTATTACTAATTACATTGCAGTGGGTGCCTGTCTCTTTCACTGCGACCATCTAACCATGCTCCATTTTCCCTTGTACTAACTGATGCCACCACCAGCTCCTCCTCACACCCTATGAGCTTGCCATGCATTGTGGGTAGACTTGGGAGTTGTCACACATCAATTGCTGTTAGTAACATCGATCCCTGTGTAATTTGTATGCCCACACATGAGAAAAATGCACGGGACCGATCATGGCAGCTATATGTGATGTACCATGGCAACAAGTTATAAGGTAGGTTCTGGGATGGTATGCACAACTCAGGGTGGGGTAGGAAAGGTGGGTTGGGGGGTTCTGGAAATGTCAGAAGGGTTGGCCTAGAAAAGGGAAGAGTGAGTATGCATGCGAGCTGGTATTTAATTTGATACTTGGTGTAGTATCATCTGGGTCTGTGTTATACAGATTATGAAGAGTTGTTTGCTAAAAATTCAATAGGTGTTTATTGAATCACAATGCTCAAAAACAGTCAAAATAAGAAAAAAAAATCAGAAGAAATAAGTTCAGAATTGTCACTGAAATGTTCAATGAAAATTTATGAGAAAAATTAGAAAAAAAGAAAAAACATCAGGTTTGTCATGCAGACTACCCTTTTGCTGTATACTCTTCTTATTCATATAGCCTTGCTTAAAGGTCCCCCTTTGTGTTTGGTCAATGTCAAGTGTACTTTTAGGGCACACCTTTACCATAGGATCTTAGCCCAGACCTATATCCCCTTAAGCCTTGTAAGTTACATGAGGTCTGTTTGTGACTTACAGTAGCATCCCGTTTTGTCAGTTCCCCCTAAAAAAGAATACGGAATAATGTACTGTGCAGTGACAGGGTTGTGGGCTTGTATGTTACTTTAGAAAGAATTAGTAAAAATAAAAACACAGCGCTTATTAATCCACCAAAAAATCTATACACATGTACCACTTCAATAAATAACAAATCTCTGCAGCTCCTACTGGCGGTGCTGTTCCACCCACTACAAAACAGAATTACAAAAAAGAATTTATAGGAGCACTGAAAAAATGTCATTCAATTACTTAATAGTAGTTTTATTTAAATACATTCATAAGACAAAATAAAAAATACTTTAAAATTGTGCAATTTGATTCAAGCCCATGTCCATATATCCTTAAAAAGCCATCTCAAAAGGCTATATATGTACCAGTCCAACTGACTGTTTGTAACAGACTTGTGTCTCAGTGCTCCAATGGACACCAAATCCCTTTATGTAACAGTTTTTTACAGTCTCTGTGGTACCACTTAAATTTGTATCCAAGCACGGGGGAGAGCGCTGTGGCTGCCTGAATAACCACAGCGGTATGCTACGACCCCTAGTTTTTGCAGCCGTAATATGGAGAGCTTGTTACTCACGGCTGTCACAGTTGTTCATGGCTGTCACGGCTTTAGCTTCTCTTGCAAGGGGAGAGGACCTCCTTAGCCAGGCACCGCTTCAGCTGTGTCCCCAATCAGAACGGCTCGTCAGCCCACCGTGCAGTCACAAGGAAGATGGTTGGACTATGGGCAGTAGAATCCCAGCAAAAATGCCCTTCTTACAAGTTTCTCCGCCGTTAGTGTTATGATTCCAATACTCTGGTCTGGGGAGATCTTATAGCAAGGACCCGAGTACTGGAACGTAATGCTGGGAAATGGGAGTGGGAACGGGAATAGCCCCTGGCGCCCTATCTCCGTTGTCTCGCCCGTGTTGTCAGAAATCTCTTGCGAGACTATGGTTGCTTGAGCCCATGGCAGCCGCGTTTGAAGGGCGGATTACGTCTGCCCAACTCCGATGCCCCCTCAGGTCTTAATGGGAGACAAAGAGAAATCCGAGACAGGGTGATAACAAGGGGCCCTCTAACTAAACAACAAAGCCAGGGGCTATACACTAACTTTAAACTAGAGTATGTGCGGAAAACCGCCAGGGAAAAGGACAACCAAAATACCCACTTGTCCACTCTCCTACTCGGCACCGCCGAGTTCCGGAGAGGACTGTGGGAGCGGAAACCTCCGCAAATGCTCCAAAACAGAATACGAGATGAAGCGACCTAGGCCGCAGCACGCGGCAGAGCCGCCACTCACGAAAACCACTCGAGATCCTCTAGCGACAGTTGCGGGTAATTGAGGACTGGAAGGCTCCTTGGAATGAGATGACAACTCCAAGATTCTGGAACTCTGAGGACAGGAATGACCGGACACAGCAGAACTGGAACAGACGTTCAGCAAACCAAAGCAGCATGCAGGAAGCTATAACCGGCGTCTGTGTGAAGCACTGAGAAGGCTTTAAGCACTGCATCCTCCAATCAGGGTTCAGAGGCCGATTAACATAGATGTTGTGCAGCTGCCTTGCTGCACGACCAGAAGACCAGTGTGTTTAATTACTTGATTGACCCTGCAACGGGGAACGCGGTGCACCCGTGGTGACCCCGTTGCTAGGGTCCTGGCGGCTGAGCGTGCCCGGCGTCCTAGCGTTGCTAGGGACCCGGCGGCTCAGCGCGCACGGCGTCCCAGCATTGCTAGGGACCCGGCGGCTCAGCCCGCTCGGCGTCCCTAGTTGCTAGGCGCCGGGCCGCAACGAGATCTCGGACCGCGGCGCCTAACAGTACCCCCCCCCTTGAGGAGGGGTCAAAGAACCCCTAATGCCAGGTTTCTGAGGAAATTCCCGAAAAAATTATTTCTTGAGTTTAGGGGCATGAAGATCCTTATCCAGGACCCAAGACCTTTACTCCGGACCATAGCCTTTCCAGTGAACCAAAAAATAAAGCCGACCCCGGGACATTTTAGAATCAAGAATCTTCTCTACCAAGAACTCCTGTTGTCCCTGCACATCCACTGGAGATCTACCCTGAGAGGTCCTCCGAGGAAATCTACTGGAAGAAACATATTGTTTCAACAGGGAACAGTGAAAAGTATTTCCAATTCTGAGAGATCTCGGTAAACGTAGCCGAAAGGCAACTGGGTTGACCTTCTTAATGATAAGAAATGGTCCAATAAATTTGGGTCCCAGTCTAGCCGAGGATTGTCGAAGCTTGATATTGCGAGTTGACAACCACACCTTGTCTCCCACCTTAAAAGTGCAAGGACGTCGGAGCCTATCGGAAAATGTCTTTTCTCGAAAGGCCGCCTTTCTGAGAGCAAGGTGCACTTTTTTCAAAATTGCTCTGAGATGGGAGGTTAAGGTCAGCGAGGAGACTGGAGAATGATGAAAAAAAATTGGCTCTGGGGTGAAAACCAAAACTGAAAAGAATGGAGACTCTTTGGTGGAGGAATGACAAGAGTTATTATAAGCAAATTCAGCCAAAGGGAGAAACTCGGACCAATCATTCTGGAGTTTGGCTGAATACAAACGTAAGTACTGTTTTAATGACTGGTTGACTCGTTCGGTTTGCCCGTTAGATTGTGGGTGGTAACCAGACGTTAAAGACAGTTTCATCTTCAGTGAGGCACAAAAACGTTTCCAGAATTGTGCGATGAATTGTGGACCCCGATCAGAAACAATATCAGTGGGCAAACCATGAAGCCTGAACACATGGCGGAGGAACAAAACTGCCAACCCTTGAGCAGAAGGCAAACGAGGAAGAGCAATAAAATGAGCCATTTTACTAAAACGGTCCACTACCACCCAAATGACTCGGAATCCGCCTGAAAGGGGAAGGTCAACCACGAAATCCATGGAAATATGAGACCATGGCCTAAGAGGAACAGTTAAAGGCATGAGTTGCCCGATAGGCAAGGAACGAGGAACCTTATGCTGTGCACAAACCTGACAGGAATGGACGAATTCCTTAACGTCTTTAGAAAGACTAGGCCACCACACTGAGCGAGAGGCTAACTCCAAGGTCTTAGTGATACCCGGATGCCCTGAGACTTTGTTGTCATAAAACTCAGTAAAAACAGTGCCTCTCAAAAATTCAGAAACATAAAGACGACCAGCCAGGAGTAAGTCTAGGAGCTTGGTGTTGAAGCTGGTTTAACTGGGTAAATAAATCCTGTGTGAGGCCTGCCCGGATGACCGAAGATGGAACTATGGGGGTAACAACAGGATTGCTATTGTGAACCGGAAGAAAGCTACGAGACAGGGCATCAGCTTTAGTATTCTTGGAACCAGGCCTGAAGGTGATTATAAACCTGAAACGAGTAAAAAATAATGCCCAACGTGCCTGCCGAGCATTAAGCCGTTTAGCAGATTCAATATATTGCAGGTTCTTATGGTCAGTAAAAACCAAAATAGTATGTCTAGCTCCCTCCAGCCAATGCCTCCATTCCTCGAAAGCCCATTTTACTGCCAGTAACTCCCGATTACCAACGTCATAGTTGGATTCAGCGGAGGAGAATTTCCTGGACATGAAGGCACAAGGATGTAACTCCAGAGACTCCGGATCTTCCTGAGAAAGGATAGCCCCCACTCCAACCTCTGAGGCATCAACTTCCACAATAAAGGGCAGTTCCGGATTAGGATGTCTGAGGACAGGAGCCGAGACAAAGGCTTGTTTCAAGGCCCGGAAGGACAACTCAGCTTCATGCGACCAATTGGAGGGATCCGCTCCTTTTTTAGTCAGAGCTACTATGGGAGCGACCAGGTCAGAAAAAGAATGAATGAACCGCCTATAATAATTCGCAAACCCTAAAAAGCGCTGAATTGCTTTTAAATTAGTGGGTTGTGCCCAATTAAGGATGGCCTGGAGCTTCTTCGGTTCCATGGAAAACCCCCGGGGAGAAATTATGTACCCTAAAAAAGATACCTCTGTGATATGAAAATCACACTTCTCCAGCTTGGCATATAAATGATTCTCACGTAACTTTTGAAGAACCAGACGCACCTGGGTTACATGTTGTTCCATCGACTCAGAATAAATCAAGATGTCGTCTAAATAAACGACCACGAATTTCCCTAGGAAGTCACGGAGGACATCGTTAATGAGGTCTTGAAAAACCGCCGGAGCATTTGACAGGCCAAACGGCATCACCAGGTATTCGTAGTGACCCGACTGAGTGCTGAAAGCCGTCTTCCACTCATCCCCAGATTTAATTCGGATGAGGTTGTAAGCTCCCCTAAGGTCAATTTTAGAGAAAATCACGGCGGAACGTAACTGATCAAAAAGCACAGAAATTAACGGCAAAGGATAGGTGTTTTTTGTTTTAAAGATTTTATTGGTTTTTCTTTTGACAAATAAGTAACATATCATTCAAACAATATGGGAACTTAGTAAATGCTCTCAAAAGGAAATATGAGGATTTGTAATCCATTTACCTGTATACATATAATAGTATCTGAGTGGTGGACTGGATATATGGGATAAAACATTCACAGGATATATTGTCATAAATGTACGTTTTCTAAGAATTAACCAGGACATACAAGAAGTGAGTCCCTAAAGAACATTTAACAGGTATAAAATTATGAAAGATAAGAGGAGATAGGTGAAAGAAGATAGGAGAAGGGGAGGGAGGGGGAGGGGGGGGGGGGTGAGTTGAGACAAGACAGAGGCGAGGGAGAGGAAGGGGGGGGGGATCAGGAGTTTGTAGACTATACAATAAGGAATTATACAAAGAGACTGTGATTAAATCTAAAATCTACTAAATGAAGTTATTAGTGTTGCAGCAAGTTCCTCCAAATGTCAGTGCGAATAGAATCATCTAAAGTAGATATATATTTTCCCCATTTTCGGACAAAGGATTCAAAGGAATAGTCCGTGTTAAGTAAGAGTGATCTTTTGTCAAAGTAGATTAGTTGTAGGATCCTGTTCCGAAGTTCTCTGATAGACGGGGCAGATTTTTGTGTCCAATGTATCAAGATGAGCTTCTTCGCCATTGTGAACACTGTGATAAGAAATGCTGAGGGCGGGCTCTCTATCTTGGAAAAGTTCCAGTCTTTAAAATTTAGGCATAGGCAGGCGAGTGGGTTGAGATCCAGATTTAGGTGTAATGTAGAGTTGAGAAAAGCTATAATCTTGCGCCAAAATTTTAATACCTTAGTACAAGACCAAAAGCAATGGAAAAATTTGGCGTTAGCCATAGAGCATTTGTAGCAAGATCCAGAATCTGAGGTAGACATATGTTTCCTTTGTGCAGGAGAGATATATATTCTGTGTATAGACTTAAAGTGGACTTCCTGAAGGTAAGATGAATGGAGTATTTTCATTATTTTCTGATACTGGGTAGTGTTAATAATCTCGGCTCCTGTAATCCCAGGGATGTCAGCACTCCAGGCAGACGCAAGGTTATTTAGACCAATGTCATTCGATGATTTCATAAGGAGAGCATATAGCGCTTTGGTTGAAGATTTAGGACTGTTATAGGATTTGAAGATAGCGTCCAGAGGGTGAGGAATTTTGGGTGAGGAGCTTAGAGAAGGTAGGGATAATGCATAGTGTCTAGCTTGTAAATATAAATAAAAGTGGGAGTTAGGGAGATCGTAAGCATCCTTTAGAGTGGAGAAGGTAAGTATATGGCCACCAGGATCAAAGAGTTTTGTGGCTAGATTAAGGCCTTTTAGAGACCATTGGCGGAACATTGGGTTAGTTAGGGAGGGGTGAAAATTGGGGTTGCCCCATAGTGGGCAGAAAGGTGAGTTTGTATGTGGGAATTTGAGGTTTTTACTCATTCTGATCCAGCTGCTGTATGTATCTCTAAATAGAGAGTGGTTTGAAATGTGTGGAGGTATTAAATGGGCTGGTGTATGTAATAGAGCTCCTGGGGAGAATGGATAAAACAGGCATTGTTCAAGAGCCTTATCAGTGAACTTTGAGGTTTCCATAAGCCAATCGGCAATTATCCTGAATTGTGTTGTGATGGAATATAATGCAAAGTTTGGGATGCTAAGGCCTTCATTTGACTTTGTTTTGTGTAGCTTTTTTAGGGCTAATCTCGGGCGTTTGCCCTGCCATAAGAACTGTGAAATTCTTTTCTCAAGATTACTAAGGTCATATTTGGATAGGGCACATGGTAGTAATTGTAAGGGGTAGTATATTTTTGGAAAAATTACGCTTTTCAAAACGGCTGTTCTGCCTAGCAGTGATAGAGGGAGTTTTGACCAAACATATAGTTGAGAGTAGATATTTGTAAGAAGGGGGGGAAAGTTAGCTGGATATAATGAGTGAGAGTCGTTAGTGATCTGTACGCCTAAATATTTAAGTTGTGAGGATTTTATGCGGAATTGGGATAGTATCGATAGGGAGTGGAAGTCGGGGGATTGTGTAGATATGGGGAGGATTTCTGATTTAGAGACATTAATTTTATAACCTGCTATTAGGCTGAAAGATGATATTATCTCTAATATTACTGGAAGGGATTTAGCGGGGTCTGATATGAAGAGTAGCATGTCGTCTGCAAAGAGGGACACTTTTCATTCCAAGGAGGAGACGTTTATGCCTGTGAAGTCTGATGCGGAGCGAAGGGCAATAGCTAAAGGCTCAATCGCTATATCAAAAAGAAATGGTGACAGGGGGCACCCCTGCCTAGTACCTTTCTGAATTGGGAAGGGGGGAGATAGGAATCCATTGCATGAAATTTGTGAGGATGACATTGTATATAATGTTCTAATAAACGAGATAAAAGTGGGTGGGATGCCAAATCTTTCCATAGTGAGGAACAAGTGAGGCCAGTGTACTAAGTCAAAAGCTTTTTCTGCGTCGATAGAGAGAATAACTTTTCCACTGGACCCACCTGTTCTCCCACTACATGTGTGTACTGCCGCTTAAAACCTTGCGAATATTTGTAAGTGAATGTCTGCCCTTGATGAATCCCGTTTGGTCATGGTGTATTATTGAAGGAAGAATAGGGTTGAGACGCATGGCTAAAATTTTTGTAAGGAGTTTGTAGTCAGAATTTAATAAGGAGATGGGCCAATATGAAGCAGATAGAGCAGGATCTCTGCCAGGTTTAAGTATTAATTTGATAATTGCTGAATTAAAGTAAGAGGGGAGGACTGCGTTGAAGAGAATAGAGTTAAAGACTGAAACTAAAACTGGGGCAATGCGATTTACAAATAATTTATAAAAAATCTCCACTAAAGCCATCTGGTCCTGGTGCTTTAGCTGATTTTAGTGATTTAATGGCCTGAGTGACTTCAGTGAGAGTGATCGGTTGTGTTAATGAATTATTAGAGTCATTAGGAATTTGGGGATATGTAAGTGAGTCCCATAAGGATCGGGGGGGGGTTGAGAGGGGGGGGAGGTATCGAGGGATCAATATTCGGAGGTGCCTGGGGGTGAGAGTATATGTTTGTATAGTAGTGTTGCATATTTTGGGAGATCTGCTTGCTGGATGTCGTATGTGTGCCATCTGGTTGGATTAGGGGGTGTACTGTCATAGGGGGTCTAGTTCCATTAAGTATGTTGGTCAATAACTTACTGGTTTTGTTGCCATATCTGTGAAAACGGTAATTAGAGTAGAATTGTGATTTGTCAGTTAGGGCTTGAAGGGTTTCCTCAAATTTTATTTTAGCTGTTAAATATATGGATTTGTTGGCGGGGGTGGGCTGTATACTATAATTTGAGTAAGCCTCTGTGAGGGATTGTTGGAGTAGCAGGTAAGATTTAGAAGAGTTCTTTTTTCCTTGGATTCAAAGTTCAGGATAGAACCCCTCAAGACCGCCTTTGCGGACATCCAATATAGAGTTGGATTAGTGGCTAGATACTGTTTGTTATTTTCATGGTATTCGTCCCATGAGTGTACTACATGATTAATGAATCTAGTAATTTTAGATAAGTGCGCTGGAAATCTCCAGGTCTTATGTGTAGATCTCTCATTGTGAGTTTTTACTGTAAGCCATACCAAAGCATGATCGGATATGATGATTGGTTCTATACCTGAATCCAGGACTTGGGAAAATAAGTTATTAGAGAGAGTGACGTAGTCTATGCGGGATAAGGAGTGGTGTGCAGAGGATAAACAAGTGTAACCTCTGTCTGTAGGGTGTAGGGCCCTCCAAACATTGATTAGTTGTAGAGTTGACAGGATCGAGGGGATACCTAATTTAGGTAGTGTGTGGTGGGATCTTCTAGAATGGGATCTGTCTAAATGTGGGTGTGAAATCAGATTGAGATCTCCGCCCATAATGAGATTATTAGAAGTAAAGGGTAGTAATTTACGTACTATAAGTTGAAAGAAAGATTTAGAATAGGAGTTAGGAGCATAGATTGAGCATAAGGTATAGGTGGTAGAGTATAATTTAATGGAGACGATGGCATACCTGCCCTCTGGGTCGCAATCAGATGATATAATCTCAAGTGGGAGTGATTTAGATACCAAAATTGCTACCCCTCTGGATTTTGAGTTGAAGGAGGAAGAGGCGAGTAAGCGCCAATTAAGCATTTGTAGCTTAAGTGTTTCCGGGTGGGTAAGGTGCGTCTCCTGAATGAATGCAATATCAAATTTTTGTCTGTTTAAATATATTAATACCTTGCTTCGCTTGGCCGGAGTGCCAAAACCCCCAGCATTCAGAGAGCCAACCCTTAATGTAGTTACCTCGGCACGTGGCATGGAGAAAACTCTGGGCAGGAGGACACATGAAGGAACACACAGCAAATCCTGTATTGGAAAGGGAGACATAAAAGAAAAACACAGGAGGGATAGGGGGGACGAGACAAGAAGAATAGAGAAGAGCATAGGCGAAACAGAGTTACATACCTCATATTTACAGCTGTATCAGCATGCATGCATGCGTGGTACTTCCGCAAATAGGAGAAAATAAAATATACAAACAAAACACTGATCCCAGTGCTTAAATTTGGTAGAATATCATAACGGAGCATAACAGGTGTTCCAATACCCTGATATAGATACCATAATTACTAGGCCTCTGATGTATATCAATAAGGTAATGTAAGGTCTGACCATTCCATACTTATACTACTACATTTCAAGCACAATTGTTTAAGTATGAGGGATAGTAGCGAGAGGTGGGGATTGGGAGTCCTTGCGATAAGACAGGGAATATAACAGCACAATGTATATACCAGGTGTGGAACTGCATAGCGGAGGAGGGGAAGGAGTGAACTTTAGAACAAGAGTCTATGCAACTGTATATATAGACTGTGGATGAGACCATTGATGAGAATTACTGGTGAGCAGGAGGTGTGTCAGATATATCTTCGGCTTGGGACTGCCGATCCTCATTCAGGAAAGCTTGTGCATCTTCCGGAGTGTTAAAATCATAATGTTTGTCTGGGAAGAATATGCGGAGACGCGCCGGATACATGAGAGCAAATTTCTGCTTAGCAGAAACCAATTCAGAGCATACTGGAGAGAAGGCTTTTCTAGCTCTTGTGAGCTCTACTGAGAAGTCTTGAAATAAATATATGCGTTTACCTTCCCATGAAAGGTTTTGTATCTGACGAGAGGCCTTCCATATGGCTAACTTGTGGAGGTAATTAAGGCATTTAAAGATGACAACGCGCGGTCTCTTCTCATGTGGCTTAGGAGGAGGACCGACTCTGTGTACTCTCTCTATTATTAGGTCTTTGCATTCTGCTTCAATTTTTAGCAGTTGTGGAAGTGTAACAGACACAAAGGAGAGCAGGGCTGGGCCTTTAACAGATTCCGGTATTCCTACCACTCTTATATTCGATCTCCTGGAACGATTTTCTATATCGTCGACTTTATTCCACAATTGGTGATTTTCCTTTTGTAGTTTTAGGATAGCACGCTGAGCCTCTGACATATCATAACAGACCAAGGCTACACGGTGCTCTGTATCAGTGACTCTACCCTGCAGGTGGTGTAGCTGCTGTGTGATGTCTGCTACAGCCTGTGTCAGCAGGGGGGTCATAGTGTTTTTAATAGCGTCCACTATATCCTGATAAGTCGCAGGGGAGTCAGGGGGGTGACGTACCTGCGGGGAGTTTGCATCGTCTGATGCTTCGGCCGCAGCTTTCTTTGAGGCCGGGACACTGTGAGCCACTTCATTGTCCGGCGCCATTATGTGGTCCGCACGGCGTTTCTCCTGACGGCCCGGCGGGTGCTTAGCGGCGGGCGGAGAGGCTAAAAACTTCTCCATCGGGGGGGCGATTGAGGTAGGAAGGTCAGACAGCGAGGCTTTGGAGGCTACTGGAGCCGTTAAGAGGTATATAAAGCTGGGTATTGGACGGAGGAGCACGATCACGCTGTGCTCTGCATGCAACCGGTAGCGGAAGGATAGGTGTTTTTAACAGAGATCTTATTCAGAGCCCTAAAATCAATGCATGGTCTAAGCGAACCATCTTTTTTCTCCACAAAGAAAAAACCCGCACTCAAGGGAGATTTTGATGGTCTAATAAATCCCTTCTTTAGGCTTTCCTGAATATAATTATTCATGGCCGTGGTTTCTGGCCCGGACAAGGCATATAATCTCCCCTTAGGCAAAGTGGCACCTGGAACTAGTTCAATTGTACAATCATAGGACCGATGGGGAGGCAGAATGTCCGCATTGCCTTTAGAGAACACATCGGCAAAATCCTGGTATTCCACAGGAATGAGCTCTGGGACAACTGATGCAACCCTGACTGGATAAGAAATACATTCTTTTGCACAAAAAGAACCCCATTGGGAAATCTCCCCGGACCACCAATCAATGGTGGGATTATGAAAGGCAAGCCAAGGGTGACCCAAAACTACAGGAACTGCCGGGCAATGTGTAAGGTAGAATTCAATATCTTCAGAATGTAAGGCTCCTACTGTAAGTACTACTGGAGGTGTACAGTGAGTAATTACCCCATTGGAAAGCGGACCCCCATCTAAGCCGTGCATGGTGATACATCTATCTAACGGTAAATGTGGAATGCCTAAGGCCTTAGCCCAAGTTAAGTCCATAAAGTTTCCTGCAGCTCCACTATCGACAAAGGCAGACACCAATGAACTGAGGCTGCCAAAGGAAACATTAACAGGGACTAATAGAGAATTGTTTGAGGAGATAAGCTGCAGACCTAAGTGAACCCCCTCACAATTCACCTGGTCAGAGCGTTTCCCGACTTGTTCGGGCAGTTACGAGCAAAGTATCCCTTACCACCACAGTACAGACAAAGACCGGAATTTTGTCTTCTGGTTCTTTCCTCAGGAGACAGCCGTGAGAGACCCATCTGCATGGGCTCCACGACGTCATCTGGGAAGGTATAAACACAAGGACTAGGCCTAACAGTTGTTCCTCTTTCAGCCCTCCGCTCTCGGAGACGACGATCAATCTTTATAGCAAGCTCCATGAGTTTATCGAGAGTCTCAGGAGCGGGGTACTGGAGGAGACTGTCTTTAATAAATTCAGATAAACCGATGCGAAACTGACTGCGCAGGGCTGGGTCATTCCAGCCACAGTCGTTCGACCAACGGCGAAACTCGGTACAATAAACTTCCGCTGGATTTCTACCTTGTTTGAGAGCGCGCAGATGACTCTCAGCTGACGCCTCTCTATCAGGGTCATCATACAAGAGCCCTAATGACTTAAAAAAGGCATCTACAGATAACAACGCAGGATCCTCAGCTTTTAAACCAAACGCCCAGGTCTGAGGATCCCCCTGGAGTAATGAAATAATAATCCCAACCCGCTGAGATTCAGTACCAGAGGATGTAGGTCTTAAACGAAAATATAGCTTACAAGCTTCTTTAAAATTAAAAAAATATTTTCTGTCACCGGAAAAACGGTCGGGTAAATGCATCTTTGGATCAGGAACAACCCTTGGGGAGGCTCGCAAAAGATCTTCCTGCGATCTCACCCGAAGAGAAAGATCCTGGACCATCTGAGTAAGTTCCTGAATCTGGTTGACTAAAAGCTGACCGGGATTTGGTCCTAAACCTGTCGGATTCACGAGGCCGATATACTCTCACAAAAACAGAATGAGAAAAAATTAAACCCCCTTTAATTTTAAGTTTTGGTGTGGCCGGTTATAATGTTATGATTCCAATACTCCGGTCTGGGGAGATCTTATAGCAAGGACCCGAGTACTGGAACGTAATGCTGGGAAATGGGAGTGGGAACGGGAATAGCCCCTGGCGCCCTATCTCCGTTGTCTCGCCCGTGTTGTCAGAAATCTCTTGCGAGACTATGGTTGCTTGAGCCCATGGCAGCCGCGTTTGAAGGGCGGATTACGTCTGCCCAACTCCGATGCCCCCTCAGGTCTTACTGGGAGACAAAGAGAAATCCGAGACAGGGTGATAACAAGGGGCCCTCTAACTAAACAACAAAGCCAGGGGCTATACACTAACTTTAAACTAGAGTATGTGCGGAAAACCGCCAGGGAAAAGGACAACCAAAATACCCACTTGTCCACTCTCCTACTCGGCACCGCCGAGTTCCGGAGAGGACTGTGGGAGCGGAAACCTCCGCAAATGCTCCAAAACAGAATACGAGATGAAGCTATAACCGGCGTCTGTGTGAAGCACTGAGAAGGCTTTAAGCACTGCATCCTCCAATCAGGGTTCAGAGGCCGATTAACATAGATGTCGTGCAGCTGCCTTGCTGCACGACCAGAAGACCAGTGTGTTTAATTACTTGATTGACCCTGCAGCGGGGAACGCGGTCCGCCCGTGGCGTCCCCGTTGCTAGGGTCCTGGCGGCTGAGCGCGCCCGGCGTCCTAGCGTTGCTAGGGACCCGGCGGCTCAGCGCGCACGGCGTCCCAGCGTTGCTAGGGACCCGGCGGCTCAGCCCGCTCGGCGTCCCTAGTTGCTAGGCGCCGGGCCGCAACGAGATCTCGGACCGCGGCGCCTAACAGTTAGGGCAAGCGGTTTCATCAGAGGAATAGTGTGATTGAATTGTCAGCTCCTTTTACAGCAGATCCAGCCAATCATTCTACTGATTACATTAATTGCACTCAGATGTTTAGCAATGTTCACATAGCTAATATAATACATGAGCTTGAATGTTTAAACAAACGAACAGAAAACAATCATTCATAATAATTTCTGATGGTTAGTGTTAGATTCTTTGGTGGTAACATGTTTTAAACTTATAGTAACAGTGTTTAATGTTTAAAATATATCAAAAGTAAAGTTTAAAATTTATTACAGACTGACCAGGAGACTATAACATACATAAAACCCTCTACACTCCCGTGCAGCATCAATAGCTTAGAGCACAGGTTCTCAAACTCGGTCCTCAGGACCCCACACGGTGCATGTTTTGCAGGTCTCACAGAATCACAAGTAACATAATTAGCTCCACCTGTGGACCTTTTAAAATGTGTCAGTGAGTAATTAATACACCTGTGCACTTACTGGGTTACCTGCAAAATATGACTGTTACACAAGGAGGTGTACAAGCCCCACAGGGGTGAAACGCGTTTTCCATTCCAAATGGGTCCTGGTTTGTCCAACTGCATTTGATTTATTCCTAGCCTCAGGTCAGATTATTCCATCCTGTCATTTTGGGTCATTGTGCCCAGCTGTCACAAAAATTGTATCTACATCCCTGCAGCTTCATTTGTGCCTTCATTTAGGTTTATGCATCATAATCTATCTCATTAGGATCAAACTGCATTTTATAGGAAAGAAATACTGCATTTTCTTTTTTTGACTTTCCTCCTGCAGATCCTAGTGTCCTATTGCTGCATGGGTCATGTGAGAATTGATGTCTGTTTCCTTATGTCCTAGCGATTATAACAGCTCCAATTCACACCAAGTGTTTCTAGTGACACTCCTTTCATAAGTGATTTTTTATCGCATATACCCGCACTGGGTCATTGTGCCCAGCTGTCGCAGAAATTGTATCTACATCCCTGCAGCTTCATTTGTGCCTTTATTCAGGTTTATGCATCATAATCTATTTCATTAGGATCAAACTGCATTCTATAGGAAAGAAATACTGCATTTTCTTTTTTTTTACTTTCCTCCTGCAGATCCTGGTGTCCTATTGCTGCATGGGTCATGTGAGAATTGATGTCTGTTTTCTTATGTCCTAGTGATTATAACAGCTCCAATTCACACCAAGTGTTTCTAGTGACACTCCTTTCATAAGTGAATTTTCATCGCATATACCAGTACCATTAATCTGTATCCACAATTATCTTTTGATATATTTTCTGTCCTCGAACCTAGTACCTGTGTACACATAAAAAAGTTGTCCTGATCCCTGTTTTTTTACTGAGGTGTACTCTGACATACGGGCAATTTCTAACATTTTTCAGGGTATATACCAAGTTACGTCTTAATTCTATATATCTTTTTCTTTTCCGTGGACTCTCATTTGTGATCCAGGGACACAATACCACCTTGGTGGGATTTGATGTCTCCTGCCTAACATAAACAGCAGATCCACACTGTATCTGTGAGACCCTATAAATCACCCCTCCCTATATAGGTGCACTCTCATTGGAAGTCTGACCTAATCTCTCTACTATCAAACCACACTGCCAATGCCCGATCTCGTCCGATCTTGGAAGCGAAACAGTGTGGGCTGAGTTAGTACCTGAAGTGGAGATTCACAGGGAATACTCAGTGTTGTAGAACAACAATCATCGCATAAGATGTGTGGTATGTGACTCCAACAGCAGTATCACCACTTGCTTCTATCTTCTCCACTCTCTACCTAGGTATATCCTTTGATTTTTTCTATTATTGTCTACTGCTTAAAATAGCTGTTATTCCTTCATTAGGATTATGACAGAATTAAAAATCAATTGACCCAATTGATCTCATTAATGCAGATTATCTGTACTGGCCGGGTGAGAAAGGGTTTATGACTTGCAGTGTCTTTACCCCTCTCCATCTCATTTCCTGAGGCAGGACCAGAACATTTTTATCTGGGATCATTCACATCTTCTTGATAAGGGGCAATTATATTCTTAATATTTCTAAATAAATTTTGTTTTATCTGCTGATTAATTAACCTATAGTTAATCATTCTAGTTATTCAACTACAATTAATGAGTGCGCCCACACAAGAGCCTTCTTTTTTCTCCCTTTTGTTTACCTGCAAAATATGCACTGTGTGGGGTCCTGAGGACCGAGTTTGAGAACCACTGGCTTAGAGGGTTTGTAAAGTGCATACAATGCATAGAGTCCTGGGTTCAAATCCCTCCAGGAACTATACACTTTAAAAATATATATGCACACAAAAGTAAAGTTTAAAATTTATTACAGACTGACCAGGAGACTATAACATACATAAAACCCTCTACACTCACGTGCAGCATCAATAGCTTAGAGGGTTTGTAAAGTGCATACAATGTGTAGAGTCCCGGGTTCAAATCCCTCCAGGAACTATTATTCATGTGCAATTTAGTACTTAGACTTTGCTTCATATGTTTTAATTATTAAGCACAAACTTTAAAGGTATATATACACTTTGAAAATATATATACACATGCATTTCTTCAGAGCATTCTCTAACATATAGAACTAATCACAGCAATTATAATGTATTTAGTATTTCATTAGAGACCTAATATCTATACACACGACTATGTGAGACAATTAGCTTTTAAGGTGCCGTATCTAGACTGATCACAGATCCCTTCTACCAATTAAACTATACAATAAACAATCTCATATGCAATCTTAGGTATCCGCTTTTATATTGAAAATATTATAGGAATAAATATATCAAAATTCTAATGACCATAAATTACAGAGATATGTTGGACAGATTTCTTCATCAGTTTTTCATTAATGTTTAAACGTCCAAATGTCAATAGATCATCCATTACTCTTATTCTCAACTAAACCAAAAAGAAGAACAAGGGCAAAAGGATAGATGGTGGGAAAATCGATAAGGATATATACTAATAATAGTAATAATAATAATAATAATAATATAACAATGGAGAGGGTGGGGTAAAGGAGAGATAAGGAGATGGGGTCGATACGAACCTAACAACCTCCAATGTTGTTCAATTCAATATTCTCATTGAGACCCTCTGGAATGAGAGTACCCAATGAGAATATCTAGAAGGCTTCTCTAGTGCATAATCAATTAAATCTGTCCCCACCTCTTGGGGTGGGAGCTATCGATTCAATCCCCTGAACAGTTAACACTTCAACGTTCCCAGCATGATGGTATACTACATGTCTCGAGAGGCTGTGTTTAAGAGTCCTCTTTATTACATTCCTCCTATGCTCAAGGAACCTCGTGTTCAGACTCCTAGTGGTCCTACCCACGTATTGTTTACCACACTTACAGCTCACTAAATATATAACATAGGATTGTTGACAATTAATTGTATGTTACTTACCACCGGTGGCACATCCAGGGCACTTGGCCCGGGTCAGCTTCTGCCCCTGTGACTGGTGGGCTCCTTTTTACCCGGTCACGAAACTCACAGCTCCGTGTTAGCAGTGTCTGCACAATTTCCGCTGTGTGTTTTGGGGTGAATGACTCTGTGATGC
Source organism: Pseudophryne corroboree (assembly GCF_028390025.1). NCBI lineage: Eukaryota > Metazoa > Chordata > Amphibia > Anura > Myobatrachidae > Pseudophryne > Pseudophryne corroboree. The sequence goes on from NC_086445.1 coordinate 724,528,874, forward strand.
AGTGTCCTCTAACGCATTATGGCATTCAGTGCCTTTGTCAAGGATTACACACCTTGTATTATAATGCCTGTTACATACTTCTTCATATCTGTTATGTTCTTTGTACTTGGAACCCAGGAGATAGGGTGGCATCAGAAGAGTTCCAAGTACAGTTGCATGAAGCTGCAACAGAACTGGGATACGCAGCAATAACTAACGAGAATCCTGACTCCGTTGTCTCTGCCAAGTGGACGGTCAATGCCTGTGAGACTATGGTTTCTTGGGCCCACGGCAGCTGCGTTTGATGGGCGGATTATGTCTGCCTGATTTTGATGCCCCCCGGTCTTAGTAAGTGACATGGCATTAACCGAGACAGAGAGAAAATCGTGGGAAACCACTAAAAAACAATAAACTAGTATATGTGCGGCGCGGCCGCCAACAAAATTGTAACCAAGGTAATGCTGCCCGAATAACAAACACGACACCATTGTAATTCAGCGAGGACAGTAATAGCAGAAACCTCTGCAGAGAAACACAAAAGCCAGAAAGTAAGAATAAATATGGCCACAGCCATAAGGTGTGGCAGAGCCACTACTCACAACACCAGTAAAGGTGCACGCAGAAGGAACGGGAACCCCAAGGCTGCAGATACAGGATTACAGTACTGGAAGGCTGGATAAAAATTCCAATGATCAAGCTCCAGACACCAGGACTCAGGATACTGGATAAACTGGCTGCACATGAACAATAGAGGAGCAGGACACAGCTCCACAGGAAGCTGATATGTTCTCACTGAGGGTAGGAATGCAGGTAGAGAGTAATGAACTCTGGATTCTGTTAGAACTGAGTACTCAGGATTCCAGCTGGATACCACAAGGAATATAATAGCACCAATACAGGATTCCACTATCAGATAGGGCCTGGACACAGATGCAATACTGGACATGAAACTAACCAGTAACACACAGGTATAATAACAAACTTCTATCACCAGCACTGGACTGCAGGGCTAGCTGGGTAATAAGGGAAACACGTCCCAATCAGGATGGCTGGAAGCCAGGCACAAGGTAATGTCCAAAATACTGGGGCTGGTGAGGTTACACAGACAAGAGCCAGACTGCAGTACACAGACTCACCACATAATCACCAAATATCTGACAGGTGAGGCTTAACACATAGAAAACAGGCTGCAGTTACACAGACTCACCACCTGCTGCCAACAAGAGTCTTCTAAACAAGTACAAGAGAAATCCTGGCATGCAAACAGAACTATAACATAAAACTCCTCATTGGTCTGTTGCTCTTCCCACTCAGTCCACCCATTGGTTGGTATAGATGCTCAGACCTGTCAATCATGTAGCCTTGTCCGTGGTTTATCAGCTGTTTTGAGCAAACATAATGTCTGTCATCCATCCTTAAAATGGGTAAAACAGATGAGCTGATTGTGTTTGACCATCTAATTATTTCAAAGTGTATGCTGTTAGTTATTATTTGGTTTGTATGTTATGTTGAAGAAAATGAATCATTTAGGAATATGTGGGAGAGAATGATATAGTGAACTAAATGTTGCAAGATGCTTATTGTCTTAGTATGTTAATTTGTGCTTGACTTTGGTTATTAACTGTAAATATGTACATATTTAACCCATATGTCATTTTATGGGTTGTCATCAATTTTCCGCCCCTTTTGCCTCCCCCCTTCTCTTAGTTCTATGTGAGAATTGTTTTGTGAACTGCATGTTGATGTTAGTAACTGATTGTAGATGCACCTATCCTGGTTACAGGACTGAAGTAATGTTAAAGTCTATATTAAGACCATTTGGTGTGAATGTTTTTAGAGTGTATATCCATTTGAGCGCCTCCTTGTTGATTTTCTTTATGCAATCTCCTCCTTGCCAGTTTTGTGGTATGTGCTATATTGCTGTGATTTCTAGATGCAATGAATTCTGCCTATGTTTTTCTTCATAGTGTTGTGATACACTGTTTGTCATATCCCCATTTTATGTTGTTTAAATGCTCACTTTCAGGGGTCTTATTGTGCAGCCCATATACTGGAGGCCGCATGGACATGTGATTAAGTATATTAGTCAATTGTGTGACAAGTGAGTTCATCCCTAATCTTAAACTTTTTTCCTGTCTCGTTTTCTGTAATAGTTTTTGTTGTTCGGGTGTTGGCTGTCCTGCACCCTATGCATGTCCCACAATAATAGAATCCAGGTCTTGCTGTAGAGCCGTCTATCTTATTTTGTACAGTCCTAACTGGGGATATGTGATGGTTTACTAAATTCTTCCTCAAATCGTTTCTGTATACTATTTTTGGCTACTGTGGCAGTATTTTGGTTAAAGTTTCATCTGGCTTAACAAAAAGATTATGGAACTTATGGGCAAGAAAAGGTGAGCATTTAAAAAATACAAATCTGACGGGGAAGCAGAGTCATTTCAGCACTGTAAGGAATGTAACAAAATACGCAAAAAGGAAATAAGAGCGGCAATAGTAGAAACTGAAAAACTGGTAGCAAAGAAAAGCAAAGCGAATCCCAAAAAAATATTTAAATACGTTAATAGCAATAGATTAAAGAAGGAGAGTATAGGCCCTTTAAAAGACAAGTTGGGAGTCTTAAGCAAAAATGATAATGACATAGCGGACACACTAAATGAGTTTTTTTCAACAGTATTTACTAGAGAGGACCCAATTCAGGGACTAACATATAATCTCAATAATGAGAATATCCCACTGATAGGTACTTATTTAAGTGAGGAAGTAGTCTGTGACCAATTAAAACATTTAAAGATTAATAAGTCACCAGGTCCCGATGGTATTCACCCAAGGGTTCTAATGGAGCTTCATTCTGAACTTGCAAAACCGCTATTTTTGATCTTTAAGGATTCAGTAATATCAGGTATGGTTCCCAAAGACTGGCGTATAGCGGAAGTAGTGCCTATATTCAAAAAGGGAAGTAAAGCTGAACCAGGTAATTATAGACCAGTTAGTCTTACATCTATAGTAGGGAAAGTATTGGAAGGTATTCTAAGAGATAGTATTCAGAAGTTCCTTGAAGTCAATAAGGTCATGAAAAGGAATCAACATGGGTTTATGAAGGACAGATCCTGTCAAACCAACTTACTTGGCTTTTATGAAACAGTAAGCGTAAACCTAGATCAGGGTAAAGAGGTGGATGTAATCTTTTTAGACCTTGCCAAAGCATTCGATACTGTACCACACATGAGACTTATCTACAAGCTACAAGAATCAGGGCTAGGAAGCACAATATGCACTTGGGTCAAAAACTGGTTAGATCATAGGGAGCAGCGCGTTGTGGTTAATGGATCTTTTTCAACTTGGACTGAAGTGTTAAGTGGTGTGCCGCAAGGCTCAGTATTAGGACCGCTATTGTTCAATATTTTCATTAACGACCTAACAGAAGGTCTAGAGAGCATGGTGTCAATTGTTGCAGATGATACCAAATTGTGTAAAGTTATAAATGCGGAGGGGGATGCTGAGTCGCTTCAGAATGACTTAGTTAAATTAGAAGCTTGGGCAGCGAAATGGAGTATGCGTTTCAATACAGACAAGTGTAAGGTAATGCACTGTGGTAACAAGAACAAAAATAACACCTACCTACTAAATGGGGTAAAATTAGGGGATTCTGTACTGGAAAAGGACTTAGGTGTCCTCATAGCTAGCAAACTAAGCAGCAGTACCCAAAGTAGGACTGCAGCAAATAAGGCTAATAAGATATTAGCATGCATAAAACGGGGAATTGATGCTAGGGACGAGAATATAATACTCCCATTATATAAATCACTTGTGAGGCCACACCTTGAATACTGTGTACAATTCTGGGCACCGTACTACAAAAAGGATATCCTGGAGCTAGAAAAGGTTCAAAGGCGGGCGACCAAACTAATTAAGGATATGGAGACGCTGGAATACGAGGAAAGTCTTGCAAGACTAGGCATGTTTACACTGGAAAAGAGGAGTTTTAGAAGGGACATGATCAACATTTACAAATATATAAGGGGACAATATACAGATCTTGCGCAGGACCTGTTTTTGGTTAGATCAACACAGAGAACTCATGGACACTCGCTCAGGTTAGAGGAGAGGAGATTCCACACAATACGGCGTAAAGGCTTTTTTACGGTAAGGATGATACGGGTTTGGAATTCCCTGCCTGAGGGAGTTGTAATGGCCAACTCAGTCAACACCTTTAAGAATGGGTTAGATAAATTCCTAATGGATAAGGATATCCAGGGCTACGGGGCATAGTCACGCACTATGGTTATTATAAAAAAGAGGGGTTAATCGGAACGGCAGTCAGCAACTTCAGTCAAAATTTTATACAAAATAATCGTGCATAGGAGACCACAAATAGGTTGAACCCGATGGACAATTGTCTTTTTTCAACCTTAGATACTATGTTACTATGTTACTTTCATCAGTATCTTTCAATGTTTCATTATACTTTGTGTTATTTTTCCTCCCGAGCTATTGTATTGTGTAGTGTGTTATGAAGTAAACATCTTTGTTGTTTTTTGAGTTGTATATTTCTTTTGTTTTTACTGTAGAAGTTTCCGCCTGTCTGTTTATTCTATCTTGGTGAAGGACTCTGCTATGGTGTGTTTGTCATATTATTTGTCCATAAATTTCTGTTTCAATTCTTGTCCTTGCTGTTTGTAATACTCTAGTTGTGTGCAGTTCCTTCTTAGTCATGTAAATTGGCCCAGTGGAATGCTTTTAAGCCACTTTGGATGGTGACTGCTTGTTGAAAGTGTATAGCTATTGACGTCCACCTTCTTGTGGAATGTTTTGGTCTATATCTTGTCAATAACTATGTGTATGTTTAGATCTAGAAATTCTATATGTTCCTTACTGTCATTTATCATGAACTGTAAATTCCTATCATTGTCATTGATGTATGTGATGAAGTTGTGTATGTCATGTTCAGTCCCTTTCCAAATGAAAATTATGTCATCAATGAAAAATGCCACCAGAGGACCAGGTTTGCCCCAAATCCATGCCCCTGCCAGATGTTATCCTCCTCCCACTTTCTCATGAACAGGTTAGCATAGCTCAGAGCAAACCTGGTCCCCATGGTTGTGCCTGTCTTCTGTCTGTAGTATTCATCATCGAACCAGGTGTAGTCATGTTCCAAGTTGAACAAGTGATAAGGGGCTCGCAGCAGCAATGTACCTCCCCCAACGTCCCTCAGCAACAGAACCAACCATTCACTCATAATATCATCCCACTGGTAGGACTCTTACAGTATAGATTAGGGGAGAGCAGGGGGGTTTTATAGATGAGAAACCACAAGTGCCAGCATGCCCTCAAAGCCAAGAAGGAATGAGGAAATGGAGCAATGGGGAGGTGGGGTTTTGCTTGGCATAATGTGTATAAGGAGCTCTTCCTGGCATAATGTGTATAAGGGCCTCTTCCTGGCATAATGTGTATAAGGGGATATACCTGGAATAATGTGTGGCATAATGTGTATAATGGTTACAACTGTGTGGTGTAATGTGAATAACGGACACTACTTTGCAGTGTAATGTGAATTTACAAAAAGGGCAGATTATCGGCTTTCAGGCCAAGGGTGGCAGTATTTCTGAAACAGTGCTGTTTGTGAACTGTTTGCGTGCTGTTGTGGTGATGTTACGGAGAAACTGGTGATCTTCAGTAGGAGTTCCGTCACTTGAGGGTCTTCGAGTTATGACCCCTGTACACCCGGGGTTGAGACTCATAGAAGAGTGCACAGCAGGTCTTCTAGCCTGTAAGAGCCTCTTTTCCCATAAGACTTTATGTGTCAATCGGTACTGGGATGCCCACCAGGACTTACGCCACTGGTGGTAGTATGAGCTCAAGCCCAAAGTGACCTGAATCAAAGCCAGCTGGAACAGATACCCTAGGATGACTAAGTGTGCTACTAGAACTGACAGGGAGAAGGGAAGGCAAACTATGACTGGATAACTGAAACTGACAAGTGGGGAGTTGGGACTGACAGGTCTGGGAGAGGTTAAACTAAAGAAGGTTAACACAAATAATACCCCTAACTGGGGATAACCTCCAGACTGGGAGGAATAAAATAATGGCAGGTAACTAGAACCTAACTAAAACAATAAGCAAAAACTGAAAGTATTATTATTAGCTAGGTGGTGAAATAAAAGACTGGTACGTAACTGAATCTGGAGACTGGAGGAGACTCTAACCAATCGTGCTGAACGAACTGTAACTAGAGACTAGGACACAGTGATGAGGGCTCCCGTGGCAACCAGGATCTATGACCAGCAGAGAGCAATGAGCAGAGTGGGAATATAAAGGCCCCAGCACAGACCAGCCCTTCCTTAATGACAAACTAAGTACAGCTTACCCGCTGCACTTCCAGAGTCCTCCTTCTGCCAGCTTCCCTGGTTGCTAGGGAGCTGGCAGGGAGAACATAAGTTCGGGGCAGTGTCTGATCACCTAGCAACCAGACGCCAGAGCCACACTCCACGGCTTGTAACAGGCGAAGGTGTATCATGACTGACCAAATGTCACCATTGCGAATAATGGAAGTGGAAACTGCGGAGCACCACGTGCCATTGATGAGAGATATAAACGTGGGCTATTAAGGTGTGTGAGGGCAAACCCACACGTCACAGTGGAACAGCTCACCGTCAAAATGAACCTGTGGTCAAGTAGGTGTGTCTAAAATGACAGTTCAGCCCATCTAGATGCTGTCCATGCTGAACACGGTGGCTACACTCTCTATTAGCTGGTGGTCATAATAATGTGACTTGACTGTGAATTACTAAAGTAATATTTTTAAAGCTATAGTTTAGTATAGTGATTCCTTGAAAAGCAAGATATCTACATTTACAAATAAAATACTTTTATACCTGTCAGTAACAATTATTGAAACTTTTTTAGACAAATGGAAGTTGAGGTATTTCAAGGGATTTAAATACAGTAGAAGTATTTTCAAATGTATTAAAAGAGAACACATTAAATCATAATTGAGTAATATCTCTATCACTATCCACCTAGCTGATAAGGGGAAGCAACAGTAATTTAAAACACAGATTAATACCTACTGATCATACTGTTACATTCAAACATGTTACAGATAATGTGATTTAACAGATTAACTAGAGGTTACATAACAGAGAATGCAGCATCTTTTTAACACAAGATTATACTATTTGTCTTTCATACTGTATGTAAAAAAATAAAACATTAATTGATCTCCCAGGCAGAGCAATTGGTTTTAGCTTGGGATGCTAGATCTAACCTAATGACCAACTCACTGATACAATTATTCAACCTTGTGTGTAAAATATTAGTTGCAGTTTGAAAAATAACACTTTTTTTATTCAATTATCTGAAATCATGGGATTGCAAGCTGAATGTGCTAGCTGCTCTTTATGTAAAAAATCCATATACCATTATTCTGATTAAGTACAGTTTATGTGCAACTGAAACACTGTTGTTTAAATATCCGCTACTTACTGTTATTGCTGTAATACTGTATGTACTGAAATGTAATAACTATTTTTCAAATGCATAGTATTATTTACAGGTTTCACTTGTACTGTATATGCTAATGAGCGGAGATATTTATTACACATAGGGGGTTATTCATAGCTGAATGTTATGTTGCTAAAATCTCAGACAGGTGATTTTTGTGCATCTGCACAAGCGCCCCAATTGCATTGTGCATGCAGGAACATTCACAATGCAATTGCATCCCAGAGGGATGTGATTGCAAGGTGATTGACAGGCGACAGGTGGTCGGGGGCAGTGACGTGACATTGGTGGGAGTGGTGCAGGAAAAGCAGGCGTGTCATGGGTGTTTTCGGGTAGCCGGATGTGACAGCACCTGCGTTTTCTGCCATTGGAAATATGACAGCAGTGCACCTGCATATGCAGCCTGGCTGCGTATGCAGGGGTCTACCTCTATTAAGAAGTTTCTGCGATGTGATCACAATTGAATTGTGATCAAACCGCAGGGTGGCGCTATACATGCTGGGTGGCCTTGCCCTGTGCTTGGTGGCCCCCAGCATGTGATTTGACTCTGAATAATCCACTCTGCATAAGCTCACAGGGAAGACCTGTGGCTTCTTGATGACTGGCATGTGAGGGTTTTATGGGAAACTCTAAAAAACATCCCAGGCTTTTCTAACAATGTGCCAACAAAAGAAAAACAGATAACACAAAACATGTGAAAATGATTTGTATATTGTTGGTGGTGACAATAAAACAAATTCTCTAGAATATGTGTGCACTAGATTGGGGTGCAGCTACACAATACACATAAGTGTGCATCCAAAAACACACTCAAAACAAATGTACAGTAGAAATGAATGTGCATCAATAGTAGCGCTCTCCAATCAACACATTTAAACCCATAACACCATTATGTACCAAATACAGTCAAAAAACGGATTCACTATTTGTAAGAGGGGATGACCTCTGACCTCCCTTGAACTGGGTCAGGCCAAAAGATACCAAAGAATCCTCTTTTTAGATAGCAAAAGCTGCTAGATGTCTCCAATGTTGGTGGGAAACCTGCAAAAAATGTGTTTCCTTTCCCTTCACGGGCAGTGTTAGGGAGACATAATTTATTTTACAGATTGCACTTACAAACACATAATTAAAAACAGCATGTCAAACAGACTCCATTGGACATATCACCAATCCTGTGTGATTTTCTCTCCGGGTGATTCCTGAGTTTGGCAGTATCACGCCGTGTGTATGAAATAATGGCTGCCTAATCCTACCAGTAGGTCTCAATTTTAAAGGATTGCTACACTATGTCTGCCTTTTTCTAAGTGTCTCCCTAACACTGCCCGTGAGGGGAAAGGAGACACGTTTTTTGCAGGTTTCCCACCAACATTGGAGACATCTAGCAGCTTTTGCTATCTAAAAAGAGGATTCTGTGGTATCTTTGGCCTGACCTAGTTCCAGGGAGGTCAGAGGTCATCCCTTCTTACAAACGGTGAATCAGTTTTTTTACTGTATTTGGTACACAATGGTGTTATGGGTTTAAATGTGGTGATTGGAGAGCGCTACTATTGATGCACATTAATTTCTACGGTGTTGTTGGTGGTGTTATGTAGCCAACAAATATGAAAACGATCAAAAGCAACATGTAGTAGTCTCAGTTGACTTGTATTCAGCATGCTTGTGATCCCTGTATTTTTCAGAGAGAACCCTAGTGATCGTTCACAATACAGATAGCACCCTAGTGACTACAGTACAATAGAAAGAGCACCAAAATGACCACCACACAATAAAGATATAATGTTAGGGACCACCACATAATAGAGATAGTTTTCATGACCACCACACAATACATAGAACACCCTTGTGACTGCCACAATAAAACAGAGCGTACCCTTGAGACAGTCAAACAATACAAATAGCAAAATGTGTTAAAGTTAATACATGATTGTATCAAATAAGCTACAGTATGAAATATTAAATTATTACATACATTAAAACACCACAGTCATTTATCAACTGACAGCCATATAGAGTATCACCCTTATTTGTAACATCCCCAGCCATATAATGCCTAGTACTGGCATAGGCTGAAACTAGGATTTTTGTCACCTGGGGCTGGCTGGCAACTTTCAGCCTGGGGGGCAAACACAAGCAAGTGGCCCCAGAGTGATAGAGATTGCAGGGGAAAATGAGACAGTGGGAGAAACTGCAGAGGAAAGGGAGATATTGAGAGACTGCAGGGGAAAGGGAGTGAGAAAGTGCAAGGGAAAGGGAAATAGGGACCCATTTATCATTCTATGGGGCAGATGTATTAACCTGGAGATAGCATAAGGAAGTGATAAACCAGTGATAAGTGCAAGGTGATAAACGCACCAGCCAATCAGCTCCAATATGCAAATTGACACTTAGGAACTGACTGGCTGGTACGTTTATCACCTTGCACTTATCACTGGTTTATCACTTCCTTATGCCTTCTCCAGGTTTATACATCTGCCCCAATATTTGCAGCTTAAACCGTGAATACTTAGTATCAATGTGATCCCTCCATTCCCGCTGGCATCCACATTCCCCATATGTTTCTATGGGGGATGCAATGCTGCAACATTTACCAATTTCTGGAAATTGTTCCACACAGCTACCATTCCCCATAACCATGGGCCACACATTATATAATTAGCCTGTAAAGGGTTCCCCAGGAATCCTCTCTGGAAATTGCCACTGCACATGTCCGGTCAGGTCCAGCCATCTTTATTCTGTGCAGTGGCTGTGGGAGCAGGGGCCAGGAAGTTTGAGAAGAAGGAAAGAGTGTTGAGATTGGGGCTACTGCAGAGCTCAGGAAGAAAATATGATCTCATTGGTGGTGTCCTGAGGGGGGAACATATCTGTGAGAGGTGCTCCCAAGGACAAGTTCCTGCCTCATATACTGGTTGTGAAGCAGAGTTATGTAACCCCCTTATGGTGGCCCTGTCTGGAACTGCCAGTCCATTTTCATGCTGGTTGCCGGACACAGCAGTGTATGCAGCAGCCACAGCCTGACACTGACAGCTGGGAGGCAGACAGATAAACCTTTCTAGTTATCAGGTATATGCAGACACAGGGCACAGACGGCCCTGTTTCTGCAGAATTGTAATGTCCCGGGGTCATATGTCCCCCTGACCCCTGGCCGGCCCGCCACTGCCTTGGGCAAGGCAGTAAGGTGGCACCCCTACAATCTTCCACCCCACCTCCACTCTACAGCAATATTTCCTCCCCCCCTTACCGTATCACTGCAGCAGTCTGTGTCCCCCCTATATCTCTACAGTAGCAGCCTGTGTTTGTGCCCCCACCCACTACTACTAGTACTACTTACTGTAACTGGACCTTATACAAATTGAATGTATTCCCATATGCTAAATGTCACACAAATCACAATATTATCTTATAGAGCAGTGTTTTTCAAACTGGTCCTCATGGAACCCTAACAAACAGTGCAGGTTTTTCCAGTGACGTCCAGTGCATTGAGGCAGAGCCGTTGTTGTCATACTAATGTATATGCCAGAGTTTTGACTATATAAAGTATATGAAAAATACATAGACTATATTAAAAATAACTTATTTGTATTATTCTAATCATTTTTGTAGTCAAAACTCTGAAGTAAAAAGTTTATGGCAGGTGAGGCAGTGCCTCTCTGATCAAAACTCACCAAAGTTCTGGCAGTATATACTGCTGTACCTGTGTATAATACCCACATGAACCCAACGGCTCATATATTATGTGTAAATCTGGTTCTGGTACTAGTCAGTGCCTCCTCAGCCATTGACCTCACCGAACGTCCCTGGGTTGTCCAAATAATCTAACTGGAACACAGGTGTCTTAATTGACTTTCACATTTGATTTACAGGTGGTACTCATTTTTCTAGAGGATATCTTGGAAACATCCACTGTTAGGTTTTCATGAGGACCAAGTTTGAGAAACACTGCTCTATAAGATAACTTTGGGATTTGTGTGACATTTAGGGGTAAATTTACTAAGATGGGAGTTCTATTTCAGATGGGATGTTGCAAATAACAACCAATCAGATTCCAGGTATTATCTTCTAGAAGGAGCTAGATAAATGAGAAGTTGAATCTGATTGGTTGTTATGGGCAGCATCCCATCTTAAATAGAAATCCCATCTAAGTAAATTTACCCCTTAGAGTATGACAGTTTTAGCCAAAGGTTATGAAATTGGGATCATTTCTCTGTATCAAGGCTACTGGTATTACAGCCTTTTCTAGAGCATCTACCAAACTAAAAAAAAAAAAATCATACTAAGTAAAGTAACTGAAAATTATTGGCATCACATTTTTGTCTCCTGTGTAAATTTCATTTAACACCTATTATGAGCTAAATAAGAAGCAACAAGCTCAGTGAGGAAGTAAAGGGCCTGCTCTTAAAAAACAAAGGTGGTAATTCAGATCTGATTGCTGCTGTGCATTTTCGCACAAGGCCAATCAGATCCGAACTGCGCATGCATATGCACTGCAATGCGCAGATGCGACGGATGGCTGCAAAGTGGATCGCTGGTCAGCGATGAGTTTGTGCGAAGGATCCATTCGTACAGGCGTTCGCAAGGAGATTGACTGGAAGAGGGCGTTTGTGGGTGGCAAATGATACTTTTCAGGGAGTGTCTGGAAAAATGCAGGTGGGACCAAGGGTTTGAAGGGAGGGTGTCTGATGTCAACTCCGGTCCCGAACAGGCTGATTTGATCGCATCGGCTGAGTAAGTCCTGGGCTGTGCAGAGACTGCACAAAATCAGTTTGTGCAGCTCAGCTACACATGCGTTCGCACACTTGCACAGCGAAACTACACTCCCCCTGTAGGCAGCGACTATTTGATCGCAGGACAAATCTGAATTACTCCCAAAGTGTCCTAAACAGCCAACCACAGTGCAGTATAAGACATGCATGTTTTACATGCATTTTATTTGCAATGCACTTAAATATATTGAAGACCATAAAACTGGGACGAAGATTTTTACAAACATATAGTTATTTACCTAATTAAATGCCTTCACAGTCTGGTGTATTTTTGAAGAAATGAAAGAACGCAGAAGAGGGGAATAGCTAATGACAGAAATGCCATTAATGTGAGCCACAATACAGACAGGTAAAAGTGACCAAATTGTAGCTTAGCACACACAAAAAAGATGGATTGCCCTATTGGATATATTTATGGCTACTAATAAAATACCTTTATTATCTAAAAGGAGAAAAATGAACTTGATGATGATGATGATTCAAGTACGAAAAAAAGATTCAATAAATGAAAAATACTTTCTATTCTACAATCCAGGCACCAGTGATCATAGTCTGGGGTGATTACAGGTAATACTTAAGGACAACAGTGTGGGGTCCCTCCCACAAAAGCCGATACCAGAACCAATCTTTGCAGAGTGACCCACAGGGTAGCTTGTATCTATAACAATGGGAAGAGCCCCAGCCTTGTCAGCCAAAGGATGAATGCCTTAAGGCAGTGGTTCTCACACTTGGGACTCCACACAGTTGGGTGCATGGTGTATAACCAAGTGTCACATTTAAAAAAAATCCACAGGTGACCTGAAAAGCATAAAATGTGTGGGGTCCTGGGGACTGAGTTTGAGAGCCTGTGCCCTAAGGTACTGTGGTCTGACAAAGGGAAAAAAATGATACCCACGAGCTTATAAAAACAATCTCCATCCTAAAAGCACTAGGTATCATCCCAGCCTCCCTGATGCCAACTGGAGTTTATGGTAAGTTAAATGGTATAAAATAGCACTTACCACCAGGGCTGTTGAGAGCCACGTCAGGCCCCGGTAAGGGCTTGGGGGTGTGGCTTATTAAGTGGAGTGGTTATGCCCTTTAGTTAAAAATATGTGAATAATAAAATAATTACGGGGCCGCTTACAAGGGCGGCGCCGTTTTAACATAGGGGGGCGCTGTTTTAACATAGAGGGTAGGGGGAGGGCACCTGCTTCCTACCTTACTTGATCTGAAAGTGGGTCCCTCCTCCCCAGCCAGCGCCATCATCCCAGTGATATTTGGAAAGATGACGCCAGCTACTAGAGAACAAAGATGTGCCAGAGTCTTTGCTTTCTATGTGCAGCACCATCTTCCTGAAGATATCACTGGGAAGATGGCGCCACAGTACAGGTATCCAGGGGGAGGTGGTTAGCGGACTCGGGGACCCTCCAGCAGCCTATGCCTGGGTAATTTGTACCCTCTCCCCCTGCCTTTTGGCACCACTGCTTACCACAGCATTTTCTGGTAGGTATTCATTACTTGGGCATACTGGAGCTTGTAAAACAACAAGTGTTAGTATGCCCATGACCAGCTAGAATATGCTAGTCCTAGTATATCTACAATCTTTAGTAAGTTTTTGCAGCAAGGCCCCAATCAGACAAGTCGTGCGACATATTAAAGCCACACATTGACTAAAACATAATCTTATATACAGTATATAGCTTCTTCCATGCCCTAGTCTTTTTATTCAATGCTAAAAGTAATAGGCACTGTATTGCCATCTTGTGTTCTATCCATAGCTGTGTTTATCTTGTTCTTTGTATACTGTATATGCCTCCTTAAAGATTGATCAGCAGATAAGTCCACATTTGTTTGTCAGGTACGTGAACATGCCCTTACTGTACTCAGCTTTAACATTCCGACCACTGTCCACCAATAGTCTGCCACTCGAGATGGCAAGTCTACTGTACATACAGACATTGTATGCATTTTGAAACACATGTACAGTATACAGTATATACTATATTGCAATAGAAACAAATGCACATAAAACTCTAGTTAAGGCCAAATATCTAAATGTAGTATACTGTAGTATATTTTATGAATAGGTGGAAAAATATGAAAACCCTTAGTCCCAAATGTGCTTTATTATAGTTATTATTGCAATGAATGATCTTCTTTTCATATCATCGTTAGACATTAAATAGTTTAGACTGTATAGAGCAATGTGACTACTATAGCAAATGACTGCTACGGTTTCAACTAAATTTATGAATCCAGAAGTTACCTAAAGTCAAAGAGCTTGCAGCCATCATATCTAGAAAGTCCCTTGATAATACGTCCTTAACACTTATTTTAATCAGAAATTAAGATCTGAAGGGCAAATTTTTTCTGGACAATTGTGTAAACGACATGAGTAGCTATCATCTACACCATTGTCCATCACCAGGGCTGGACTGCCATCTCAATTATTTTCTGACCAAGTCTCTCTGAAAGCAGGTGCCTTGTGAATGCATACAGCAGGTGTCACTTGAAGGAGATGGCAGTTTATTTATAACCAGTTCATTTTCATTTCCCTCATAGCAGGAATGAGATCCTGCCCTGAGTATTCGCTCCTTGGGGAATCCATCTCATTTATACCATAGGAGAACTTGACACCTGCAGAAACTAAATGAATTACAGAGACGTGTACATACAGAAGCCAGAGAGGATTGTGTTTCTGCTGGGAATTCATGCTGCTACAATGTAACTTTTATCTTTCATTTTTCTTCATCCATTTTCTGTGGCTGGAGTGTCTATGCTACAAATAAGTTTGCAAACTTGTCCTTACTTTTGTTTAAGGTCACCAAAGGTGCCTTTGACTGATTCTGTGTAGTTTTGCAGTTTGTGTGTTGTTCAAAAGGTCATGTATAAATACTTACATTTTTGTCATTTAATAGTTATATAAGGAAATTATGTTTACAAATGCAATCTCACCAGCAATGGAAATTTTGCAAGACACTAAATCCAATAATGAAATGTTACTCTAACTCTTATGTGTGTGTGTGTGTGTGTGTGTGTGTGTGTGTGTGTGATACTGTATTTAATATTTTAAGGCTTATTTTGTCAATGGAATAAGCTCTAGTTAAACAAATCACATGACAGTATGTTTGCAAAAAAGCAAACGTGCTCACGTGTCACATTACTTATTTTAAAAGTGGTCCATGTTAAAATTAATATAAAAAATTAGTGTTAGGTACTCATGTATTATCTAATGATTAATCAGTAACAACAGCACTCATGATAGCTCTCAGACTTGTTAATTAAAGAGTTTTTTTTTCAAAAGTACATCATTTTGAATGCAGGAATGTAATAAATAAATAATGCAGCAAATAGCTATCCAACTATTTAATGTGAATGTTGTATCATAATTAGTTAAGGATAGAAGACCTACAAGACTGCACAACAGTGATACCCCATGCTCCATAGAAGACAAACGATGATGTAATTCAGAATGCTACCACTAGGTGTAGCAGTGAGTTGTCGAAAAAGGAGACACGCCAGCAACATAACCAGGAGTTACTGGTTTGCTTTTCTCAGTGACTCTTAAAGCAGCATGCAGAGTGAGGTGAAGGTCTGCTGAGAGAGAAAGAGACTGGACAAAGTGTTAACGGTACAGAGTGACAGATGCCACTTAGTTCTAGCTGACAGTGTACTGAAGGAACACTTAAAAAGCAGTGAGATTGAGAGCTGGAGACAGTGTGTTAGCACTGGGAGCAACATATCTGTTGAGGCTGTGTGTAAGAAATAGCTGAAGATAGAAGTACCTACTGAGATACTGAGTACTATTAAGCATTATTGAAAACTGTTTAAGTTCTATTGAGAGTACATGAGCAATACTGAGTACTATTGAATGATACTGAGAAATATTGAGCTATATGGAGTTATTGATAATAATGATAATATATTAAGCATATGTAATCCTGACTTGTGCAAGAGTTAAATATCAGTATGTGCAGACAACATGATTTGGGGCAGTATGGATGGTGTAATGATTAGCATTACTGCTTTATAGCACTGAGGTCAGGGGTTCGAATCCCACCATGTCCCAAACTGTGCAGAGTTTGTATATTCTCCCCGTACTTGCGGTGGGTTTCCTCCGGGTGCTCCGGTTTCCTCCCACATTCCAAAAATATACTGGCAGGTTAATTGGCTCCTAACAAAATTAACCCAAGTGTGATTGTGTATGTGAGTACATGTGGTAGGGAATATAGATTGTAAACTCCACTGGGACAGGGACTAATGTGAATGGTCAAATATTCTCTGTAAAGCACTGCGGAATACTGTATGTGTGCGCTATATAAATAACTGATAATAATTATAATAATAATTATAATATTATTAATAATAATAATAATAATAATAATAATAACAACATGATATACATCTTGTTTGAGTCACTAGTTAAACAGTGGCTGAGTTTAACAGTATAAAAGGAAGCCATTTTGTGTAATCAGAAGATGTTTAAAGAACCCTTTTAGTCTTAACTACTGATACTGTAAAGTGCTGAAAATAATTACCATATTGAAAGTGGAACTGTGTTTATGTGCATTATCAATGGAAAGTCAAAGTTATTCTCTGGAATCAGGAAAGACCATCATTAGATGTTCTATTGTGGATTACAAATACATGCATGTTATAGTCCTGCACAAGTGTGCTCCAAAGACAGAACTGTGTGTGAAATTTTAATCAAATAATTGAACAATCTACGGTTTTTGCTAAATCTGAGTAATAACCCTTGTTGCTATTAAATTATATCTGTTTTGTAAAGATTACAGTATGTTTATAGTAATATTTTGAGACAATTGTGAAAAAGCATTTGCTTTAGTTATAGACAAAGAGGTGATGCATCTGCTAAGGTAAAGACGGTGTTTAACTATTAGAAGTATTATCCATTGCTTATCCCTACTGTATTGCAAACTACTGTGTTGAAATTGCTATATTCTTTTTTTGTGCAATTTCCTGTCAAATGTATGTTGAACAAATGGTAACAATGAAAAAGAAAATTGTGAATACTACCTCACTAGTTCTTTACCGATAGTACAGTATAATAGTTCTAATATTTTTTACATCATATTATTATCACATCAAATCCAATTATGTTTGAGGGTGCAGCCACAAACAAATTGGTTTCCAATATGTACTAGAACATTCTCAGAAATGAGAAAGAATTGGTATTATGGTGGTGCACAAAAAGAGGTTCACATAATAATAAGACTACAGTATAAAATAAAACTTTTATTTATATATCTTGTTAAAAAGCCTATTACAGTGATTGTTTTTAAAGCAAAAGTGAAAAATAAAAATTAAACAATAATAGTGAGATTGAAACACAATGTAACACTGTATATGCAATGTTCTTGTACAAATAGTATTATTGTTGGTAACAATTACCTTCATAAAACAATTATGATGTGTGTCATCGGAATAATGCATTAATAAACTTGTTCCCCA
This sequence comes from Pseudophryne corroboree, assembly GCF_028390025.1. Taxonomy (NCBI): domain Eukaryota; kingdom Metazoa; phylum Chordata; class Amphibia; order Anura; family Myobatrachidae; genus Pseudophryne; species Pseudophryne corroboree. The sequence continues at coordinate 724,546,567 of NC_086445.1, forward strand.
TGAGTATTTGTCTCCAGTGTTTTTTTTTGTTATGTGGTAACCTAAAGGACTCTTAAATCATAGGCGCTAAGGTGCTAATACCTTACCACCAGTATACTGTGATCATCTGTTCTAGTAGATTGTGTTACTTATTGTTGGCAGATATCACTGCTCTATAAATTGTACAGTACTGACACAGTGTTGTGCCCTCGATTATATCTGATATATATTACTGGTAGGTATTACTATGTATTCGTGTAGTACCACTCTTGAGGGTTGAATAAGATTGTTACTCCCCTTATATGATAAGTATTGTTTGTATAATAGTTACAGTGTAAATCATATAGTTGTCTTAATATAATCTAATATGCTTGGTTGATGACAGATGTCACTGCATTCATTAATTATTACAGTGTTTATACAGTATAAAGTACCCTTATAAGACAGCCTCTAATTTACATTATGCCACACAGTATGAGCCAAAATTCACATTATGTCACACAGAATGAGCCAAAATTCACATTATGCCACAGAGTTTGAGCAAAAATTCAAATGATGCTGCACAGTATGGGCCAATATTCATATTATGCCACACAGTATGAGCCAAAATTCACATTAAGCCACACAGTATGAGCCAAAATTCAGGGACAGGGAGAGTAACAGAGAAAGTGACAGCAGGGACAGGGAAAGTGACAGAGAGAGTGACAGCAAGGACAGTGAGAGTAACAGAGAGAGTAACAGCAGTGTCAGAGAGACTGACAGCAGTAACAGAGGGACACAAAGTGATTGACAGCAGTGACAGAGAGAGTAACAGCAGTGACAGGGAAAGTGACAGTAGTGAAAGAAAGAGTGACCGCAGTGACAGGGAGAGTGACAGCAGTGACAGAAAGAGTGATAGCAGTGACAGAGAGAGTGACAGCAGTTACAGAGGGACAGAGTGAATCACAGGTATTTTGGAACTGCAAGGCCCAGCATACAATGGAGCTTAATTTGCACAACAGGTGAAACCTACAGTTGGCCAAAGCTTGTTTTATCAATTTACAGATGAGGGGATAGGTGTCTCACCTCGAGGGGCTCCTCAGCGTCCTCCAGGTGTCTGGATCAGAGAAAAGGATGAAAGGGCTCGGGCTTGAGTGGCTGCAGGTTCAGGATCCAGGAGATGGGCTCCAGCAGTAAAAACCAGTACTGGGTACACCAGCGGTGCATATGCATGTGCAGCATGGTTAGCTGGCTACGGCCGGAGGGCACGTATCTGCCTAAGCGGCTTCCCACAGTGTCATATACACATATACCAGGGGTTAAAATGGGGGAGAATGTAATGGTAGGGGGAACTAGTTCCACCACCTACATTTCCCTACACAGTAATTCCAACAGAAAACCCTGCCCATATCCTACATCAATTGATGATGCAGGTGGCGCTAGTGTTACTGACGAGCTGCAGCCACCACCCCCTTCCTTAGGTTCTGGTGGCTCTATGGTCCTTCTCTATTTACAGCCCACACTTCCTGGTACTCACACATACTGTGTCTGTTGGACAGCATTCATCCCCTCCTCAGGTCCCAATGGCTTCTTTTTTCAGCACGGCATATGTGATGTCATGCTGTCACAGCTGCTAAAGTGAAGAGGAGCCATGAAGAGTAGCAGGCTCTGTGCATCTTGAAGACAAAATGAGAGGGGGCTGGAAGGACAAGAAATGTTGGGAAGCTGCCAGAGGGATACAGGGCATAGAGCTGCCGGAGGGCCATGTGTATAAGGGGCATGCTGTGATCATTATGTGTAAGGGTCACTACTATTGTGGGCCTTGTGTGTAAAGAGCATTACTACTGTGAGCATTCTGTATATAAGCGGCACTACTACTGTGGGAATTTTGTGTATAAGCGCCACTTCTGTGGGCATTATGTGTAAGGGGCACTATTACTGTGGGAATTGTGTATAAAGGGCACTACTGTGTGGCCTAACATGTATAGAGGGTACCATTGTGTAGTGCTATGTGAATAAAGGGCAGTGATGTAACCTGCATAAGTGGCATTACTATTTGGTGTAATATGAATCAGGGGCACTACATGCAGTGTAATGTGAATAAGATTGTGCTACTGTGTGGTGTAATTTGAATTGGGGGTACTATTATGTGACAACGCTGCTTTTTTGTGAGATCAATGTCCCTTTATAGAGTATGGCAGGTAGGGCACAAATTTATAGTTTGCAGGGGGGTGCTGAAAACACTATCACTGGCCTTGGCTCCGTTTAATGTTAGGGGGGAGGGGGGTTAGTGGTGGGGTAAATGAGTTCCACCACCTCTCCAGGACCACTTTAAGCCCTGCATATATCTAACATTTGAAACACATATATTGCTCAAATTATTAATGCACACAGGTTCATTAACAGTTTTATCAAGGTTAACCAGATTACAATATATCTGGCAGGGTAGAATACAAGGACAAAGCTAGACCAATCATGGGACATTTTACGGTCACATGGCTGCAATGTCCAATCACAAATGGAATATATGGAGATAAGGAACTAGTTGTCTAAGTTCCTGGTCACATGGACTGATTAGACTAATCAGTGAGCACTTTTTTGATTCACTAGAGGTATCAATGGACTGTTCACTAAGAACAGCATTAGTCAATTTATTTCTTATTAATTTACTGTTTTTCAACATTTTTGTATAATGGCCATACAATAACAAAATACAATGGGAAAGCTGTGACTCTCATTTTTGCAGACATTATGGTATTCACAATGAGTGAATCAATAGAGTGCTCACTCATCGGTCTAAGCAGGCCATGTGACCAGGAACTTATGCTACCCATACACTGTGAATTACAAAGGACAATAAACAAAGATATTAATATTTTTAATATTTTTGTTTATTGTCCTTTGTAATTCAGTCTTGTCATGTCGACACATTAAATGTAAATGTTTTTTAAAATATTTCACAGAAGTTATCTCAGAGGACATGAAATAGAACATGTCACCATAAATATTTATTTTTAAGAAATTAATTAAAAGTTACATTTTATCATAATTCATCAGCAGGTGCACCAGAAACAGATCCTTTTTCTTTTTTCCTTTCTCATCCCTAATGTACTCTTACATGATCAGTGGTAGCACCCCCACTAACTGTATGACTAATTGATACAGTATTAAGATTTGGGGTAGTCCATCTCATATTTATTTATTTATTTATATATATTTATATAAGATAGACACAACCATTCCAGTGCAACAGTTTCCCTCCTTTCCCCTTTCCTTTGATTGAAAGTGTTCATGGGGTTCCCAGGTTGTAGAGGGGTTCTGGGTACTAAATGGTGGTCCACGCAGACATCAGTTCCTCAATTCAGTCTTCTTCAGCCACGTCCTTCAAGTCACAAATAACAGTCTTCAGTTCTTCAATCCAGTGTTCTTCAGCCTTGTCTTTCAAGTCACAAATTACAGACCACAGTTCATTAACTTCTGTATTCTTCAGCTTCATTATCCAAGTCACAGTGTACAGTTTTACAACTCATTAATACTTCAGTATTCTTTTCTGCTGTGTACTTCTTCTTCTATTCCCCTTTGCCAACTACTTTAAGACACATACCAAGGCCTTCATCCCATGAGAAGGAACTACTGTACATTCTGCCACCTCACCTACTTCCTTCACAGGCAGCAATCCCCTCAGTCAAATCTCAGTTGTCGGAACCTCAACTCAAGTCAAGCGTGACAAGTTCAAAACAGAGGAACATAATCAGTTCTTCATGTACTTTTGACTTCATTGGTAAATATGATAATGGACAGTAAATTAAAATGTATAGGATCAATGGTGATTGCAACAGTGGGGCTGTAGCACAGTTCAAAATTGAAATGGGGCGTAGTCACAATGATTGCACACTCTAAATGCTGCAAAAACACTGGCTGGGACTGTCAGCATGAAGCCACCAGGAACCGGGTGCAGCAGCAATGACAGGATGACACATTGGATCATAATCTCATCCCCCCGCCTTCGTAGCCAACAATTCTCTCTTGGCTAGGTAACTATCTGCTCACCCCATATTCATGTGTCCTGTGTGCTGCTGCTGGTTCCTGCTGGCTTTACAGTGGTGGTCATTCCGAGTTGATCGCTAGCTGCATTCGTTCGCTGTGCAGCGATGAGGCAAAAAAAGGCACTTCTGCGCATGCGTATGTGGCGCAATGCACACGCGTGATGTACTATTACAACGAACAATGTAATTTCACACAGGGTCTAGCAAAGTTTTTCAGTCGCACTGCTGCCCGCAGAGTGATTGACATGAAGTGGGCGTTTCTGGGTGTCAACTGCCCATTTTCAGGGAGTGTTCGAAAAAACGCAGGTGTGCCAGGAAAAATGCAGGCATGGCTGGGCGAACGCAGGGCGTGTTTGTGATGTCAAAACAGGAACTGAACAGTCTGAAGTGATCGCAAGCGCTGCGTAGGTTTAGAGCTACTCTAAAACTGCACAAAAAAACGTTGTCGCCGCTCTGCGATCCTTTCGTTCACACTTCTGCTAAGCTAAAATACACTCCCAGTGGGAGGCAGCATAGCATTTGCATGGCTGCTTAAAACTGCTAGCGAGCGATCAACTCGGAAATACCACCAGTGTCACTGAGTCCCAGCTGGCGATGTTGCAGCATATGAAGAGTGTGTGTGGGGGGGAGCAGTTGGTGTGGCTCCCCTATTTCAATTTTTGAATGTGCTTTAGGTAGCCTCAGATCTGCAACAGCCACTGTATTGATTGTACACAAGAACATATGTTTTCTCTGTTTTGTGTTCAATCATACAGTATGTAGAGCTTCCTTAATCTTAAATGAAAAACAGATCACCTACAGTATGTGACCTGAATTTGTAAATCCCATATATGATGAAAAAGTTAGTTGTTGCCATCTCTATTTTTCCTTTGATGATCTTCTGTGCCTACAGTACATTTGTGGTAGCCAGTGTCACACAACATGAAGAACAAGCGTCGTGGCCCTGTTTCCCGCAGTATGTTACTGGGGAAAAAAACAACAACCAGCGCACAGCTACTCCAACATAAAGGATAGCTAAGAGAGAATTTGTGCTATTAAAAAAGCAATAGCCTTACCTAGAACAAATATAGAATTTTGTTTATATTTAATATTTATAAACAATTAAGGAGCGCTTATAAAATATCAGAAATTTATTATGCATATAAAATATAAATGTTACATATAGTTAATACACATTAGCTAAATATTCAGCAACAGAAAATAAAAAAATAAAAAAGCAGTGAGTGGACATAGAATTAAGCATATAAGTAGCTCTTACTAGCTAAAGTAAAATAGCCAGGATTGTGGTCCATTGAACAGTTTTTGTGCTGGTAGAGTTGGTATATTAGTATACTTTGTTTCTCCTCCTGAAGAAACCGCCAATCGTTGTGGCGGAGAAACGTGTAGAGGGTTTCCAAGATTGCGGGTCCATTGCTGGGTACACATACTCTCTGCTCCCAAGCTGGTGAACACTAACCTTCTCTCCCCCCCGGTGATCAGCACACGTACACTCCACTCCTACCAACTATCACTGTGCTCAAAAAGCCCCGTCAGCAGACATACTGACACGGACTTGGGGGGTAATTCCAAGTTGATCGCAGCAGGTATTTTATTAGCAGTTGGGCAAAACCTTGTGCACTGCAGGGGGAGCAGATATAACATGTGCAGAGAGAGATAGAGTTGGGTGTGGTGAGTTCAATCTGCAATCTAAAATGCAGTGTAAAAATAAAGCAGCCAGTATTTACCCTGCACAGAAACAAAATAACCCACCCAAATTTCCTGCTGCGATCAACTTGGAATTACCCCCTTTATGCTTCCCCTCCAGCGCATACAAGAAGGGTGACAGACTGCAGCTGTCCGGATCATCTCTCTGCACTGCCATTGACAGGAACCAGCGTAACACAGGAACGAGTGCCTGTTATTCCAACCAACAGGTGTGAGCATTTTCTATCCACCACGTATACTCTTATTCAAACTTGGGACATTTAACAAAGTATACTAATATACCAACTCTACCAGCACAAAAACTGTTCAATGGACCACAATCCTGGCTATTTTACTTTAGTTAGTAAGAGCTACTTATATGCTTAATTCTATGTCCACTCACTGCTTTTTTATTTTTTATTTTCTATTGCTGAATATTTAGCTAATGTGTATTAACTATATGTAACATTTATATTTTATATGCATAATAAATATCTGATATTTTATAAGCACTCCTTAATTGTTTATAAATATTAAGTATAAACAAAAAATTCTATATATTCTATACTAGGCATCCAGATCGCCTTTAGGAGCTGCTAGTTTTAACTACGCCGATTGTAAATACATAGGTGCATAATATAATTATATATTATTGTGAAAAACCATTAGCGCCCAATACTATCAGAGGTAGACATTCTCTGTAGTTTTGAAACTGTTTACCTAGAACAATAAAAAGAAGGTTCAGTAAAAAAACTAGTGAAGGGCAGTTAAGGTTTACAGAAGATGACTATTTTCTCATTTCTACAGTGCTTGGCTATTGATTTGTGTCTATGCCTTTCATTGTCCCTCCTCAATGCAATGTACCGAACCAATATTAGCTGCGCAGAAATGGCAGTCGTCAATTATTCTGTATCAATGCCAGCTGTTGACGCTGCTGCCTTATAATTGTAAACCTGCTATATCATGTATGAATGTTTCTCTCACCTCTTGATTTTAATGTTATTTGGCCAGCTCCTTTACCGTCTGATTCATGTAGTGTAATCATGTGTGTGTAATGTGCCAAGATCCTATAATGTACAGTCCTAAACAATATCTCATTGTTTTATACATTATTTTAATATTAATCATCATCATCATCATCATCAACTATTCCAATTTGTCATGGTAATGTGTGTTTTCCACAATTTAAGATTTTTTGTAGCAAAATAAAAAGACTGTCCCAAAAAAAAAAAAATTGAGCCTCAATATTACTGTAATTGTTGGTTTAAGAAATTCATACCATCAGGGTTGGCTCTACCATTGGGCAGCTTTAGGCAGCTGCCTAGGGTCACCACTGAGTCCTTAAAAAAAATGAAGGTTATCTCTTTCAGTCATGCCTTCGAACATGACCTATTCGAGGAGGGACAAAATGCTCTGTTCCTGGACTTCCCTTTTAATGTATGATTTCCTTCACCTCTGCTGAAACACATTTCTTATCAATTAATTAGTTCATCACAGGTGATGACAATAATATTTTAAGAGAGAAGTCCTTGAACAGAGCATTTTGTCCCTCCTGCAATGGGTCATGTTGGGAGGTATGCTTTCAGTCTCGGCCAGGACTACTGATGACCAGGGTTCGAAGCTACCAAGCTGTGTAAATGAATGATGACAGTGTGTGTGTGTGTGTGTGTGTGTGTGTGTGTGTGTGTGTGTGTGTGTGTGTGTGTGTGTGTGCATGGGGGGAGTGTTAATGAGTGCTGACAGGGTTAGTGTTTGTGTAGAGAGGGTTTAAGGAATGCTGGCCAGATGAGCGTGTGTGTGTGTGTGGGGGGGGGGGGGGTAGTATGGGTTAATGAGCACTGTTTGTGTATGTTTTGTGTGTGTGTGTTAATAAGTGGTGGCAGTGTGTTTGTGTGAGTGTGTCATATTAGTTAGGGCATTCCTATATATTGTTCAACATTTTCATTAACAACCTAACAGAAGTTCTTGAGAGCATGGTGTCAATTTTTGCAGATGATACCAAATTGTGTAAGGCTATAAATACAGAGGAGGATGCTGAGTCTCTTCAGAAAGACTTAGTTAAATTAGAAGAATGGGCAGCCAAATGGAGAATGCGTTTCAACACAGACAAGTGTAAGGCAATGCACTGTGGTAGCAGGAACTAAAATAACACCTACATACTGAATGGGGTAAAATTAGGGGATACTGTACTGGAAAAGGACTTAGGTGTTCTCATTGATAACAAGCTAGGCAGTAGTACCCAAAGTAGGATTGCAGCAAAGAAGGCTAATAAGATATTAGCATTCATAAAATGGGGAATTGATGCAAGGGACGAGGATGTTATACTCCCATTATATAAATCACTTGTGAGGCCACACCTTGAATACTGTGTATAATTCTGGGCTCACTACTACAAAAAGGATATCCTGGAGCTAGAAAAGGTTCAGAGGCAGGCAACCAAACTAATTAAGGGCATGGGGATGCTGGAATATGAGGAAAGGCTTGAAAGACTAGGCATGTTTTCATTGGAAAAGAGGAGACTTGATCAACATCTACAAATATATAAGGGGACAATACACCGAGCTTGCACAGAAACTGTTTTGGGTTAGATCAACACAGCGGACTCGTGGACACTCGCTCAGGTTAGAGGAGAGGAGATTACGCACAATACGGCGTAACGGCATTTTCACGGTAAGGACAGTACGTATATGAAATTCCCTGCCTGAGGGAAGTGTAATGTCAGACTCTGTCAACACCTTTAAGAATGGGTTAGATACATTCCTAATGGATAAGGATATACAAGATTATGGTGCAAAGTCACGCACTATAGTTACTCTAAAAAAGGGATATAAAGCAACAGCAGACTTCAACAGCAGACTTCAGCATTTTTTTTTTCTATATTTTCTTATTATTTTTTTAATATAAAATAACCCTGCATAGGAGACCAAAAATAGGTTGAACTCGATGGACAATTGTCTTTTTTCAACATTAGATACTATGTAACTACGTAACTATGTATATAGTATGTTATGAATTCGAACACTGCTGTATGGCATATTATAAATTGGGGATACTGATGTGTGGCATATTATCAAATACTCGGAGCAGGGGCCGTGGGTGAAATGTTGCCCTGGGTGCCAAGAAACCTTGCACCAGCCCTGCATACCATACTACTGTTTGAGTATCCCTTATCCAAAATGCTTGGGACCAGAGGTATTTTGGATATCGGATTTTTCCGTGTTTTGGAATAATTGCATACATGTAAACATTAACAGACAGCTTATTCCTATCATCTTTACTTCAGTAACAGTAATCTCTTTAACTTTCTTACAGCGCTACTCTCTCAATGTTTACATTGTTGTCATGGTGATGGCTGCACGATTACCGGGTTTCATCATCAGCTGGACAGGCTTGTCCATTCGTGATGACGTTTCCGGATGTCCGTCCTCGGGGCTCCGTGGACCTGCACAGGTGGTGTTTTCTTGCTTGTATAAAGGTGAGCTTTTCTGTATTTGCTTATTGTTGCTTTTGACAAAAGTTTGAATAAAACCGAAACGTTAAGCTAAAGCATGGAGTGATCTCCATGCTTTAGCTTAATGTTCTTTTTACCTACAAGTCCGTGAGTGCTGCCTGACATCGAGTTTATATATATATATATATATATATATATGTAAGTCAGTCAAAGAAATGAGTTCTCTGTAGTGCATGATTCTGTAGCTTAAATTGTAATTTATTACACAGCTTCACACACATGTTGGAGATAAGCCTCCTCTTATCAATTTCCTTCAATTGTCTGTTGTTACCCTTTGTTTACCAATCGATTGGGAATCCCAGGAAGCCGACACCACAAGTCAGTTATGTCCAGCAAAATGAGACTGCCTTCACTTTATTTAGCATGACATTATATAGAGAAAAAGCTACTTGCATGAACACTTGATACACGTCATATTTAAAAACAAAAATGCATCTCTTCTCATAACTCCTCTCAGGCTGTCACCCCACTTCATGTCCTTCAGAGAAGTCTAAACACACAGAGACTGTCTAATAACATGTTTTCAAGACTATAGCTACGACCTTGCTTCGCACAGAATGTACTAACTATGAAATGTCAGCATTATTATGATTAACTCAGCAAAGCACTGTCACAACTGAGGGCCTGAGCTGACGGGAGGCAGCCTCAGTTGTAGGGGCTGAGATGTACCGGAACCTGGGAGGTTGTATCAGACCCCTGGACATGTAAGTAACATGAAGAAGAACCGCCCGAAGGCGTGACCACGACAACTTGAATAAAAGTCAATGATGTTTATTTATGACAAACTCCATGCATCACAGTAGCAGTAAAAGAAACATAAAAGTCAGCAAAGAATAAATACAGTTCCTGGGAACTACAGGGTGGCAGGAGCCACAGGGCACTGGTAGTGTGAGATAGTTCTTATAATCTTCTAGATGGAAAGTCCTTACCAGGCCCGACTGTAGCAATGGAGATAACCCAGGATTGTACCAGCTGGTGTTCCAGGAAAAGCTGGGCTGCTGAAGATAAAACGGCTGCTGTGGATACTGGCTGGAACCAGACTGTTGTTGGCACGGAGTGGATACTGGCTGGAACCAGTTAAATAATAAATGAACTTGGGAGCGATGAAATATGAGCTGAAGTTAGGAGTTTGAGAGCGGTGAAATTATAATACCGGTGGAGAGTGGTAAACTGTAGAAAGGACACCGGCCCTTTAAGAGAAGCTGTACTCTGCTGGAAGCTGGGCTGGAAGCAGGTAATGTTGTAGCTGGAAACAGATGAATCCAAAATGGATCAGAGAGTCAGGCTACACCGCAGGTGGAATGCTGGTGCGGGTCTCTATGGTGGAAGTCTTGAGACAGGAGCTGGAACCTGGAAGACAATCACAGGAGAGAGACAAACAGGAACTAGGTTTGACAACCAAAGCACTGACGCCTTCCTTGCTCAGGCACAGTGTATTTATACCTGCAGCAAGGAAGGGATTGGCTAGGCAATTATGCAGATTATCAATACTGAGAACAGATTGGTGGAAATGATCAGCTGACAGAATCCAAGATGGCTGCGCCCATGCAGACACTTGGAGGGAAGTTTGGTTTGTAATCCATGTGGTAATGAAAACAGTAATGGCGGCGCCGGCCACCGGAGACAGGAGGCGCCAAGCTGACAGGTGCACATCCAACCACGCGGACACAGCGGGGGCCGCGGCTGACGTAATCGCCACTCAGACACTCTGCATGCAGAAGCTCAGGGACGGCGGCGGAGGCCGTGGGAGACGCCATGCCAGGTGTAATATGGCGTTTACAGTGACAGCGTCTCAGAGTGACAGGAGAGGATACAGGAATGTAAACATCAGGATAACAGATGGGATCCGGTCCTGGAGCGCTGAGCCAGCCTTAGGAGGCATCTGATGGGTAAGAAATGGCGTCCAGATACCCGGATCGTGACAGCACCCCCCCCCTTTAGGAGTGGCCCCAGGACACTTCTTTGGCTTTTGAGGAAACTTGGAATGGAATCTCCGGACCAAGGCAGGAGCATGGACATCAGAAGCATTGGTCCATGAACGTTCCTCAGGACCATAACCCTTCCAGTCAATAAGATATTGTAGTTGACCGTAACGGTGACGTGAGTCCAGGATCTTGGCTACTTCATACTCAACGCCTCGTTGAGTTTGGACTTTTGGAGTTGGAGGAAGTGAGGAATGAAACCGATTCAAGATCAGCGGTTTCAACAGGGAAACATGGAATGTCCTGGGTATTTTTAAGAAGGGAGGCAACTGGAGTCTGTAAGCAACAGGATTGATGACTTGTTCAATCTTGAAAGGACCGATATAGCGAGGTGCAAACTTCATACTGGGAACTCTTAACCTCAAATTCTTCGTGGATAACCATACCCGATCACCCACCTTGAGAGCAGGAACTGCTCGACGCTTCTTATCCGCAAACTTCTTGTACCTGAACGATGCCTTGAGCAGAGCTGATCGTACGCTCTTCCAGATATTGGCAAACTGATGCAAGGTGATATCCACTGCGGGAACAGAAGTTGCTGGAAGCGGTTGGAACTCAGGGACTTTAGGGTGGAATCCAAAGTTAGTGAAGAATGGTGTTGAAGCAGAGGAAGAATGATACTGGTTGTTATGACAGAACTCGGCCCAGGGAAGTAATTGAACCCAGTCATCTTGAGAGGAGGACACATAGATGCGGAGGAAGGCCTCCAAGTCCTGATTCACCCTCTCGGTTTGACCATTGGTCTGAGGATGGTAAGCCGTGGAAAACTTTAGCTTGACTTGGAGGACTTGACATAAACTTCGCCAGAATTTGGCTGTGAATTGAACTCCTCGATCTGAAATAATTTCTTCAGGAAGACCGTGGAGTCGGAAGAGCTCTTGTATGAATACTTGAGCCAACTTGGAAGCTGACGGAAGACCGGTGAGAGGAATGAAGTGTGCCATCTTGGTGAACCGGTCAACTACCAACCAGATGGTATTGAACTTGTTGCACATGGGTAAATCTGTAATAAAATCCATCGACAAATGGGTCCAAGGTCGACGGGGAACAGATAGTGGAACCAGTTGCCCCGCAGGCGACTGGCGGGATACCTTATGTTGAGCACACTTTGGGCAAGATGCAATAAACTCCAAGACGTCCTTTTTCAGAGTTGGCCACCAATAGGACCTAGAGATAAACTCCAGGGTTTTTTGGATACCTGTATGTCCGGCAAAACGGGAAGCATGGTCCCAATGCATGAGCTTCTTCCATAGCATCGGTTTCACAAAACTTTTCCCTGATGGGGGCGTAGAGTCCATCCCTACCGTGGAGAATGCCAACGGATTTATAATAGGATGCTTGTCTGAAGACTCTGACTCATTTTCTTGCTCCCATGAGCGGGAAAGGGCATCGGCCTTGCGATTCTGAGAGCCCGGACAGAACTGGAGTTTAAAGTCGAACCTGGAAAAGAAAAGTGCCCATCTGGCCTGACGAGGGTTGAGACATTGTGCGCCTTTCAGATATAAAAGGTTCTTGTGGTCTGTAAGTATGGTGATTGAATGAGAAGCTCCCTCCAACAGATACCTCCACTCTTCTAGAGCGAGCTTGATGGCTAGCAACTCCTGGTCGCCAATGGCATAGTTGCGCTCAGCTGGGGAGAACTTCCGGGAGAAGAAACTGCAAGGGTGTAAATGGCCATCTTTAGCCCTCTGAGATAACACCGCTCCTACTCCAACGGAGGAGGCATCCACCTCTAAGATGAAAGGAGAGTCGATGTCAGGCTGTTTCAGAACAGGCGCAGAGATGAACCTTTGTTTTAAAAGATGAAATGCTTGCATGGCTTCTTCAGACCACTTGGACGGGTTAGCACCCTTCTTAGTGAAAGCAGTAATAGGCACCACAATGGTGGAAAAGTCTCGTATAAACTTTCGGTAATAGTTGGCGAACCCTAAGAACCTCTGGACCCCTTTGAGGGTTAAGGGTACCGGCCAATTTTGGATTGCTTGTAGTTTCTCAGGATCCATCTCTAGTCCGGAACCGGACACAATGTACCCTAGAAACGGAATGGACTTGACTTCAAAGACGCATTTCTCTAATTTGCAATAGAGATGATTGACACGGAGACGGGACAGAACCTCTTTAACCCAAAAACGATGTTCCTCTAAATCGTTGGCAAAAATGAGGATATCGTCTAGATAGACCACGACATGACGGTATAGAATGTCTCTGAAGATCTCATTGACAAAATGCTGGAAGACAGCTGGAGCATTGCTCAATCCGAAGGGCATGACGAGGTACTCATAATGTCCGTCACGGGTGTTAAAGGCGGTCTTCCACTCGTCACCCTCACGGATCTGGATGAGATTGTATGCACCTCTCAAGTCCAGCTTTGTAAAGATGGTAGCTCCGCTAACTCTGTCAAAGAGCTCAGTAATCAGGGGTAAAGGATAACGGTTCTTGATGGTAATGTCGTTCAAACCTCTGTAGTCGATGCACGGCCGCAGACCACCATCTTTCTTTTTTACAAAAAAGAAGCCTGCGCCGGCTGGAGAAGAAGAAGGTCGAATGAACCCCTTTGCTAGGTTCTCTTTAATGTATTCCTCCATAGAATGCGTCTCAGGCAGAGACAACGGATAAGTTTGGCCTCGAGGTGGAACCTTCCCTGGAACGAGATCAATCGGGCAGTCCCATTCTCTATGAGGAGGAAGGATATCAGCAGAAGCTTTACTGAACACATCCGTGAAATCTTGATATGGAGGAGGTGGAACATCAGACGACCTGGGGGAGGAAGAACAGACAGGCAATACTTTAAACAAACATGTCTCAGCACAGGAGGAACCCCATGCCAGGATTTGCGTAGTCGTCCAATCAATTGTAGGATTATGAAGACGGAGCCATGGAAGGCCCAGGACCACAGGATGTGTGGCTCTTGGAATCACTAAAAAAGAAATAAGTTCGGAATGAAGAACTCCCACTCTCAGACGAACTGGTAGAGTCCTTAAAGAAATGACTGCATCAAAAATTTTGCTGCCATCCACGGCAGTTAAAGAAATAGACGAAGGAAGTCTCTCGGTGGGTAGGGACCACCGTTTAACATAGGCTTCGGTAATAAAGTTCCCAGCTGCTCCGGAATCAAGGAGGGCAATGACGTTCCGATAACGTTGAGCAACTTGAAGCGAGACTGGGAGATTACAATCTTGAGGAGATGGAGAGGAGATCATTACTCCTAGCCGGCCCTCTCCTTGGCGAGCTAGGATTTGGAGTTTCCCGGACGTTTGGGACAGGCATTAATGGTGTGAGACGGAGCTGCACAATAAAGACAGAGAGACTCGGAGAGACATCTTCGGCGCTCAGCAGGAGTTAAACGGGAACGGCCAATTTGCATGGGCTCATCTTTAGTTGGTGACAGTTGGCAAGGAGGAGGAGCAGAAGATTTCGGAGCAGATGATCTTCCACGCTCAGTTGCTCTCTCTCTGAAACGTAAATCAACTTTCGTGCAGAGTGAGATTAGCTGATCTAACTTAGAAGGTAAGTCTCTGGTAGCTAACTCATCTTTAATACGCTCAGATAAGCCATGCCAGAATGTAGCATACAGGGCTTCGTCGTTCCATGCCAGTTCGGATGCCAGGATCTGGAACTGTATCAGATATTGTCCTACAGTACATGACCCCTGGCGTAAACGGAGAATCTCGGATGAAGCTGAGGTTACCCGGCCTGGCTCGTCGAAGATGCGCCTGAATGTTGAGATGAATGCAGTGTAAGAAGATAGCAGGGTGTCGGACCTCTCCCATAACGGTGATGCCCAATCAAGGGCTGAGCCACTGAGAAGAGAAATAATGTAGGCAATTTTTGTATGGTCACTGGGAAAATTGCCAGGTTGTAGCTCAAACTGAATCTCACACTGGTTGAGAAATCCCCTGCAGAATCTTGGAGATCCGTCAAATTTTGCTGGCGTTGGAAGATGAAGACGTGGAGCAGAAATGGGTAAGGTGGGTGGGGTTATAGCTGGAGTCACTGTGGTTGACGCACCAGACGCGCCTGATCCACGGAGAGTTGTCTGAATCCCATCCAGCCGAGTAGAGAGATCCTTGAGACAGCGGATGATGTGGCCCTGTGCAGCCTCCTGATGTTCTAGTCGGGCTGCCAGTTCTTGCATCGGCCTGGCCGCTTGATCCTGGTCTCCAGCTGGATTCATTAGGTCAGTGCTTACTGTCACAACTGAGGGCCTGAGCTGACGGGAGGCAGCCTCAGTTGTAGGGGCTGAGATGTACCGGAACCTGGGAGGTTGTATCAGACCCCTGGACATGTAAGTAACATGAAGAAGAACCGCCCGAAGGCGTGACCACGACAACTTGAATAAAAGTCAATGATGTTTATTTATGACAAACTC
The DNA here is from genome assembly GCF_028390025.1 of Pseudophryne corroboree. NCBI lineage: Eukaryota > Metazoa > Chordata > Amphibia > Anura > Myobatrachidae > Pseudophryne > Pseudophryne corroboree. Next base: position 724,562,116 of record NC_086445.1, read on the forward strand.
CATGCATCACAGTAGCAGTAAAAGAAACATAAAAGTCAGCAAAGAATAAATACAGTTCCTGGGAACTACAGGGTGGCAGGAGCCACAGGGCACTGGTAGTGTGAGATAGTTCTTATAATCTTCTAGATGGAAAGTCCTTACCAGGCCCGACTGTAGCAATGGAGATAACCCAGGATTGTACCAGCTGGTGTTCCAGGAAAAGCTGGGCTGCTGAAGATAAAACGGCTGCTGTGGATACTGGCTGGAACCAGACTGTTGTTGGCACTGAGTGGATACTGGCTGGAACCAGTTAAATAATAAATGAACTTGGGAGCGATGAAATATGAGCTGAAGTTAGGAGTTTGAGAGCGGTGAAATTATAATACCGGTGGAGAGTGGTAAACTGTAGAAAGGACACCGGCCCTTTAAGAGAAGCTGTACTCTGCTGGAAGCTGGGCTGGAAGCAGGTAATGTTGTAGCTGGAAACAGATGAATCCAAAATGGATCGGAGAGTCAGGCTACACCGCAGGTGGAATGCTGGTGCGGGTCTCTATGGTGGAAGTCTTGAGACAGGAGCTGGAACCTGGAAGACAATCACAGGAGAGAGACAAACAGGAACTAGGTTTGACAACCAAAGCACTGACGCCTTCCTTGCTCAGGCACAGTGTATTTATACCTGCAGCAAGGAAGGGATTGGCTAGGCAATTATGCAGATTATCAATACTGAGAACAGATTGGTGGAAATGATCAGCTGACAGAATCCAAGATGGCTGCGCCCATGCAGACACTTGGAGGGAAGTTTGGTTTGTAATCCATGTGGTAATGAAAACAGTAATGGCGGCGCCGGCCACGTTCCTCAGGACCATAACCCTTCCAGTCAATAAGATATTGTAGTTGACCGTAACGGTGACGTGAGTCCAGGATCTTGGCTACTTCATACTCAACGCCTCGTTGAGTTTGGACTTTTGGAGTTGGAGGAAGTGAAGAATGAAACCGATTCAAGATCAGCGGTTTCAACAGGGAAACATGGAATGTCCTGGGTATTTTTAAGAAGGGAGGCAACTGGAGTCTGTAAGCAACAGGATTGATGACTTGTTCAATCTTGAAAGGACCGATATAGCGAGGTGCAAACTTCATACTGGGAACTCTTAACCTCAAATTCTTCGTGGATAACCATACCCGATCACCCACCTTGAGAGCAGGAACTGCTCGACGCTTCTTATCCGCAAACTTCTTGTACCTGAACGATGCCTTGAGCAGAGCTGATCGTACGCTCTTCCAGATATTGGCAAACTGATGCAAGGTGATATCCACTGCGGGAACAGAAGTTGCTGGAAGCGGTTGGAACTCAGGGACTTTAGGGTGGAATCCAAAGTTAGTGAAGAATGGTGTTGAAGCAGAGGAAGAATGATACTGGTTGTTATGACAGAACTCGGCCCAGGGAAGTAATTGAACCCAGTCATCTTGAGAGGAGGACACATAGATGCGGAGGAAGGCCTCCAAGTCCTGATTCACCCTCTCGGTTTGACCATTGGTCTGAGGATGGTAAGCCGTGGAAAACTTTAGCTTGACTTGGAGGACTTGACATAAACTTCGCCAGAATTTGGCTGTGAATTGAACTCCTCGATCTGAAATAATTTCTTCAGGAAGACCGTGGAGTCGGAAGAGCTCTTGTATGAATACTTGAGCCAACTTGGAAGCTGACGGAAGACCGGTGAGAGGAATGAAGTGTGCCATCTTGGTGAACCGGTCAACTACCAACCAGATGGTATTGAACTTGTTGCACATGGGTAAATCTGTAATAAAATCCATCGACAAATGGGTCCAAGGTCGACGGGGAACAGATAGTGGAACCAGTTGCCCCGCAGGCGACTGGCGGGATACCTTATGTTGAGCACACTTTGGGCAAGATGCAATAAACTCCAAGACGTCCTTTTTCAGAGTTGGCCACCAATAGGACCTAGAGATAAACTCCAGGGTTTTTTGGATACCTGTATGTCCGGCAAAACGGGAAGCATGGTCCCAATGCATGAGCTTCTTCCTTAGCATCGGTTTCACAAAACTTTTCCCTGATGGGGGCGTAGAGTCCATCCCTACCGTGGAGAATGCCAACGGATTTATAATAGGATGCTTGTCTGAAGACTCTGACTCATTTTCTTGCTCCCATGAGCGGGAAAGGGCATCGGCCTTGCGATTCTGAGAGCCCGGACAGAACTGGAGTTTAAAGTCGAACCTGGAAAAGAAAAGTGCCCATCTGGCCTGACGAGGGTTGAGACATTGTGCGCCTTTCAGATATAAAAGGTTCTTGTGGTCTGTAAGTATGGTGATTGAATGAGAAGCTCCCTCCAACAGATACCTCCACTCTTCTAGAGCGAGCTTGATGGCTAGCAACTCCTGGTCGCCAATGGCATAGTTGCGCTCAGCTGGGGAGAACTTCCGGGAGAAGAAACTGCAAGGGTGTAAATGGCCATCTTTAGCCCTCTGAGATAACACCGCTCCTACTCCAACGGAGGAGGCATCCACCTCTAAGATGAAAGGAGAGTCGATGTCAGGCTGTTTCAGAACAGGCGCAGAGATGAACCTTTGTTTTAAAAGATGAAATGCTTGCATGGCTTCTTCAGACCACTTGGACGGGTTAGCACCCTTCTTAGTGAAAGCAGTAATAGGCGCCACAATGGTGGAAAAGTCTCGTATAAACTTTCGGTAATAGTTGGCGAACCCTAAGAACCTCTGGACCCCTTTGAGGGTTAAGGGTACCGGCCAATTTTGGATTGCTTGTAGTTTCTCAGGATCCATCTCTAGTCCGGAACCGGACACAATGTACCCTAGAAACGGAATGGACTTGACTTCAAAGACGCATTTCTCTAATTTGCAATAGAGATGATTGACACGGAGACGGGACAGAACCTCTTTAACCCAAAAACGATGTTCCTCTAAATCGTTGGCAAAAATGAGGATATCGTCTAGATAGACCACGACATGACGGTATAGAATGTCTCTGAAGATCTCATTGACAAAATGCTGGAAGACAGCTGGAGCATTGCTCAATCCGAAGGGCATGACGAGGTACTCATAATGTCCGTCACGGGTGTTAAAGGCGGTCTTCCACTCGTCACCCTCACGGATCCGGATGAGATTGTATGCACCTCTCAAGTCCAGCTTTGTAAAGATGGTAGCTCCGCTAACTCTGTCAAAGAGCTCAGTAATCAGGGGTAAAGGATAACGGTTCTTGATGGTAATGTCGTTCAAACCTCTGTAGTCGATGCACGGCCGCAGACCACCATCTTTCTTTTTTACAAAAAAGAAGCCTGCGCCGGCTGGAGAAGAAGAAGGTCGAATGAACCCCTTTGCTAGGTTCTCTTTAATGTATTCCTCCATAGAATGCGTCTCAGGCAGAGACAACGGATAAGTTTGGCCTCGAGGTGGAACCTTCCCTGGAACGAGATCAATCGGGCAGTCCCATTCTCTATGAGGAGGAAGGATATCAGCAGAAGCTTTACTGAACACATCCGTGAAATCTTGATATGGAGGAGGTGGAACATCAGACGACCTGGGGGAGGAAGAACAGACAGGCAATACTTTAAACAAACATGTCTCAGCACAGGAGGAACCCCATGCCAGGATTTGCGTAGTCGTCCAATCAATTGTAGGATTGTGAAGACGGAGCCATGGAAGGCCCAGGACCACAGGATGTGTGGCTCTTGGAATCACTAAAAAAGAAATAAGTTCGGAATGAAGAACTCCCACTCTCAGACGAACTGGTAGAGTACTTAAAGAAATGACTGCATCAAAAATTTTGCTGCCATCCACGGCAGTTAAAGAAATAGACGAAGGAAGTCTCTCGGTGGGTAGGGACCACCGTTTAACATAGGCTTCGGTAATAAAGTTCCCAGCTGCTCCGGAATCAAGGAGGGCAATGACGTTCCGATAACGTTGAGCAACTTGAAGCGAGACTGGGAGATTACAATCTTGAGGAGATGGAGAGGAGATCATTACTCCTAGCCGGCCCTCTCCTTGGCGAGCTAGGATTTGGAGTTTCCCGGACGTTTGGGACAGGCATTAATGGTGTGAGACGGAGCTGCACAATAAAGACAGAGAGACTCGGAGAGACATCTTCGGCGCTCAGCAGGAGTTAAACGGGAACGGCCAATTTGCATGGGCTCATCTTTAGTTGGTGACAGTTGGCAAGGAGGAGGAGCAGAAGATTTCGGAGCAGATGATCTTCCACGCTCAGTTGCTCTCTCTCTGAAACGTAAATCAACTTTCGTGCAGAGTGAGATTAGCTCATCTAACTTAGAAGGTAAGTCTCTGGTAGCTAACTCATCTTTAATACGCTCAGATAAGCCATGCCAGAATGCAGCATACAGGGCTTCGTCGTTCCATGCCAGTTCGGATGCCAGGATCTGGAACTGTATCAGATATTGTCCTAGGGTACATGACCCCTGGCGTAAACGGAGAATCTCGGATGAAGCTGAGGTTACCCGGCCTGGCTCGTCGAAGATGCGCCTGAATGTTGAGATGAATGCAGTGTAAGAAGATAGCAGGGTGTCGGACCTCTCCCATAACGGTGATGCCCAATCAAGGGCTGAGCCACTGAGAAGAGAAATAATGTAGGCAATTTTTGTACGGTCACTGGGAAAATTGCCAGGTTGTAGCTCAAACTGAATCTCACACTGGTTGAGAAATCCCCTGCAGAATCTTGGAGATCCGTCAAATTTTGCTGGCGTTGGAAGATGAAGACGTGGAGCAGAAATGGGTAAGGTGGGTGGGGTTATAGCTGGAGTCACTGTGGTTGACGCACCAGACGCGCCTGATCCACGGAGAGTTGTCTGAATCCCATCCAGCCGAGTAGAGAGATCCTTGAGACAGCGGATGATGTGGCCCTGTGCAGCCTCCTGATGTTCTAGTCGGGCTGCCAGTTCTTGCATCGGCCTGGCCGCTTGATCCTGGTCTCCAGCTGGATTCATTAGGTCAGTGCTTACTGTCACAACTGAGGGCCTGAGCTGACGGGAGGCAGCCTCAGTTGTAGGGGCTGAGATGTACCGGAACCTGGGAGGTTGTATCAGACCCCTGGACATGTAAGTAACATGAAGAAGAACCGCCCGAAGGCGTGACCACGACAACTTGAATAAAAGTCAATGATGTTTATTTATGACAAACTCCATGCATCACAGTAGCAGTAAAAGAAACATAAAAGTCAGCAAAGAATAAATACAGTTCCTGGGAACTACAGGGTGGCAGGAGCCACAGGGCACTGGTAGTGTGAGATAGTTCTTATAATCTTCTAGATGGAAAGTCCTTACCAGGCCCGACTGTAGCAATGGAGATAACCCAGGATTGTACCAGCTGGTGTTCCAGGAAAAGCTGGGCTGCTGAAGATAAAACAGCTGCTGTGGATACTGGCTGGAACCAGACTGTTGTTGGCACTGAGTGGATACTGGCTGGAACCAGTTAAATAATAAATGAACTTGGGAGCGATGAAATATGAGCTGAAGTTAGGAGTTTGAGAGCGGTGAAATTATAATACCGGTGGAGAGTGGTAAACTGTAGAAAGGACACCGGCCCTTTAAGAGAAGCTGTACTCTGCTGGAAGCTGGGCTGGAAGCAGGTAATGTTGTAGCTGGAAACAGATGAATCCAAAATGGATCGGAGAGTCAGGCTACACCGCAGGTGGAATGCTGGTGCGGGTCTCTATGGTGGAAGTCTTGAGACAGGAGCTGGAACCTGGAAGACAATCACAGGAGAGAGACAAACAGGAACTAGGTTTGACAACCAAAGCACTGACGCCTTCCTTGCTCAGGCACAGTGTATTTATACCTGCAGCAAGGAAGGGATTGGCTAGGCAATTATGCAGATTATCAATACTGAGAACAGATTGGTGGAAATGATCAGCTGACAGAATCCAAGATGGCTGCGCCCATGCAGACACTTGGAGGGAAGTTTGGTTTGTAATCCATGTGGTAATGAAAACAGTAATGGCGGCGCCGGCCACCGGAGACAGGAGGCGCCAAGCTGACAGGTGCACATCCACCCACGCGGACACAGCGGGGGCCGCGGCTGACGTAATCGCCACTCAGACACTCTGCATGCAGAAGCTCAGGGACGGCGGCGGAGGCCGCGGGAGACGCCATGCCAGGTGTAATATGGCGTTTACTGTGACAGCGTCTCAGAGTGACAGGAGAGGATACAGGAATGTAAACATCAGGATAACAGATGGGATCCGGTCCTGGAGCGCTGAGCCAGCCTTAGGAGGCATCTGATGGGTAAGAAATGGCGTCCAGATACCCGGATCGTGACAAGCATACTTCTACTTCACTATATCCTGGCTGCTACTTAACAAAATGGCTGACATGCTTAAGCTATCTATCATCTATCTTCCTCAGTCCCTCCTTTCATAATAAAATGACATTACCGCTGATAACAATATGACATTACAGTTGAGCTACAAGGCATCACATAAACTCTGCCTAAAAAGACTAAGCAAACAGTCTAGCTATAATGGTGCTAAAGGTTATGTTCCCATAGGATCGTGCTTGTCACTCTATCCCACGGAAGGTAAAGAACCGTTCACATCATATCCATTAAGGTAGACTGTTCACGGCTCCTTCTTGCCAAGCTCTTCTGTAGTTTTGTTAACACTCGGAGGATTCACATCTTTGAGTTTACAGATTTCTTTCAAGCTGAAAGGAAAGGAAACAAAATAACATCTTAAAATACAGATATATGCAAATTGCTAAGCCAACAATTTTTAATAAAAACATCACTATTCCAACAATCTACTCTTTGATCCTGCTAAACCAATTTGCTGGGTTTGAGCAGAACATTTCTCTAAACCATTTCTTGCGCACTATTTGTTTCATTAGTAATAAATATACAACACATTCTTGGAGTTCTCTTCATACATATTCTAAAAAATGTTACACTATTTTAGTAGTATGTATTTGCTTTAAACAAATTAAAACCTATTATACGCTTATGTAGTGGGGACAGATGTCCATTCCCCTCCTTTTCCAGATGTGGGCCCATGTGAGCCCAGCATTTCTTAATTAACTGGTATCTTTGAACTTCTAGAGATTTCATGTTCTTTACTTTGACTTACACAAGCGCTAGTGTGATAACACATTTCTTATATACTATATATATAAGAAGCACATACTACATATACTACATATATAAGAAGCATATACTTATACACTAAACACTGGTACGTAACTTTGGATTGGTGGACATGCCAGTCCCTGCCCTCTCCTATGAGAGATATAGAGTATATTATGACGATAATGAGTACTGAAGTTCTCAATATAATGACCCATAGTGGTCATTCTAGTTTAGGCCCAATTAGCCTTTGTATGTTTGTGTATTTCATTGTTCAAACTTAACTTGAGCAAAATTGCAGTGGAACCCAATATTCTCTTTCCTTAATTGACACAGAAGTGGGCGTGGTCAGCAACACTCGATATGGACCATCAAATCTGGGCTCAAATAACTCTTTCACGCGTCTTTCCAGATACACCCGATCTCCTGGTTAAAGCTTGTGGGGATTCAGATTTGCTCCTGAATCTGGGAGAAAGGCAAACTAGAAAATACAGAAGTGTCAGTTTCTTCAGTAAGACTTTTTTAACATATGCAGTCAAATTACCATATGTATGCTGTAACCCTTACGGATAATAACATTTTATCTTAGGTATGCTATCAAACAATATTTCATAAGGTGAATAACCTATGATTTTACTGAATATGGTTCTACTATTAACCAGTACTAAAAATAAACACTTCAGCATCCCCTGGTGGTTTCTGTGACACACCCACTAACCTGTGGGGGATACATGGAATGCCTGTTGTATTCCTAAATCATACCTTATGTACTACATTATTTCTTTAATTAAATAAATACCGCTATCTGCTACTATAACTTCTGGTACCCCATATCTGCACATAACTTCTGAAACTATTTTTCTAGCTATTGATTTTGCTGTGGCTCTTTGCCATTGGCAAATAACTGAAAATGTCTGTGGCTACCAATACATCTTTGGCAGTTAGATATAGTCAATTTGCAGTCTTTGAAATGGAAAATAATTTTTTTGGGATTGCTCCAAGGATTGACTTGACCTTCTGTCCTGGATTGGACATTTCCAGTAGGCCTACATATCTAGTAGGCTTGTACAAACTTGGTTGCGGCTGGATAACATCCTGGAGCTATCCATCTTCCATTAACTAAATTTTCCATTTGATCCTCTCCCAGGTGTGTGAGTCAATGGCTGACTTAACACCTATGTGGATATAAGCTTCTGGGTAAGTATAACTTCTCTTCAAATTTTCATAAGCCAGGGTCTTTTTCTTGTCTGGCTCTTCTTCTTTGCCATGCTGCTTTTTTTTTCAGGACCTGCTTGTTCCTGAAATTTCTTCAAATCCTGTAGATCAGGCATTTGAGGCCTTGCTTCTTTCTGTTACTTCTGTCTGTATGGTGTAGATGGCGACCTTTACTGGTTGGTTGGTTGGTTGGTTGGTTGGTTGTTTGGTTGCTTTCTTTATCCACAGGCTACTTTCTCACCCTCTCCTGCTTGGTTCTAAAATTCAATCAGCATTTCTAGTCTGGCACTGGAATGGTTACTGGATAGACTTGCCTTTCCTGCTGCCCTCTTGGCTTCAGCATCTTACCAGATTGTTGCTTCTTGTATCAGGAGTGTCATTTCTTGCATGTGCCTGGATCTTCATTACTGCAACCTTTTCTGGGGCCCTTGCAAAGCTCTGAACTGGTGTCTGATCAGTGAAGCATGTTGTATGTCTTCGCCACTTGTTTTCTTGAAGCTCTGCTTTTCCATATCTGGCCCACGCTCTTGTACTGGGATGGTAAGGATCCTGAATCCACAACTCCATGTTCAGTGGTCACTTATTCCTGTATAAGGAATTCCATCCTCATGGTACCTTGATCAATCCACATATAGCTCTTGCTGAGCATTAGGTAGGGCTGTGTATGTAACATATGGCAAATTGAGGTTCTTGTTCCATTAATGCCACACAAGGAAAAGGAAAATTTTTGATTGCTAGAATTATTCTCTTCCTCTTCTGAACCATCCCTTTGGTCATGCATCCATGATGATCTGTCTGTATCTTGCTCTTCTGGACCACCTTCCTGGTCCTTATCATCAACTTCTTGCTTTCCCATTCATCAGTAGATAATCTGTTTTTCCCTCCTTTTGAATCTTGAGATTCAACACCTTTATTGATTAATGCTGGAAAAGGGTTGCTGAGTTGAGGGTAACACATCTTCTGATGGTTACTTGTCGCACTTTGGCAGTGCTACTTCATACATGGTCAGCCTTGCCGCTGACAGGTGTTTGGTTCTTGCTTGTTGAAACTTCTCTGTACCTGCATGTGGACACTGGATGATAAGCTCATGATTCCGCACTATGCCTGTGCTCTTGTCCTCTTCTAGGATTACTGATTCAGCACTGTGTCTGTGCTCTTGTACTCTTCTAGGACTGTTGCTGCTATCACTGCTCTGATGCCGGTAGGTGCTCCTTGAGTACTGCTGTCAAGCTTGCTTGAGTTGTAGGCCACTGGTCTTCACCTCAGTCCATGATTTTGCATAAGGACTTCTATGTATGGCCTCCTTCTTTAATAGTCAGGTAGTTCTAGGGCTTGAGATGAGGCAACTGCTGTTTCCAATTGTTCAATAACTTCATTCATCTGTTGCTGTATGTAGGATGCGGACCCTCCTCCCTTTCAGTGTTGTCATACAATGCTTGCATGTAGACTGGTGCTAGAGGTATCCGTGTTCTGTAGTGTCTTACTAGGCCCAGGAATGATCATCTGACTTGCTTGACACTAGTTGGCATCTTAGCTTGCAGTATGAATCTTTTCCTTCTCACTTTTGTTAGATGTCGGGTACCTTGGGTGTCCTAGGAAGATTACCTTTTGCTTGACTAGCTGCAATTTCTCCTTCTGAGGCTCTGCAGTCTTGTTCTTCCAGAAACTTCACTAAGGACACTGCCCCTTCTTGGTACTTCTTTTAGTAGTGGTGGCAATTAGCAGTTCATTCACATCCTGTATTTAGCTGTGTGTTTTGTGGATAAATCACTTGGTGATATAGCCCCTCCACAGGGCTATCCTGGTCCAGTAGTATTGCTTACTTTCTTCTACAACTGGTACTGCGGGAATGAGTCAATACTGAACTTGTGTTTTAACTTGCTTCTAAATGGCTTTTTGTTCTTTCCTTTGATAAGTTGCTGGAAAGTTAAACTTCTGCTGGTGTGTACTGTATTCTCCTTGGATAATCTTTAGGACATTGTGCTCCAGCAAAGTCACTGGACATGTACTCCGAGGTCAAGAACTGGGCTCGTATTGGTGACTGTAGTTCTTGCATCTCCTGTCCTTTTAAGAATTTCTGATATCATCAGTTCTTGTGGTATCTCCCTCTGCTGTCTTCTGCGTGTGCTGGCTCCAGTATTCATTAGGCACAAACGTATTTCTCCAGTGGGCAAGGTGACTGTAATCATACCTTCTGCTGTTTCCTCTGGAGACATTATGTTCACTGGGGAGTACCTGAAGAAGCTTGTACTTCATATTGGCAGAAGAAGCATCATTCATTTGTCTTCTGGATCTTTTTCTGTCTTGTTCCTTATTATTTGCTTTAAACCCCAGAGCTTCTGTTGCTTTAAATCATGGCATTATCTCTGTAATCTTGCCATGTAGTACTGACCACTTGTCAGATGTCTTTCTTTGTCCTTCTTAAAGTAGACTTCCTTTAGTCTCCAAACTTTCATGCGACCTTCATATTGCTTCTCAGCTTTTCTTTTTTCAATCACCTCTCTTTATGATTCATCCATTATTCTTCATACTTTGTCCTTTCTTTACTTGCATATTCTTTCCCACTGCTGCTGGCATGTCATCTTCTTAGTCCAAGTCCACCCAGGCTGGTGTTCAACATAATGATGTTCATGCTGGGAGTTGTTGTTCCTCTTTGTCTTACTTTTCCTGTGAGAGAGAGACTTGTATAGCAGCTTGTATTTCAGGTTACATCTTTAGTTTCTTGCAGGGGTAGGGCTTAACCTCCCAATTCAGTCATTGCAATGGCCTTATCTGTAAGTAAACGTAGAGGAATCTGGTTGTGCATAAAAACAGCTCTTGAAACCCTTGTGTCTTCTGTGGGAAAAGTCACTTTTATCGAACTGCCACTGGTGACTGAGTACACTGTTGCCGACACAGGAGTTGCACACCCTCATATTCTATCATCTTGTGTGTGCTGCCTAACATATGGCTGATAAGAAACCTGTTGCCGTGCTTTTAAAACCTGTTCTAAATTTACTTAACAGGGTCTATATATATATATACATATATATATATATACACACATATATATATATATCATACATCATACACGTATTTACTAAAAGAATGCAGCAGGATTCTATTCCCTCATATCTGGCAACTTGTTTACGATTCCAAACACATTTGACTGACACCATGGTATGTAATGTTCTCAATCAATATGTTTGGAGCTGCCATGTCTAATTCGTTTTTCCACCTGTATCAAAAACTGCATCACAAAACTTTTAGTATTTTAAATAATAATAATAATAATAATAAAGCACTGTAATAATGAGCACTATGCTTACTATCCTTCAGCTACCTGACTGCTGAGAATTATTCTCTAACCCAAAACTAAAATACACATTGCATATGTGAAAAAATTACTTTATGGAAAAATATATATAAATCTGCATAATTATGCATAGTCACCCATTAATATACTTTACAGTAGCATGTTCTATAAAACTTACTGCTTTCTAATTATCTTTAAAACATTCTAAGACCTTAAGGAATAAAAATGACAATTGTTTTTCTAATGCAATTTTTCTTTACTTCTTATGATATATATATATTATATTATATTATCCATATTCCGTAGTCATAAACATTTGTACATCCGCATGTCATTAGTCACATAGAACTAACAGGTGAATTGTTACCTCACATCCTATCCCCAGCCTGTATATTTACAGAGCACATAGAACAACATATTATACTTGATAATGTTACTATCTTACTACTACGATAAAACTTTGATATATCAATTATCTATTGTTCAGATTTTGTAATATTTTGGATTTACACAGTACTTTGGTCATATGGAATCAGCATTTGTGGTTTCCCTGAGGGATTTACAACACAGACGGGCTGTAACGGTTACTTTCTCTTTGCTATTGCAATCTAGACGATGTATTGCTATGCATAACTTGGACTGAGAACATTCTCATCTTTATTATTATTATTATTATTATCCTTTATTTATATGGCGCCACAAGGGTTCCGCAGCGCCCAATTACAGAGTACATATGCACATAATCAAAACAGGAAAACAGTGACTTACAGTTGAAGACAATTTAGGACAAGTACAGGGTAACTAAGCATAACTACACCAGTAAATGACAGAGACAAGTTCCAGGTGGCCAAAAAACTGTGCGATTTGGGCAGTTGAGGATTATTAAAGTAAGAAAAGGATAAGCACATGAGGGAAGAGGGCCCTACTCGTGAGAGCTTACATTCTAAGGGACATCTCCAGGAACCTTGCTTATAGGGAGTAACCCTTAACTCTCCCTCATTACCACTTCTAGCAGTACGTGCTGTGGGCAGTATGCCAGACTTATCAGGTCTGCATTTTTCAGACCTAGGGACATTACAATTTTGACAATCTCTATTTGTACATTTCCATCCTGATACTTTTGTATAAACCAGGGAACAATTTGGATCCACTGTTCTTGTGGATGACATAATAATTCTGGAGGTTGGATACAACCAAACCATTAAGTATTTTAACATTTAACACTACGGTACTTTTCCAAGTATCAATATCCAGGATCTAAAGGATCGTAGGATATGCAGCTATGTGCTCGATTTCCTGAACTAGCAAGGAAACTCAGCCACTCTCTACCGATATCACTTGGTTTTGGAATAAAGTGACACCCCATCAATATATAAACACTTTCTATTGAGTCCGTAGTGTTCCTCCACACTCCTGTTTCCGCACAGAACGAAATGGCTCTCAATATGAAAGCACCTTGCCCTTTCTTTTCTATAAATGCCACACACAAACATTCTGAGCATACGTCTTCTGTCAACATGTGTATATGCTTTTAACTACTTATTCATACAGGTGATGTATTAAACCTTATGCCCCTGAAACAGTTTGTCAAATTCTTAACAGTGTCAGTAAAACCTTGTTTATCGATCCAGTGTTTGTTGTTTGCTTCAAATCTCCCTCATTAGTAAACACTTCCCATTACTCTAGGAAGTTTGCCCCTTACACAAATTGTGCTTATTTTTCCTTCCCTAGTACTGACAGGGGCTCGTTGTGCGGTCCCTTCGCGTGATTGATCAATTCACTTTGCGAAATCCTTCGGGACTGCACCTTGTACTGCGCAGTATCAAAACAACAAGTCAGTATATACCTCAGCTTAAAAGATTTTACTGTTTCAAGCATCACACTTAATAAGTAATAAGTGTTTTCTAGGGAACTCTCAGTTTAGAAAACTTATTCTAAACATCACACTTAGTTCAATTAAGTGTTTTCTTAGGAAAATACCTCAGTTTAAGAGACTTGCCTCTCATAAACGTCACACTTCTTATTTAAGTGTTTTATATATTCATCAGCAATGCAGGACCAAAATGAAGCAAACCACTTGGATCTTTAATCCTCTGACACAACAAACCCAAAATTCTGTCATTACTGACTTGACTTTATCTAGTTTACAAAGACTTCTCAAATCACTGAGTCATATGCATAAGTTACCTTTGTCAATAATGGCTTTAACGTCTACTTCTAATAATGTTAAACTCTTTGAATAGACAAATAAATTCTGGTGACAAGTGATTAATAGATGGACAAGCGTAGACAATATACTGCACTATATCAGCTAGTGCACTTTTCTATGAAAAACTGATACCACTATTACCACACCTTGTAGGTTAAATCTCGACTGCAGATTCCTTACATTAAAAGACACACACACTCTGGCTGTACTGGATTGAAAAGACTGAGTATGTTTTTAAATGCCTTAACCTAAGTCTATGCCATCTGGTTAAACGTTGTTTATAGTCAGAAGGATTTCCTTCACCAACTATAGCTCTGGAACCAAGGAGTATATAATTAACAGGTAATTTATCAAGACAATACAGAAATTTATCACCAATACATTTTTCTATCACCTTATCAACCTGACACCCCACAACTGTTGCAAAACCTGTCGTAGGTTCCTTACAAAACTGAAATCACTATTTTGCAAATATACCTTTAAAATCACAATATTCTGACTCAATAGCAGGATTACACCACACAAATTCTGAACATTTGCAGTTATGACACGTTATCTAAAAATAAAACCACAATTTTTTTTCCCCTTGCAAATGTGAAACTGAAACTTCTAATCTTTATCAGCGCACACAGACAAATAATGAATGTTTATCAAACAGACAGACAATTGGGTCCAAATAATCGATTATTGCTTACCTAATCAGATGAACAGACCAGATGAATGTATATACAAGTACTGACAAAGTAATCCCGTTGATATATACAATGATCAAGCTTCAGATTACTTACCCGGGTATGTCAGCAGTTGTACACACATCAAACAGCCGCATCGTTATCTGATATTGATAAGCTCAGCGATCCCGGAACAATAGCCCCCATGTAACTGTTGGAGATAACCCTCCTCTTATCAATTTCCTTCAATTGTCTGTTGTTACCCTTTGTTTACCAATCGATTGGGAATCCCAGGAAGCCGACACCACACGTCAGTTATGTCAGCAAAATGAGACTGCCTTCACTTTATTTAGCATGACATTATATAGAGAAAAAGCTACTTGCATGAACACTTGATACACGTCATATTTCAAAACAATAATGCATCTCTTCTCATAACTCCTCTCAGGCTGTCACCCCACTTCATGTCCTTCAGAGAAGTCTAAACACACAGAGACTGTCTAATAACATGTTTTCAAGACTATAGCTACGACCTTGCTTCGCACAGAATGTACTAACTTTGAAATGTCAGCATTATTATGATTAACCCAGCAAAGCATACTTCTACTTCACTATATCATGGCTGCTACTTAACAAAATGGCTGACATGCTTAAGCTATCTATCATCTATCTTCCTCACACATAAGCTAAAAAACTTACCACAATAGGCGGATCAACCACCGTAAGTATGTCACATAGATATAAAATAGTTTGAATGGACTTCACCGTATCAGAAGGGTGCTTCCCAGCTGCACGGTAGTTCTCACGCTAGGCCACGCATGCAGCTGGGAAGCACCCTTCGGATGCAGTGAAGTCCATTCAAACTATTTTATATCTATGTGACATACTTACGGTGGATGATCCGCCTATTGCTGTACGTTTTTTAAGTTATGTGTGTGGAGCTGTGTAATAAATTACAATTTAAACTACAGAATCATGCACTATGGAGCGCTCCTTTCTCTGATCGAATTACAGATTCAATTACCGCTTGTGGATGTTGGTGTGTAAAGGGAGCTGCCGATTCCAAGAATCTTAGTGCAAGTAGACACATTGAAATCCATTAAGTTTGTTAGATAGATAGATAGATAGATAGATAGATAGATAGATAGATAGACACACGTGCAGAGTTTAGGGAGCTCACAGCAGGACCTTCTGACACCCACCTCAGTGCACAGTAGCTGTCAAGCACATCCAATCTATAAACCACAACCCACATCCCACTCAACACACATAAGTAGCTGACACACATCCTGAAAATACCTCCTCCCCTGCAATATACAGCAGTGCTAGCAGCCCCCGCTCTCTCCCCAGCAGCAGCCAGCAAGCCCCATATCTTTCCCTCCACAGCTGCCATCAGCCCGCCTATCTGTCCCCCCAGCCATGGCTCTTTCCCCTGCAGCAGTCTCAAACACTTAGTTAATGCTTGCTCCTCTATCACTAATCTGTAATACTTTATCCCATGGTACTCAATCCCCACTGGATGTTATATTCCTGTCACAAATGTCAGTGTAAGAAGGAGGGGCAGGATAGGTATCAGGCAAAATAACTTTATATATTTCTGAGATTGTATTCATAGGAGATAATTTCCTGGCAACTCAATAACTGCTGCACTACCAGTGGAGGCTCTGAAATGTTGAAGCTGGAGAAAACCCAAATGACCTCACTGGGAGAGGGAATGCTCAGTTAACAACTCAATTAAGGACTTAAGGGGTCTATTTACTAAGCCTTGGACAGAGAGAATGTGGATGGAGATAAAGTGCCAGCCAACCAGCTCCTGTCATGTTTCAATCCCAGCCTGTGGAGTGGTAGTTAGGAGCTGATTAGCTGGTACTTTATCTCCATCCAATTTATCTCCACACATGGCTTAGTAAATAGACCCCTTAGTCTTTTGTAACCAACTGACCTCATCTGGTGACTTCTGCTGTCACCCATATGTTACAAGTTTCTGGGACAATAAGAGTATTGTAGAGATACAATAAGATTTGGTGACACCTCTGAAGAGAGAGCTTCTCCACACCAGCATATCTGTCAAATGTTAAGTGAGGGGCTTATAGCAGGATGGAGAGACTTCAAGATTTAATTCACCATGGGAAAAATGTTAAGGTTGTCAAAGAGGCTTCATTCTCTATTTCAATATACTGCTTCTCCACATCATTCCTGAATTAGACTAGAATCCTTTTGAGGTCAATTTCATGATGGTTAGCGGAAAGTTGTTTGCACCCTTTGCTTTATGCTAAAATAATATAACATGTGCAAAATATGGGTAAATCTATTAATCTATTAAAATCACCCATATCATCAAATCATCCACATAGAGGGCAAGGTGAAAATCTGTATGACCTGCACAAACTCATAAATAATATCTTATTCAGTCTATTCGCCCTTACCAATGACTCTGGGCCTAATTCCAGGTTGATTGCAAAAGAAAAATCTAAAGGGCCCTACACACTGGGTGTAGTATGGTATGACGGCAGTCGGGCTCCCGGCGACCAGCATGCCGGCACCGGAATCCCGACCGCCGGCATACCGACAGCTGGACAAGTGCAAATGAGCCCCTTGCGGGCTTGCTGCGTTCGCCATGCTGTGGGCACGGTGGCGCGCTACGCGTGCCACGCTATCTATTCTCCCTCCAGGGGGGTCGTGGACCCCCAAGCGGGAGAAAAGATGACGGTAAGCCAGCGGCTGGGATTCCGGCACTGGTATGGTGGTCGCCGGGAGCCCGGCCGCCGGCAACCTGAAGACCACCCCTAAACACTGGGTGATGTAATCAACCATCAATATATCGACCAACGATACTATAGATTGTCAATTGTGACAACACACTGGACGATATTGATGGGCAATTTGGACGATATGAGAGTACAGACATCTATATCGTCCAAATCGACTGACATGTTTAAATGATGATCGTTCAACGATGAACGATTGCGGGTACGTGCATCGTTCATCATTAAAGCATCAACACTGAAAGATATGAACGATATCATTCATATCTTTCAGAGAAATCGACCAGTGTGTACGTAGGTCCCTTAACTCTTATGGGCAAAACCATGTGCACCGCAGGTGGGGCAGATATAACATATGCAGAGAGAGTTAGATTTGGGTGCGGTGTGTACAAACTGAAATCTTAATTGCAATGTAAAAATAAAGCAGCAAGTATTTACCCTGCACAGAAACAATATAACCCACCCAAATCTAACTCTCTCTGCACATGTTATATCTGCCCCCCCCCCCCCCTCCCCTCCCTCAGTGCTCATGGGTTTGCCCATTAGAGGAAGATTTTGCTTTTGCAATCAACCTTGAATTAGGCCCTCTATACAGTATATACAGTAGAATTAATATCAATGGTAATAGAGGGCAACCTGCCTGGAGCCATTTGATATAGTGACTAAAGCGCAGAGTTGTAAGCAAATCAGGGGGGTCGAATGTGATAGCCTTTGAAAAGCAGGACGTGCAAGACTTTGGGCCTACTAATTCAGACCTGATCGCAGCAGCAAAATTGTTCTCTAAGGGGCAAAACCATGTGCAGTGCAGGTGGGGCAAATATAACATGTGCAGAGAGAGTTAGATTTGGGTGGGGTGTGTTTAAACTGAAATCTGCAGTGTAAAAATAAAGCAGCCAGTATTTGCACTGCACAGAAACAAAATAACCCACCCAAATCTAAATGTCTCTTCACATGTTATATCTGCAACCCCCCCCCCCCCCCCCCCCCCCCGCCTGCAGTGCACATGGTTTTGCCCATTAGAGAACAATTTTGTCACTGTGATCAGGCCTGAATTCGGCCCTTTGTGTGAGTTCGCCTGTGTTTATTAAGGCAGCAAACATTTACACATTTACTACATTCTTAATGATTGCCACTTTAAAAAAAAACCAAAGAACTCTTGCACTTCCTGTTTCTCACGGGCTATAACATTCCCCACCCCTAGATGTTTTGCATTTGAGCAATTTCTATCTGTTTGAGTTGCACTGTGCATATGCAGTCACCAAGAGGATTTATTTAAAAAGTGATTGACGGTCAGGCACTGTTTAGGGGAGATAATCCCAATCATGGTGCTCCAAACTGACCCGGTTCCTGCAAGAATGCTTGCACACTGCTGAGCGCCTCTGGAGGAAATCTCACTCTCTGGTGAACTTCCTCAACTTCAAGTTTGTCCTCTCTTGCTACAGTTCCATCCTCTCCCTCGCCAAGCGATCACTCATTACTTTCAGTCCTCCAATCTCCGCCACTTATTTGGTACTTTCAACACTCTGCTTCAACCACCCCCTCCTCCGCCCCCATCCTTTTTCACTGTGACTGCCTTTTACTCCTTCTATTCCAAAATTGAGGCAACCCATCATAAAATCTTTTTCCATCTCCCTGCTGCCGCCCTATTACATCCAACATCTGCAACCCCATCATGTGCTACTTCTACCCTGCCATGGATGATAAAGTACAATCCCTCATCTTGTCCTCTTCCCTCTCCAGCTTCCTCTTGACCTACTCCCTTTTTTCATTCTCTGCTCCCTCTCCACTACTACCTGCTTCCACCTTGCTCACCTCCACTACTACCTGCTTCCACCTTGCTCACCTCCACTACTACCTGCTTCCACCTTGCAAAATTTGCTGTCATCAGAAAAGAGGACTTTGGACCACTGAGCAACAGACCAGTTCTTTTTTTCTTGTCAGGAAAATGTCACTCAAAAGTGTGGGGGAGCTACAAAAGGAATGGACTGAGGCTGGAGTTAGTGCATCAAGAGCCACCACACACAGACAGATCCTGGACATGGGCTTCAAATGTCATATTCCTCTTTTCAAGCCGCTCCTGACCTACAAACAACATCAGTAGCATCTTACTTGGGCTAAAGAAAAAAGAGAATCTATGGGGCATTTCCAAGAGAAAGATGTGAGACATGAGACCGAACAATGCAGGAGCTGATGGCCGCTATTGAGGCATCCTGGTCTTCCATAATACCTCAGCAGTGCCACAAGCTGATAGAATCTATGCCACACCGCATTGAGGCAGTAATTCATGCAAAAGGGGCCTAAACCAAGTACTGAGTACATATGCATGATTATACTTTTCAGAGGGCCGACATTTCTGTATTTAAAATCCTTTTTTATTGATTTTATGTAATATTCTAATTTTCTGAGATTTTGGATTTGGGGTTATCTTAAGATGTAACCCACAATCATCAAAATTATAACAAATAAAGGCTTGAAATATCTCACTACTGCATGTAATGAGTATATATAATATATTAGTTTCACCTTTTAAGTTGGATTTCTGAAATAAATGAACTTTTGCACAATATTCTAATTTTCTGAGTTTCACCTGTATATACAAATGTGCCCTATCTTATTTTACGTCCATACCCAGCATAGTGCAAAAAACTGTTTATGGATTGGTCATGGATTGGCATATTAGGTTGCAGTGTGGTGTATAGTGTCTCAGCTTAGTGTACTGAGAGGCTGGAGACCTCAATACATGTGTTCGTCTATCAGGTGTCGCTTTTGAAAAACGTGCAAGTGTGTGATTGATTTGCTGTGCGAAAATTCCCCTTAGTCAGCAGACAGCTGCAAATCCGTTCGCATCACACTCACTATCGAATGATTTTTCCATACTGTGCAGTCTATGCGGAGCCCTGCACTTACTCCTACTGTACAATCCAAAAAGGCTGATCGGGTCCGGAGCTGATGTCACACACCCACCCTGAAAATGCGTTGGCACGCCTGCGTATTTTCTGACACGTTCAGGAATATGGTCAGAAACAACCCACAAGTGTCCTCTTCCTATAAATCACCTTGCGAACAGCCGTGCAATCGAAATTTTCACACCATCCTGTTGCTGTTTGGTGGCATGCACCTTAGTTCAATAATCGGCCGCTATGTGAAAACGCACAGCAGCAATCTGGTCTGAATCGGGCCCCAAGTTTTTTGGATGTTCATTTATTCCCATTTTACTCCTGTCTGTGTTTTGTTGTTTAAAAAAAAAAAAGTATTTTGTTATCAATATACAGTATTACTGTATGCTGGATATACTGTACTGTATAACTAGAGATGTGCACTGGAAATTTTTCGGGTTTTGTGTTTTGGTTTTGGATTCGGTTCCGCGGCCGTGTTTTGGATTCGAACGCATTTTGGCAAAACCTCCCTTAAAATTTTTTGGCGGATTCGGGTGTGTTTTGGATTCGGGTGTTTTTTTTTTTCAAAAACAGCTTAAATCATAGAATGTGGGGGTAATTTTGATCCTATAGTATTATTAACCTCAATAACCATAATTTACAGTCTATTCTGAACACCTCACACCTCACAATATTATTTTTAGTCCTAAAATTTGCACCGAGGTCGCGGGATGACTAAGCTAAGCGACCCAAGTGGGCGGCACAAACACCTGGCCCATCTAGGAGTGGCACTGCAGTGTCAGACAGGATGGCACTTAAAAAAATTGGCCCCAAACAGCAAACATCACATGATGCAAAGATAAATAAACACTAGTTTGCTGGAATCTATGACCTGCAAACTCTCTTTGTTCTAGGGAATAGGATTGCCACCTAGCAACAGCTGGTGGGTTAGGTGCAAGCCTCCCTGACGATCACTGGAAGGGTAAAGTGAAAGAAACTTTCACTTACCCTTCCACAGCACTGGGGAGAGCGGGGACGAAGCCGCGGGTAGCGGCCGCTCCCGGACCCGTTCGCGCGCATTGCGCGTGTCACGGGAGCGCGCGCGCATGCTGGGCACGTGCGCGCGCACCATATAAGGCACTAGGCCCCGCCCCCAGGTTAGATTTTACGGAAGCTTACAGATGGCAATCCCAACTAGAACAAAAGAGTACATTTTTAAGAGGGGGTAAGATCACCCTAGCTCCAGTAACCTAGTAACAAAGGACACTGGAGACCATATATATGCAGAAACAAAATGTGTTTACTAGAAACCTTTCAACAGTAATACATGTGATAAGAAATAACGACTGGCGATGGCCAAGAAGGAACTGTTATGCTGTTGTGTAATTAGTCTATAAGCAAAAACTCCTGCAACTTGCAGAACTTATTAAAGATATTTGTAAGGCTATTTTTGTTCTTTAGGTTGCTGCGTCTGCGGCTGCTTCTTCGGACCTTTCGGAGCGCCTGAAATTCAAAGAGATAAACAGGCATAATTAATGACTGTTGTTAGAGATTACAACCAACAGACCTAGCAAGGTATAGGGTGGGTAGGGTGGGAGCTGTTGCTAGGTGACAATCCTATTCCTTAGAACAAAGAGAGTTTGCAGTAGAGATGAGCGGGTTCGGTTTCTCTGAATCCGAACCCGCCAGAACTTCATGTTTTTTTTCACGGGTCCGAGCGACTCGGATCTTCCCGCCTTGCTCGGTTAACCCGAGCGCGCCCGAACGTCATCATGACGCTGTCGGATTCTCGCGAGGCTCGGATTCTATCGCGAGACTCGGATTCTATATAAGGAGCCGCGCGTCGCCGCCATTTTCACACGTGCATTGAGATTGATAGGGAGAGGACGTGGCTGGCGTCCTCTCCATTTAGATTATAAGAGACTGAGAGAGATTTACTGGAGCTGACTAGGAGGAGTACTGTTACTGTAGAAGTGTAGAGACTGAGTGGAGAGAGTTTACTAGTGAGGACAGTGCAGTTTACTTTATAATCCGTTCTCTGCCTGAAAAAAGCGATACACAGCACACAGTGACTCAGTCACATACCATATCTGTGTGCACTGCTCAGGCTCAGGCCAGTGTGCTGCATCATCTATTATCTATATATAATATTATATATATCTGTCTGACTGCTCAGCTCACACAGCTTATAATTGTGGGGGAGACTGGGGAGCACTACTGCAGTGCCAGTTATAGGTTATAGCAGGAGCCAGGAGTACATAATATATTATATAGTGAGTGACCACCAGACACACAGTGCAGTTTATTTAATATATCCGTTCTCTGCCTGAAAAAAGCGATACACACAGTGACTCAGTCAGTCACATACCATATCTGTGTGCACTGCTCAGGCTCAGGCCAGTGTGCTGCATCATCTATTATCTATATATAATAATAATATTATATATATCTGTCTGACTGCTCAGCTCACACAGCTTATAATTGTGGGGGAGACTGGGGAGCACTACTGCAGTGCCAGTTATAGGTTATAGCAGGAGCCAGGAGTACATAATATATTATATAGTGAGTGACCACCAGACACACAGTGCAGTTTATTTAATATATCCGTTCTCTGCCTGAAAAAAGCGATACACACAGTGACTCAGTCAGTCACATACCATATCTGTGTGCACTGCTCAGGCTCAGGCCAGTGTGCTGCATCATCTATTATCTATATATAATATTATATATATCTGTCTGACTGCTCAGCTCACACAGCTTATAATTGTGGGGGAGACTGGGGAGCACTACTGCAGTGCCAGTTATAGGTTATAGCAGGAGCCAGGAGTACATAATATATTATATAGTGAGTGACCACCAGACACACAGTGCAGTTTATTTAATATATCCGTTCTCTGCCTGAAAAAAGCGATACACACAGTGACTCAGTCAGTCACATACCATATCTGTGTGCACTGCTCAGGCTCAGGCCAGTGTGCTGCATCATCTATTATCTATATATAATATTATATATATCTGTCTGACTGCTCAGCTCACACAGCTTATAATTGTGGGGGAGACTGGGGAGCACTACTGCAGTGCCAGTTATAGGTTATAGCAGGAGCCAGGAGTACATAATATATTATATAGTGAGTGACCACCAGACACACAGTGCAGTTTATTTAATATATCCGTTCTCTGCCTGAAAAAAGCGATACACACAGTGACTCAGTCAGTCACATACCATATCTGTGTGCACTGCTCAGGCTCAGGCCAGTGTGCTGCATCATCTATTATCTATATATAATATTATATATATCTGTCTGACTGCTCAGCTCACACAGCTTATAATTGTGGGGGAGACTGGGGAGCACTACTGCAGTGCCAGTTATAGGTTATAGCAGGAGCCAGGAGTACATAATATATTATATAGTGAGTGACCACCAGACACACAGTGCAGTTTATTTAATATATCCGTTCTCTGCCTGAAAAAAGCGATACACACAGTGACTCAGTCAGTCACATACCATATCTGTGTGCACTGCTCAGGCTCAGGCCAGTGTGCTGCATCATCTATTATCTATATATAATATTATATATATCTGTCTGACTGCTCAGCTCACACAGCTTATAATTGTGGGGGAGACTGGGGAGCACTACTGCAGTGCCAGTTATAGGTTATAGCAGGAGCCAGGAGTACATATTATATTAAAATTAAACAGTGCACACTTTTGCTGCAGGAGTGCCACTGCCAGTGTGACTGACCAGTGACCTGACCACACTGACCACCAGTATAGTTAGTAGTATACTTATATTGTGATTGCCTGAAAAAGTTAAACACTCGTCGTGTGACTTCACTTGTGTGTTTTTTTTTTTTTATTCTATAAAAATAAAACTCATTCTGCTGACAGACAGTGTCCAGCAGGTCCGTCATTATATAATATATAATATATACCTGTCCGGCTGCAGTAGTGATATATATATATTTTTTATATCATTTATCATCCAGTCGCAGCAGACACAGTACGGTAGTTCACGGCTGTGGCTACCTCTGTGTCTCTGCACTCGGCAGGCAGTCCGTCCATAATTGTAATACCACCTAACCGTGGATTTTTTTCATTCTTCTTTATACATACATAGTTACATAGACATCTTCTATTTATCAACCAGTCTATATTAGCTGCAGACACAGTACAGTACGGTAGTTCACGGCTGTGGCTACCTCTGTGTCTGCAGTCGGCAGGCAGTCCATAATTGTATACTAGTATCCATCTCCATTGTTTACCTGAGGTGCCTTTTAGTTGTGCCTATTAAAATATGGAGAACAAAAATGTTGAGGTTCCAAAATTAGGGAAAGATCAAGATCCACTTCCACCTCGTGCTGAAGCTGCTGCCACTAGTCATGGCCGAGACGATGAAATGCCAGCAACGTCGTCTGCCAAGGCCGATGCCCAATGTCATAGTACAGAGCATGTCAAATCCAAAACACCAAATATCAGAAAAAAAAGGACTCCAAAACCTAAAATAAAATTGTCGGAGGAGAAGCGTAAACTTGCCAATATGCCATTTACCACACGGAGTGGCAAGGAACGGCTGAGGCCCTGGCCTATGTTCATGGCTAGTGGTTCAGCTTCACATGAGGATGGAAGCACTCAGCCTCTCGCTAGAAAAATGAAAAGACTCAAGCTGGCAAAAGCAGCACAGCAAAGAACTGTGCATTCTTCGAAATCCCAAATCCACAAGGAGAGTCCAATTGTGTCGGTTGCGATGCCTGACCTTCCCAACACTGGACGTGAAGAGCATGCGCCTTCCACCATTTGCACACCCCCTGCAAGTGCTGGAAGGAGCACCCGCAGTCCAGTTCCTGATAGTCAGATTGAAGATGTCAGTGTTGAAGTACACCAGGATGAGGAGGATATGGGTGTTGCTGGCGCTGGGGATGAAATTGACCAGGAGGATTCTGATGGTGAGGTGGTTTGTTTAAGTCAGGCACCCGGGGAGACACCTGTTGTCCGTGGGAGGAATATGGCCGTTGACATGCCAGGTGAAAATACCAAAAAAATCAGCTCTTCGGTGTGGAGGTATTTCACCAGAAATGCGGACAACAGGTGTCAAGCCGTGTGTTCCCTTTGTCAAGCTGTAATAAGTAGGGGTAAGGACGTTAACCACCTCGGAACATCCTCCCTTATACGTCACCTGCAGCGCATTCATAATAAGTCAGTGACAAGTTCAAAAACTTTGGGTGACAGCGGAAGCAGTCCACTGACCAGTAAATCCCTTCCTCTTGTAACCAAGCTCACGCAAACCACCCCACCAACTCCCTCAGTGTCAATTTCCTCCTTCCCCAGGAATGCCAATAGTCCTGCAGGCCATGTCACTGGCAATTCTGACGAGTCCTCTCCTGCCTGGGATTCCTCCGATGCATCCTTGCGTGTAACGCCTACTGCTGCTGGCGCTGCTGTTGTTGCCGCTGGGAGTCGATGGTCATCCCAGAGGGGAAGTCGTAAGCCCACTTGTACTACTTCCAGTAAGCAATTGACTGTTCAACAGTCCTTTGCGAGGAAGATGAAATATCACAGCAGTCATCCTACTGCAAAGCGGATAACTGAGGCCTTGGCATCCTGGGTGGTGAGAAACGTGGTTCCGGTATCCATCATTACTGCAGAGCCAACTAGAGACTTGTTGGAGGTACTGTGTCCCCGGTACCAAATACCATCTAGGTTCCATTTCTCTAGGCAGGCGATACCGAAAATGTACACAGACCTCAGAAAAAGAGTCACCAGTGTCCTAAAAAATGCAGCTGTACCCAATGTCCACTTAACCAAGGACATGTGGACAAGTGGAGCAGGGCAGGGTCAGGACTATATGACTGTGACAGCCCACTGGGTAGATGTATGGACTCCCGCCGCAAGAACAGCAGCGGCGGCACCAGTAGCAGCATCTCGCAAACGCCAACTCTTTCCTAGGCAGGCTACGCTTTGTATCACCGGTTTCCAGAATACGCACACAGCTGAAAACCTCTTACGGCAACTGAGGAAGATCATCGCAGAATGGCTTACCCCAATTGGACTCTCCTGTGGATTTGTGGCATCGGACAACGCCAGCAATATTGTGTGTGCATTAAATATGGGCAAATTCCAGCACGTCCCATGTTTTGCACATACCTTGAATTTGGTGGTGCAGAATTTTTTAAAAAACGACAGGGGCGTGCAAGAGATGCTGTCGGTGGCCAGAAAAATTGCGGGACACTTTCGGCGTACAGGCACCACGTACAGAAGACTGGAGCACCACCAAAAACTACTGAACCTGCCCTGCCATCATCTGAAGCAAGAAGTGGTAACGAGGTGGAATTCAACCCTCTATATGCTTCAGAGGTTGGAGGAGCAGCAAAAGGCCATTCAAGCCTATACAATTGAGCACGATATAGGAGGTGGAATGCACCTGTCTCAAGTGCAGTGGAGAATGATTTCAACGTTGTGCAAGGTTCTGATGCCCTTTGAACTTGCCACACGTGAAGTCAGTTCAGACACTGCCAGCCTGAGTCAGGTCATTCCCCTCATCAGGCTTTTGCAGAAGAAGCTGGAGGCATTGAAGAAGGAGCTAAAAGGGAGCGATTCCGCTAGGCATGTGGGACTTGTGGATGCAGCCCTTAATTCGCTTAACAAGGATTCACGGGTGGTCAATCTGTTGAAATCAGAGCACTACATTTTGGCCACCGTGCTCGATCCTAGATTTAAAGCCTACCTTGGATCTCTCTTTCCGGCAGACACAAGTCTGCTGGGGTGCAAAGACCTGCTGGTGACAAAATTGTCAAGTCAAGCGGAACGCGACCTGTCAACATCTCCTCCTTCACATTCTCCCGCAACTGGGGGTGCGAGGAAAAGGCTCAGAATTCCGAGCCCACCCGCTGGCGGTGATGCAGGGCAGTCTGGAGCGACTGCTGATGCTGACATCTGGTCCGGACTGAAGGACCTGACAACGATTACGGACATGTCGTCTACTGTCACTGCATATGATTCTCTCAACATTGATAGAATGGTGGAGGATTATATGAGTGACCGCATCCAAGTAGGCACGTCACACAGTCCGTACTTATACTGGCAGGAAAAAGAGGCAATTTGGAGGCCCTTGCACAAACTGGCTTTATTCTACCTAAGTTGCCCTCCCACAAGTGTGTACTCCGAAAGAGTGTTTAGTGCCGCCGCTCACCTTGTCAGCAATCGGCGTACGAGGTTACATCCAGAAAATGTGGAGAAGATGATGTTCATTAAAATGAATTATAATCAATTCCTCCGCGGAGACATTGACCAGCAGCAATTGCCTCCACAAAGTACACAGGGAGCTGAGATGGTGGATTCCAGTGGGGACGAATTGATAATCTGTGAGGAGGGGGATGTACACGGTGATATATCGGAGGGTGAAGATGAGGTGGACATCTTGCCTCTGTAGAGCCAGTTTGTGCAAGGAGAGATTAATTGCTTCTTTTTTGGGGGGGGTCCAAACCAACCCGTCATATCAGTCACAGTCGTGTGGCAGACCCTGTCACTGAAATGATGGGTTGGTTAAAGTGTGCATGTCCTGTTTTGTTTATACAACATAAGGGTGGGTGGGAGGGCCCAAGGACAATTCCATCTTGCACCTCTTTTTTCTTTTCTTTTTCTTTGCATCATGTGCTGATTGGGGAGGGTTTTTTGGAAGGGACATCCTGCGTGACACTGCAGTGCCACTCCTAGATGGGCCCGGTGTTTGTGTCGGCCACTAGGGTCGCTAATCTTACTCACACAGTCAGCTACCTCATTGCGCCTCTTTTTTTCTTTGCGTCATGTGCTGTTTGGGGAGGGTTTTTTGGAAGGGACATCCTGCGTGACACTGCAGTGACACTCCTAGATGGGCCCGGTGTTTGTGTCGGCCACTAGGGTCGCTAATCTTACTCACACAGCTACCTCATTGCGCCTCTTTTTTTCTTTGCGTCATGTGCTGTTTGGGGAGGGTTTTTTGGAAGGGCCATCCTGCGTGACACTGCAGTGCCACTCCTAGATGGGCCCGGTGTTTGTGTCGGCCACTAGGGTCGCTAATCTTACTCACACAGCTACCTCATTGCGCCTCTTTTTTTCTTTGCGTCATGTGCTGTTTGGGGAGGGTTTTTTGGAAGGGACATCCTGCGTGACACTGCAGTGCCACTCCTAGATGGGCCCGGTGTTTGTGTCGGCCACTAGGGTCGCTTATCTTACTCACACAGCGACCTCGGTGCAAATTTTAGGACTAAAAATAATATTGTGAGGTGTGAGGTATTCAGAATAGACTGAAAATGAGTGTAAATTATGGTTTTTGAGGTTAATAATACTTTGGGATCAAAATGACCCCCAAATTCTATGATTTAAGCTGTTTTTTAGTGTTTTTTGAAAAAAACACCCGAATCCAAAACACACCCGAATCCGACAAAAAAAATTCGGTGAGGTTTTGCCAAAACGCGTTCGAACCCAAAACACGGCCGCGGAACCGAACCCAAAACCAAAACACAAAACCCGAAAAATTTCAGGCGCTCATCTCTAGTTTGCAGGTCATAGATTCCTGCAAACTAGTGTTTGTTCGTCGGGAGGCTTGCCACCTAGCAACAGCTGGTGGGTAGACTACCACATACCTGGTGGTTACTCTAATGAATTCTATCCTTTGAGTATCAGAAGGCCTTCAATAATGTTTCACGAAGGTACGAGTGGACGACCAACGTGCGGCCTGCATTATGGATTGTAAGGTTAAGCCTCTTGCCGCTGCCGATGTGACAGCGGCTCCGCGGATGGAGTGTCCCTTAAAAATGGAGGTATCTATTCCTGAGCTTTGCATGGCAGAAACTATCCATCCTCTGATTGTAGAGGGTCTGGCCGGACGAAAAGGCTTTCGGCATGTGATAAAAAGGTTAGAAATGTTATCTCTCCATGGAGCTGTTGTTGTGAGATAAGCGGATAAGCACTCAACTATGCAAAGATTCGTGTCTGACTGGTCACTGACTAGGTCAAACTCCACCAAAGGGTTTTGAATGGAACTGGTTTTTGTGTGACCTTTAAGGACGATATGGAACCCCATTGGAGTGGTTGTCATCCAGGGTTCAGATGTGTCTATTAAGGAAAGTTCGGCTCCTCTGGCTGCGAAAGCTAGTGCTAGTAGAGAAGCCAGTTTTCTTGAAAGATTGGAGATGTCGGAATCTGAAGGTATTGTGACCAAATAATTTAAGAAAGGATTAATGTCCCACGTGGAAGAGTATCGCGGACATAGAGGCCTAGACAAGAAGATACCCTTGAGTAATCTAAGGTACATCTTGTTTTCCGTAAGACCTGGAATGAGAAGAGCTAGGGCTGAGCCATAAGACCGTATGGTGGCGGATGCCAGGCCTGACTCAAACTTAACGGCTAGGAAGTCTATCGCTAAGTTAGGTTCAGAAAGAGAAGCCGAAGGAAGATTTTGAGAAGCTTGCCAAGACATAAACTCATTAATGATGGACTGGTACCTGGACTTTGTTCTGGGTCTAAGGGAAGCATTGATTAAGGTTACTGAGGCGGTCAAAAGGTTAGTAGTGGTCAGCAACCGAGTAATGTCGCTATCCACATGCAATGTGGAAGTTCCTGAAGGAGGTCGGGAGTCCCTTGGAAACAATCCTTGGACATGCCTAGGGGAAGCTTGGGTCCCTTGCGAAGAGGGTTGATCAAGGGGAACCAAACTCGGGAAGGCCAAACGGGGTAAACCAAGACGAGCTGAGGCACTCTGTCTGTCTTGATTTTGTGACGTACCTTCAGTAGCAGAGCTGGGGGAGGGAAAGCATATGGGAGAACTAGATCTGTCCACGGAAAAGACATTGCGTCTGAGTGGAGAGCCCCCTGAGTCCAGATTTTGGACATGAAGGTTGGGACCTGTGTGTTCGATGGAGTTGCAAACAGGTCTACTTGCGGTTGACCAAAGGTTTTCATGATACTGGTGAAAATTTCCGGTCTCAGAGTCGCCCGATCCAGTGTTAATTTCTTCCTGGATAAGGAGTCGGCTAACTCGTTTAGCTCTCCTGGGACATATGTTGCAGAGAGGAGTATGGATCTTTCCACTGCCCAGTACCATGTGTCTATAGCTTCTTGACAGAGTGTTAGGGATCGAGTACCCCCCATTCTGTTGAGGTAGGACACTGCCGTCCTGTTGTCTAGACATAGGAGAACTGAGATGTTCTGGAAGGTCGGGGGAACTAGAGAGGAAAGTGCTAACTTTGCTGCCCTTAATTCTAATAGATTGATGTGCGCTGTCGATTCTTGAGCGGACCATCTTCCCCTTACCGCTCAGTCTCTTGTAAATGCTCCCCAACCCGAGAGGGACGCATCTGATGTGATGACAATGTCTGGAGGAGGAGGTAGGAGGGGTCTGGGGGATGGTAGCTGAAGGTCCCTCCAACTGCGAATCTCTTTGAGAACCAAGGGTGTCAAGATGATTTTGTCTGACCAAGTCCATCCCCGATGAAGGAGAGCTGAAAGAAGAATCTGAGAGTGTCTGCAGACAAGGGGAGCGTGGAGAAAACCTGGATCTAAAGATCTCATCTTCCCTATGACTCTGGCCAAGTCTCTCAGCGAGAAACTGTGTTTCAGGGTTCGAGTTACGAAGTCTTGAATGTCTCTCCACTTGTCTGGGGGAACTGCTATCAAGAAAGAAGGGGTATCTAGTAAGAAACCCAGAAAAACAATTGACTGGGTGGGTGTTAATATGGACTTGTCGTAATTTATTGTAAACCCTAGGCTCTGGAGGAGGGAAAGAATTAGTTCTTTGTGAAGCAAAAGGGTTTTCTGGTCTGCATGTACTATTAACAAGTCGTCTAGGTAGATTATACAACAAATCGTTTTCTGGCGTAGGTGAGAGATCACTGCTTTCATAAGACGAGTGAATGTGTAGGTAGCGTTGGAAAGGCCGAAAACCATGACGGTCCACTGATAGAGAACGTCTTTCCACAGGAACCTTAGAAGTCTTCTGTGGTTTGGATGCATTTGAATTGTGTGAAAGGCCTCCTTGAGGTCTATTTTGATACAGAAATCATTCCTTGTTAGTAGGAAAGGTATGTCGGCTAAGCCCTCCATACGGAAAGAGCGAGGTTTTATGTGTCGGATGAGAGATTTGACATTTATGACTGGTCTGTATGAACCGTCCTGTTTTCTGACGGGAAAAAGGTGACTGACCCAGCCTTTTGTGGAAGTGTCTGCAAACTCTATTTTGCCTAACTGTAGGGCAAGGGATAGGACTCCATCTAATAACGGACTGGCGTTTTTTGAGCAGGGGAAAATTTGTCGTGGAAAATGTAAAAGGGGGAGGGATAAACCTTTTTCCACGATTCTTAGCAACCACCTGTCTGTGGTAATCTGCCTCCAGGAGGCTATTGCCTGGGAAAGACAAGGAGGAGGTTGCAAAGTAAAATGACTTACCGTATCCTCTGTCTTTCCTGGGGGCGTATGTGCCGCCGGACCCTGCGCCTCTTGCGGTCCGTGTTCGGGAAGGGCCACCTCTGTGAGCGCCTCTGTAGTCTCAGGTCGAGCTGCTGGCTCCCACAGGACAACCCTCCTGATGAAAGGGCCGTCTGGAAGGCTGAGGTCCTTTAAGGTCCGCAAAGGATTTGCAAGCTTTATAGCGTACCTTCACTTCGTCTATGAAATCGGGTCCGAAAAGGTCAGAATCTATCAGATTGGGGACATCTACTGGTCTGGGTGCTAGGTTAGTTAGCCCTGCATTAGCTAGCCAGTGAGTTCTACGTGAGTTTGATATGAAATCAAATGTCTGACCAATTATTAAGGTAGCCCTACTAATAGCTTTTATGAGTGCCATTTTAGAAGCTACCAGGGAATCTGGGGAGCCCCCTGAGACGCCTTCTTTTTCTGCTTTGTCAAGGACAAATAATAAAGGACCGGCGGTGTCTGAAACCTTAAATTGGATTTTTCTTAGCAATTTATCCATAGTGTCACTCTGGACTTTTTCCCCTACGAGTGAAGTTAAGGCTGAGTCAATGTCAGGGGCAAACAGGGCCGGAATATCTGGGATGCCAGTGTGGTTACGTAGAACCATGTCATCCTCCTTAACTAATGCCGTTCTAAAGGCTAACTGGGCAAAATTGTATACTTGGGAGCGTTCGCTCAGAGCCCAGTAGGCTGAATATATTTTAGAAGGTGGCATTCTACCCGCTAAGGCTACAAGGGCCATCTGCAAGTCACTATATTCGCCTCTGCAAGAGGATGCGCTAGTACTGGTTACTTCCTCTGATTCCCAATCTACTGGAGGGTAACCAGTTTCCCTAAATGCGTGGGAAGGGGGGTTGTATGACTATGAGTAGTCCCCTTAAGAGAGCGGTCCTGTGCAGGTTGCCGATCAGTGACAGGGAATGTATGCCGGCTGTGGGCAGGAGAGGGGGGTCTGCTATGGCCCTTAGAGGTATTCCAAGCACTGGAAATACCTGGGAAAGAGATATTTTTACCTGAACAGGCATCTCTAGAAGAAACATGGTCAGTGTGTTTCTTTTTACTTGTGCACTTTCTCACCACTCTGTGAGAATATGCAGGAGGAGAAGGAGTCTCAGCATTCTGACTGACTTCTCCCTCCTCAGAGCTGTCCCTCTTGTCATCCGACCTGACAGGGTTAATGATTTTTCTTCTTTTAAATATAATATCCTCATCTGAGGAAGTTGTGTCAGCAGCCTCTCCTAGGCTTTTCCTAGAAGACTGCCTGCCTCTTTTGCTGCGCTGTGGAGACACTATGAGGGTGTCTGTAGCTGACACAGACACTGTGTCCTCCATCCTGCAGCGCTGAGGTAAAAACTAACCTGGGGGCGGGGGCCTAGCGCCTTATATGGTGCGCGCGCACGTGCCCAGCAATGCGCGCGAACGGGTCGGGGAGCGGCCGCTACCCGCAGCTTCGTCCCCGCTCTCCCCAGTGCTGTGGAAGGGTAAGCGAGAGTTTCTTTCACTTTACCCTTCCAGCGATCGTCAGGGAGGCTTGCACCTAACCCACCAGCTGTTGCTAGGTGGCAAGCCTCCCGACGAACAAATAAAAAAAAAGAGGTGCAAGATGGAATTGTCCTTGGGCCCTCCCATGCACCCTTATGTTGTATAAACAAGACATGCACACTTTAACAAACCCATCATTTCAGCGACAGGGTCTGCCACACGACTGTGGCTGAAATGACTGGTTGGTTTGGGTCCCCACCAAAAAAAGAAGCAATCAATCTCTCCTTGCTCAAACTGGCTCTACAGAGGCAAGATGTCGACCTCATCATCATCCTCCGATTCCTCACCTCTTTCACTGTGTACATCGCCCTCCTCACAGAGTATTAATTCGTCCCCACTGGAATCCACCATCTCAAGTCCCTGTGTACTTTCTGGAGGAAATTGCTGGTGAATGTCTCCATGGAGGAATTGATTATAATTAATTTTGATGAACATCATCTTCTCCACATTTTGTGGAAGTAACCACGTACGCCGATCGCTGACAAGGTGACCGGCTGCACTAAACACTCTTTCGGAGTACACACTGGAGGGGGGGCAACTTAGGTAAAATAAAGCCAGTTTGTGCAAGGGCCTCCAAATTGCCTCTTTTTCCTGCCAGTATACGTACTAACTGTCTGACGTACCTACTTGGATGCTGTTACGCATATAATCCTCCACATGGGACGTGCTGGAATTTGCCCACATGTAATGCACGCACAATATTGGTGGCGTTGTCCGATATCACAAATCCCCAGGAGAGTCCAATTGGGGTAAGCCATACTGCGATGATGTTCCTCAGTTTCCGTAAGAGGTTGTCAGCTGTGTGCCTCTTATGGAAAGCGGTGATACAAAGCGTAGCCTGCCTAGGAACGAGTTGGCTTTTGCGAGATGCTGCTACTGG
Source organism: Pseudophryne corroboree (assembly GCF_028390025.1). Classification (NCBI taxonomy): domain Eukaryota; kingdom Metazoa; phylum Chordata; class Amphibia; order Anura; family Myobatrachidae; genus Pseudophryne; species Pseudophryne corroboree. The sequence continues at coordinate 724,596,090 of NC_086445.1, forward strand.
TGCCGCCGCTGCTGTTCTTGCTGTGGGAGGCAATACATCTACCGAGTGGGCTGTCACAGTCATATAGTCCTGAGTCTTCCCTGTTCCACTTGTCCACATGTCGTTGGTTAAGTGGACATTGGGTACAACTGCATTTTTTAGGACACTGGTGAGTCTTTTTCTGACGTCTGTGTACATGATCGGTATCGCCTGCCTAGAGAAGTGGAACCTAGATGGTATTTGGTACCGGGGACACAGTACCTCAAGAAATTCTCTAAGTCCCTGTGAACTAACGCCGGATACCGGACGCACGTCTAACACCAACACAGCTGCCAAGGCCTGAGTTATCCGCTTTGCAACAGGATGACTGCTGTGATATTTCATCTTCCTCGCAAAGGACTGTTGGACAGTCAATTGCTTACTGGAAGTAGTACAAGTGGTCTTCCGACTTCCCCTCTGGGATGATGATCGACTCCCAGCAGCAACAACAGCAGTGCCAGCAGCAGTAGGCGTTACACTCAAGGATCCATCTGAGGAATCCCAGTCAGGAGAGGACTCGTCAGACTTGCCAGTGACATGGCCTGCAGGACTATTGGCTTTCCTGTCTAAGGAGGAAATTGACACTGAGGGAGTTGATGGTGTGGTTTGCAGGAGCTTGGGAACAAGAGGAAGGGATTTAGTTGTCAGTGGACTGCGTCCGCTGTCACCCACAGTTTTTTAACTTGTCAATGACTTATGATGAATGGGCTCCAGGTGATGTATAAGGGAGGATGTTCCTAGGTGGTTAACGTCCTTACCCCTACTTATTACAGCTTGACAAAGGCAACACACGGCTTGACACCTGTTGTCCGCATTTCTGTTGAAATAATTCCACACCGAAGAGGTGATTTTTTGGTATTTTGACCAGGCATGTCAATGGCCTTAGTCAACCCACGGACAACAGGTTTCTCCCCGGGTGCCTGACTTAAACAAACCACCTCACCATCAGAATGCTCCTTGTCAATTTCCTCCTCAGCACCAGCAACACCCATATCCTCATCCTGGTGTACTTCAACAGTGACATCTTCAATTTGACTATCAGGAACTGGACTGTGGGTGCTCCTTCCAGCACTTCCAGGGGGCGTGCAAATAGTGGAATGAGCCACCTCTTCCCATCCAGTGTTGGGAAGGTCAGGCATCGCAACCGACACAATTGGACTCTCCTTAGGGATTTGTGATTTAGAAGAATGCACAGTTCTTTGCTGTGCTTTTGCCAGCTTAACTCTTTTCATTTTTCACATGCTTCCATCCTCATGTGAAACTGAACCACTAGTCATGAACGCAGGCCAGGGCCTCAGCCGTTCCTTGCCACTCCGTGTCATAAATGGCACATTGGCAAGTTTACGCTTCTCATCAAATGCTTTTAATTTAGATTTTTGGGTCATTTTACTGAACTTTTGCTTTTTGGATTTTACACGCTCTCTACTATGACATTGGGCATCGGCCTTGGCAGATGACGTTGATGGCATTTCATCGTCTCTGCCATGACTAGTGGCAGCAGCTTCAGCACTAGGTGGAAGTGGATCTTGATCTTTCCCTATTTTACCCTCCACATTTTTGTTCTCCATTTTTTAATGTGTGGAATTATATGCCAGTAATATTATTATATCAATACCAATGGCCTACTGTACTGTCCTACTATATACTGTTCACAACAATGCAGCACAGATAGGAATACTTGAAGTGATACGAAGCTGCAAGATACAGCAATGGACTACTGTACTGTACAACTATATACTGTTGGTCACCAAAATGCTGCACTGTCCTACTATATACTGCTCACAACAATGCAGCAAAGATATGGATACTTGAAGTGACATGGAGCTGCAAGATACAGCAATGGCCTACTGTACTGTACAACTATATACTGTTGGTCACCAAAATGCTGCACTGTCCTACTATATACTGCTCACAACAATGCAGCACAAATATGGATACTTGAAGTGACACGGAGCTGCAAGATACAGTAATGGACTACTGTACTTTACAACTATATACTGTTGGTCACCAAAATGCTGGTCTGTCCTATATACTGCTCACAACAATGCAGCACAGATATGGATACTTGAAGTGACACGGAGCTGCAAGATACAGCAATGGCCTACTGTACTGTACAACTATATACTGTTGGTCACCAAAATGCTGCACTGTCCTACTATATACTGCTCACAACAATGCAGCACCGATATGGATACTTGAAGTGATACGGAGCTGCAAGATACAGTAATGGACTACTGTACTTTACAACTATATACTGTTGGTCACCAAAATGCTGCTCTGTCCTATATACTGCTCACAACAATGCAGCACAGATATATATACTTGAAGTGACACGGAGCTGCAAGATACAGCAATGGCTTACTGTACTGTACTACTACTGGTGGTCACCAAAAATGCTGCACTGTACTACTATATATATATATATATATATATATATATATATATAGTATACTGGTCACACAACAATGCAGCAGATATTGAGCACTGATGATCAGGATACTGTCTAGAACTGAGTCTGAGACGGAGCTGCAAAATACAGTAATGGCCTGCTGTACTGTACTACTATAATTATATACTGGTGGTCCCCACAATGCAGCACACTGAGCACAGATATTTGCCGCACACTGAGCACAGATATGGAGCTTTTAAGGCAGAGAATGTAGATATTTTCAGCACACTGAGCACTGATTTGGATCGTTTTCAGGCAGAGAACGTAGATATTTGCAGCACACTGAGCACAGATATTTGCAGCACACTGAGCACAGTTATTTGCAGCACACTGAGCACAGATACGGAGCTTTTCAGGGAGAGAACGTAGCCACGTCCTCTCCATTCAATCTCCAATGCACAAGTGAAAATGGCGGCGACGCGCGGCTCTTTATATGGAATACGAATCTCACGAGAATCCGACAGCAGGATGATGACATTCGTCCTCGTTCGGTTTAACCGAGCAAGGCGGGAATATCCGAGGCTGCCTTGGACCCGTGTAAAATAGGTGAAGTTCGGGGAGGTTCGGATCTCAACGAACCGAACCCGCTCATCTCTAATGATAACATGATAACACCTAATTTCATAAAATTTGGTGGTGGTCCATGGCACTCACATCGTGATAACTGTGCATCCTCTGAGTCTGCACTAACGCTAATGAATAAATGCAGGGTTGGGAAACAAATGAAAAAAATCTCACTTTTTGTCACTGCTAGTTTGTAGCACCTGAATAGGTGGTTGCCTTAACCTAGTGGCATGGTCAATGCTTAGCATGGCCTTCAACTTGGGTTTAAATACCATTGAGGACAGAGCTGTATACTTTTGAAAAACAATTTCTTATTTTATTCTGTTATCAATATTATATTATATTAAAAATACAGGAATTTACATCAGTAAGTATCAGCATGGTAACACCTCATTTTATTAAAGTCAGTGCTGGTCAGCGCCATTCTGCAAGCACATAGCGGCTATTTCAGCAGTGATACTGTTTATTCACACTGTGCCTTATAAATGGACAGTGGAGCTGTAGGGAGCTCTATGAAATCCTCACTGAACTACAATAAGGTGTCTTGATTTATGTGACTACCTTTACTATAACCATTAAGCTAGCTTATCTTACTAAATGAATGACATGGACACAATAAGATGTGGACAACCACTGCGTAAGTTTTAAAAGGTCATTAACGTATTTATTAATTGGAATGACCCTTCTGTTAAGGGATGGCAAGGAAAACGCTCGATGACCAGCTCTAGCCAATTGAATGTTACATAATAATGGTGGCGACTTAAACGCCCCACTTTATGATATGAGGCGACTTAAATGCCTCATCTGGCCAAAGCATAACCTGTCCTGAAAAGGCAAACACTATTCCTTACTATGGCATAGTGTGACCATTTCCTACGAAAACGGCCATCGTCCCCTCATCTGAGCAGAACTCACTAGCCGTCCTTGGAAAGGGTATTTGCCCCTCAAAGACCATTTATGCCCATGTGGCCGCTGGTCAAAAGCGCCTTCCCGCCACTGCCAGGTTCTAAAACCCTTTGCTAAATGGCCTAAACAGAACCGCAGCCCGCCATCCAGCACCAAGAAGACTATACCACTAACCACTCCAAACTGAAAAACCGTCCGAAGAAAAACCTCCAAGCCTGCCTCAGACAAATGGACCCCGTCCCACCTAAAATCCAAGGGATTCTCATGCAACAGCAACAGGTGTCGAACCGCAAAACCATCGTGGGCCTGCACATATTTGGAAACCGCAAAATTTACCTTCTTTCGCGCCTATCCAAATGACTGACGGAATCCCTCCAATGCGCTCTAGGAACAAAGTCGGACCACACCATACAAACTTCTGGCCACCGGGACCGCAAAAGACAGAAATCTTCATTAACCTGAAGGATCAATTCAATACCCTTCATCCGGCCAATGTCATTACCCACTAGGTGAACAATAACAACGTCAGGGTGGCCCCAGCACCGCTCCCTGCTAAACAACAGAGACAAGAACCCAGACCAGCGCAGACCTCTTACACCCAGCCACTGCACCAGGCGAACACCTAACAACTCAGCGGCCCTTGCAGCTAAAAGGTAACGCTCCGCCCAGAAAATGTATGAATGGCCCACCACCCAGGCCTGGAAAGAAGAAAATTTATGAGCTGAAAAAGAAAGTAACCTAATTGTTAGTATACACGACAAACATCACATGAACAAACATAACGAGAAAACAGACCAAGTGAAGGCTAAAACTTTTAAAAAACCTCTGGTGAATGTGTAGAACAGCCAATTGTAATTAGTCCACGAACGGAGGAAAAATTGTAAAAAATTCCTTCACGCCCCCAGTTCCGGAATGCTAGCCATTCCAAAACTAGTGGGCAAACTACGTTTTTGGGTGAACGTCAACGGGCGTAGAATCACAACTTATGAACACGGACATAAGACTTATACGTAGCGGACTTGCACAGACCCATGTCCTGGATGGTTGCCGGAGAAAGCCCGCTGGCTGCGGCCCAAGTAGCCGCCCCAATCCAAAAGGAATGCGTTCCGTATTCCGCCACATTAAGTCCTAAATGTCTCAAAACACTCTTAAAAACGGCAGTGAACTGGAAACGAGTGAGAGGCCATGAGTTCGCGCGTAGCAATGCTTGAGAACCGGCTAAAGGCCTGGTGGGCAAATAAGCCTCCAATAAACGGACGGGGCATAAAGCGGCCTCAGTGAATGCCTTCAGCAACACCCACTTGCCCCATCCCAGCTGATCCATCTTGGAATGGGCAATCTTACACAGGACGAGCCCGTCCTGGCGCACCACGTCCTTAAATAGAAGCCCCGTGTCAGGGGAAAACTTGTTAACGGCCACCAGCTCGTTAATCCTAAAAGCGCCAAAAAAGGCAAAAGAAAAAGCCACACAAAACAGAGATGCCTCTAACTCGTCCACAGACACCGCAGCAACCGCAACCAGCAAATCGTGCAACAGACGCATGTCAATGGGTCTGCGGGAATCTGCAACCAAAGGGGTCTCCTTGGCCCACCCTCTCAGCACTCTACCTAACACAAACGACCTCGTTGGGTCAACAGTCCCTAGCAACTTGGCGTGAAAGGATACACCCGCGATATTTTTGGACATAGCAGCCCTAGATCTGCCCTGCGCATAATGGCCCCACACGTACTCCAGGAAGCAGTCCTCAACAGACTTACCCGCCACCAAGTGAGAAGTCTCGTAGGTCTCCCAATCCCTCCAGGCTGCCGAGTAGGCCCACGAGGTAGAAGGTGCCAAGGACTTTACGGCCAATGCCCTCAGGCCTGTTCTACAATCTACCAGATAGAATGTGGACAAGTCAGACCGAGAGCCAAGGCCTCCGGAAGTCGAAACGCGATAAAGCATCCGCAATACCGTTGTCAACCCCAGGGATGTGCCGGGACGTGAAGCTGATGTTAAATCGCAGGCATGTCAGAACCAGATGGCGCAGCAGATGCAGAGCCTGGGGGAGGAGGACCGTTGGTTATTTACTGCATGAACCACCCCCAAATTGTCGCACCAAAAAATGATCGTCTGGTTAACCAACTGAGACGACCACAATTTGACTGCCACAATGATTGGGAACAATTCGAGTAACAGCAAATTAGCCATGAAACCATGAGCCACCCACGACTGGGGCCAAGGAGCAACGCACCACTCGCCCTGGAAAAAGGCACCAAAACCGAGGAACCCGCAGCATCAGTATAGAGCTGCAGGTGGGGACTGGACACTGGTGGAAGGGGCCATAACAACTCCCTATTAAAGTGTTCCAAAAATGAAGCCCAGGTTCTAAGGTCATTCTTAATTTCCTGAGACAGGCGAATGGTGTGACGCGGTCTGGATACCCCAGCGGTGGCCCTCTCCAATTTGCAGCAAAAAATCCTGCCCATCGGTATGATCCTACACGCAAAATTGAAGAAACCTAAAAGGGACTGAACCTGACGGAGCCTGACTCTACTCTTGCCCAAACAATCCCCGATCAATGCCAACAGCTTATGGACCTTGTCATCGGGAAGACGACAACAACCAACCACTGTGTCGATTTCGATACCGAGGTAAGAAAGGCAACACAGAGGGCCCTCGGTCTTGTCCTCCGCAATGGGAACGCCAAAACTCTCAAACAAAACGGATGCGGACCGCAAGACACGCAAGCAAACCTCGCTGTCTCTGGGGCCTATAAAGAGAAAATCATCTAAATAGTGAGCAATACCAGTGAGATCCGTGCTCACCTGAAAGCACCAGTGCAAAAAACTACAGAATTTCTCAAAATAGGCACAAGAGACAGAACACCCCATGGGCAGGCACTTGACGATGTAGTAGGACCCATTCAGCTTAAAACCCATGAACCGAAAGGAACCGGGATGCAATGGGAGGAGCCGGAAGGCCGACTCGATGTCCATCTTGGCCAGCAGGGCACGCTCACCAAATCTCCGAACCAGCTCAAGAGCTTCGTCGAAAAGTTGATAACGTACCCTGCAACACTCCGCAGGGATGGCGTCATTAACGGAACCGCCTCAGGGGTAGGACAAGTGCTGGATCAAATGGAACTTGCCCGGCCCCTTCTTGGGCACCACCCCAACAGGGAGATGCACAAGTCAAGCAAAGGAACCTTGGAAAAATGGCCGCACATCCCTCCCAAGTTCACTTCAGCATCCACCTTCTGCCTAACTACGTGCGAATCCAGAGCAGACTGCAAATTCCTACGGGACACTACCAAAACCGAATCGGGGATGGGTAACCGGAAACCGAAACGAAAACTGTCGAGCAGAAAACCGGAATCCGCGGAATGTGGGTAACGTGCCAGCCACTTTGACAGCTCCGGAACGTGTATGGGGGAAGGGGCCTTACTGAGTACCAGCGGAGGGGTCTCCGTGATCGGCCCGGCGACCGCCAGGCAGGGACTTACAGTCCTTGGCAGGGTGGACCACTCCGCAAATTTGACTGGAGTGGCAAAAACGACATTTCACCCCCCTGTCGCACTTGGAATCATTAAACGTGAAACACTTGCCCTTGCCAAGGGGACCCGCGCTCATCCTGCCAACAGCAAAAACTTTTTGGATGGGGCCTCAACCAGTTGCCTGTCCTGGCTGGTGACTTCCACGGAATTTGGTGTCATACTGCCACCAAACGGAACCCTTATACTGTATAAGGGTCTCGTTAACCAAAAACAAATACCGTACAATGGGGGTAATTCCAAGTTGATCGCAGCAGGAATTTAGTTAGCAATTGGGCAAAACCATGTGCACTGCAGGGGAGGCAGATTTAACATGTGCAGAGAGAGTTAAATTTGGGTGGGTTATTTTATTTCTGTGCAGGGTAAATACTGGCTGCTTTATTTTTACACTGCAAATTAGATTGCAGATTGAACACACCCCACCCAAATCTAACTCTCTCTTCACATGTTAAATCTGCCTCCCCTGCAGTGCACATGGTTTTGCCCAATTGCTAACTAAATTCCTGCTGTGATCAACTTTGAATTACCCTCAATATTCTTGTGTTCCTCCGGCCAAGTGTTCAAGTAGCAGGCCGAAAAAATCAAGAACTCACGCAACCATTGTTGAAAATTGCGAAAGGGGTTTTTGCTGGCGGGTCCTGCCTTTTTGGCTGCAGCATAAGCCTTTTTCATCTCTGCCGTTACAGTAAAGACGTCAACAAATTTACCCTTATTAATCCTATCTTTTATGCTCTTACGCAACCCCCTAGTGACCGCCACGTTAGCGCAGTGGATCATGTCTGAGAAATCAGGCACCTCGGGCAGGCTCCTGGCCTTACGCGGGTGTCCGACCACACCCAGCTCCTTCCTAACTGCCCTAACCACCAGCCTAGCCATCTTGGGCGGCCACGAGGGGGAGCCGGATCAGTCGCTGCTAGCGTCAGAACCAGAAGAAGAAACCACAGAGGAGGAATCAAGAACAACACACTCACCATCAGCAGAAACACCGGCCGGCGGATCCGGAGCTGGTACCGACAGTGAAGGACCTGCTGAGCCGCCATGTCCAGCACCAACGCCCGAAGCCGACACTGCATCTGAAACCAGGACATCCGTGACTGTGGGAGCACCGTCCGGGCCGGCCATACGATTCCCACCGTGAACTTGCAGCGACACCGAAGACCTATGATCCCCAGCCAGTTACCTCGGGAGAGAGCAAAGGGTGAATCACCTGATTTACAACAGGGGCCACAACCGGCGTATCGGCCGCCCTTGTGAAAATTCAAGCGGAGCGCTACAGGGCAGCAAAGGCAGCGCAGGGACAGGGAGAGGGGCCCGGGATGCGCTAGAAGGTGCATCAGAAATCTGAGCAAACGGGCCAGCCCCAAAAGCAGAGGGGGGCCACCCCGCTTGACAGGGGCCGCCTGGCATGAGAAAAGGGTTATCAGGCTGCTGGTAAAACGGGGGCATGGCAAAAGCGGACTTACCCACCTGGTTGCAACATACCAACTTTATATAAATTTGATACATTGGAACTAGGGGTCCTGTACCTCAATTTTGAGGTAAAATGGTTCCTGTGAATGACTCACCTGCCTTTTTTAAATCTCTTGCACTTTTTGCTGCACTTGAATATATTCCTTTCTGTTCTTATAGTATTATATGGATTTGAATCGTTTTACGTTCTGTTCATAGAAATACAAACACACCTGACACACACAGTTTAAAATGCACATCCGGCTATTACGTTTTTAAATAACAGTGGCCACTGGCCAGTGATAATAAAGTATTGCGGAATATAAACCACGATAGTGGATCCCACATGGATGATTACCAAGTTGCTGCATGTTGATTATATATGTATTGTATATTGTACTATATATGTATAAATATGGATTGGCATCCACATTGTTATTGCAACACAATTTACAGCCACTAGAGCAGTAGCTTTGTATACTGTGTTACTGTCTCCATGATAAGAGACAATTGCAATTGGCAATGTTTTTTTAATTAAAATATTGCATCTTATTTATGTAATACATTTATAATAAATAATTTTATATTTACATAATTATACAAAAAAGAAGAGGAAGAACTGAACCAAAAATAAGAGTACAAGCAAATAAACAACTTCTCATATAGAACAAACCATATCTATTTGTTCTTTCCACAATCCCCAAGCTCTGAGGACATCCATAATTAATCAAACCCACCACTTTAATTTAAACCTAAATCAACAAGTTTCTTGCACCATCCCCCCATCTAGAGGTACTCTTGCTTCCCCTTTGCCTCCTTTACCTCTATACTTCCCCTGTCCCCACTTCCCTGAGCCACTTTCATACCTCAGGCATTCACCCATTATTTCCCCTCCACCATCATTCACTCCCCATTCAACCCCACTTTCTCACCCATTAATACCCATCCACTCTTCTTCCATACCTAGACAATACCAACAATAATCATTTGAGAACCACATAAAGAACGCTCATAGCCCATCCAGCGTATGCAAACCATTTTCCAAAACCAGAAGCAATGTTCAAAAACTAATCATTGGAAAGAAAAATGAAGAAAGAGCCACTTTAGATTGGAGAAGAGCAGATCACTAAGGGGGCTTCAACTGGCACCACAGATGGGACCAGCTGACAGCATCTAACCTCTCCTCCTCCAATTCCATCATCCGCCTCACCTCATGCAAGATCAAGCCCACCACCTCTCCACAGGGAAGGACTTTACCTCTCAAAGATACCTGACATTGTGCATTCCATGCATGGTACCTAACTGCTAAATTAACTAAAAAAAATGTGCTTAAATCAAAACTTTCATACCTTTTTTGAATGCTCCATAGGCCCATTCTTGGTAATTCAAACCAGAAAGACAAGGTATTCCCTGAGCACTTGACATCTTTTTATTAACACCTATATTAAAGGGACACAGAAGCAAGAAGTGGTCCATAGTCTCCTCCTTTCCTTGATACTCCTCACATTAGCAATCATGATCATCGGGACCTCTAAACTTCAGATTCACTCTAACATAGAGCTTCCCATGGAAAGAGAGCCAGGCAATGTTCCTGAATTTCAGCTGGATCCTCTGAGAATTTATCAGAGAGATTCCCTCAGAACATACATTTCCTGGTCAATCCCTCAGGGCCAATGGGACATGGAAGTGAGTTTGCACCGAAACCCCCATCTCCTTCCTACTGAGATCACTTAACTCCCCAACTTCCACTTCCCATCGCCCCATTACTCTCAAGCACTGAACCACGCAGATCGGGAGGTGGCCTCTCCTAGCCCAAAGACTTTTCAATAAACCTCCTTCTAGCCATGCTGTAAGGAAAGGAGACACCCATTCCCAGAAACCATCTGCCCACTGAGGAGGGAGGGTCTCTGAAAGGAGACCACCAAAGTTCATCTTTGAAAAAGCTGTTATAAAAAAAGACATAGAACATAGAAACATAGAATTTGACGGCAGATAAGAACCACTTGGCCCATCTAGTCTGCCCTTTTTTATTTTATCCTTTAGGCAATCTCAACCCTTTTTTAACCTTGATTCTTTGTAAGGATATTCATATGCCTGTCCCAAGCATGTTTAAATTGCCCTACAGTCTTAGCCTCTACCACCTCTGATGGGAGGCTATTCCACTTATCCACTACCCTTTCTGTGAAGTAATTTTTCCTTAAATTTCCCCTGAACCTCCCCCCCTCCAGTCTCAATGTATGCCCTCGAGTTCTAATACTTCTTTTCCTTTGAAGAATGTTTCCCTCCTGAACTTTGTTAAGACCCTTTATATATTTGAAAGTTTCTATCATGTCTCCCCTTTCCCTTCTCTCCTCCAAACTATACATGTTAAGATCTTTTAGCCTTTCCGGGTAAGTTTTGTGATGTAGGCCATGCACCATTTTAGTTGCCCTTCTTTGTACACTCTCTAATGTATTTATATCCTTCTGGAGATAGGGTCTCCAGAACTGGACACAGTATTCCAGATGGGGCCGTACCAATGACCTATACAGTGGCATTATCACTTCTTATTTCCTGCTACTGATTCCTCTCCCTATGCAACCAAGCATCTGACTTGCCTTTCTCATTGCTTTGTTGCATTGCTTTCCTGCCTTCAAGTCACTTGAAATAGTGACTCCTAAATCTCTTTCCTCCTCAGTAGTTTCCATTATAGTACCCTTGATACTATACTTAGCCTTTGGGTTTTTGAGACCCAAGTGCATGATTTTGCATTTTTTAGCATTAAACTGTAGTTGCCACGTTCTTGACCATTTCTCAAGCCTACCTAGGTCATTAATCATTTGTTTGACCCCTCCCGGTGTGTCTACCCTGTTGCATATCTTTGTATCATCTGCAAAAAGGCATATCTTCCCTTCAATACCATCTGCAATGTCACCAACAAAGATATTAAAGAGAACTGGACCAAGTACAGATCCCTGGGGTACTCCACTGGTAACATTTCCCTCCATAGATTGCACTCCATTAACTACGACTGTCTGTTTCCTATCCTGCAACCAGGTTCTTATCCATTTAACTGATTTATAATCCACCCCCAGGCTTTCAAGTTTATTTAGCAGTCTGCGATGTGGGACAGTGTCAAATGCTTTACTAAAGTCTAGATATGCTACATCTACAGCTCCCCCTTGATCTATTATTTTCATCACAGAGTCAAAAAAGTCAATAAGATTTGTTTGGCATGATCTCCCACCAGTAAATCCATGCTGTTTTGGATCCTGTAAGTTGTTTGATTTAAGATATTCCACTACTCTTTCTTTTAATAGTTTTTCCATTACTTTCCCTACTACTGATGTAAGGCTTACTGGTCTGTAGTTACTTGCTTCTTCCTTGCTTCCACTTTTGTGCAGTGGAACTACATTTGCTCTTTTCCAGTCCTCTGGAATAGCACCTGTATTTAGTGACTGGTTAAATAAATCTGTTAAAGGTGTAACCAGCACATCTTTTAGCTCTTTGAGTATCCTTGGGTGTATCCCATCTGGTCCCATTGATTTATCCACTTTTAGTTTTGAAAGTTCTGTTAGGACCTTCTCCTCTGTAAATGTATTTTCATCTACCTTATTTTTATGAATGTCCTTGCAATTTAACTGTGGCCCCATCCCTTCTTCTGTAGTAAATACTGAGCAAAAATAATTATTTAGGTGATCTGCTATTGCCTTGTCTCCCTCCACCAAATGCCCACTCTCTGTCTTAAGTCTTATTATTCCTCCATTTGATTTTCTCCTTTCACTTATATACTTAAAAAAAGTTTTGCCCCCTTTATCTACTGACTGGGCCATTTTCTCCTCAGCTTCTGCCTTTGCACGTCTGGTCACTTTCTTAGCATCCTTCCGTCTGTCCAGATACACCTCTTTGTCGTTATTATTTTGAGTCTGTTTGTATTTCCTAAAAGCCATCTTTTTTGCTTTCACGCTAGTTGATACTACTTTTGTGAACCACACTGGCTTCCTTTTCCTGGTGCTTTTCCTAACCATTTTGATACAAAGGTCTGTTGCACTTAGTAATGCACTTTTCATTTTTTTTCCACCTCTCCTGCACTCCTTCCAAGTTCCTCCAGTCTGCCAATGAATCACTTAAACATCTCCCCATTTTTGCAAAGTCTGCATTTCTAAAATCCAACACCTTTGTTTTTGTGTGAGAGGAGTTGGATCCTGTCTTTATACTAAACCATACTGCTTGATGATCACTGGATCCCAGGTGCTCACCCACATATATATCAGATATCCTATCACCATTTGTAAGAATTAGATCTAATATTGAGTTTTTGCGAGTGGGCTCCCTCACCAATTGCTTGAGAGATGCTCCCTGTAAGGAATGTAGAAATTTGCAACTTGTAGCTGAACTTGCAAAAGACCCCTCCCAATTTACATCAGGTAAATTAAAGTCTCCCATGATTATGACTTCTCCCTTAAAAGCCATTTTAGAGATGTCCAACAATAGGTTCCTGTCCAAATCCTGCCCCTGGCCTGGTGGTCTATAGATCACCCCAATGCGAATAATGTCCTTCTTCCCAGTTTCTATGGTGACCCAAAGGGCCTCAGTTTTGGCTTCAATATTTTGTATTAAAGTAGCATTTATGCTTTTTTTTACATACATTGCTACCCCTCCTCCTATTCTTCCTATTCTATCTTTCCTAAATAAATTGTATCCTGGTATAGCTAAGTCCCAGTCATGATTCTCATTGCACCAAGACTCTGTAATTGCCACAAAATCCAGGTTATCCCTTGTCATTATCGCAATTAGCTCTGGAATTTTGTCTCCTAAGCTCCTAGCATTTGCAGACATAGCTTTAAGAATTTTTTCTGTGCATTTGTTAGTAGTAGCCATGTCCAGAGCGTACAAAATAAATGACAAGTTTAAAGTTGAAATTACCTGTTTGGGGATGTTGCTCAGTATTTGTTTTCTTTTACTAATCAGTATCATACTCTGTCCTTTACACCATGACTATACCTTACTAAATATAAAGACATAGTACACCTGACCACAATGGGTAAATGTTCAAAGGAGGTAATCACCAGTCAGTATGCAATAATAAACTGTTTTACTGAACTACTTCCCCACACATGCAATGACATTTACAAGAAATCATTACATAAAGAAACATACATAAGTTTGCATAAGAGAGAACTGTAGTGAGCAGATTGGGGATGCCTTTTCATAGGTTTTTTAAAAACAGATGATATGCATAAGATGAATTACATACTTTTGAGGCATTAAGGCAGTCCTTTTGTGGTAGTGTTGGTGTGTTGATGTTTTCCTTCTGGTTTCCTTCGGTTTAACACAGGTATAACGCTATTTTTATAATAACACTTTTATGTCAGCACTTCTATGGAAGCACATCCAGCCGATGGCTATCCAGCCGTATACTAGACTTCAAATAGGAACAATATCCATGTGAATGCAACGATTGCAAACTCCACCCAAAACCATCCCCCTTTAAACTAAGGCCATACATTAGCTTAGAAAAACAGACATTACATACCAATAAGGCAGCCAACTATATCTCTACAAAGAGAAAAACATACAAAAAAAACTAAACACCCTTTTTCAATATACCTAGGCTATTCAATCATGAAATTCATTTGACATAATCAGCAAATGCAGTACAACTTGCTGGGATGTGTAGTTCCACAAATCATACCTAGGCTATTCAATCATGAAATTCATTTGACATAATCAGCAAATGCAGTACAACTTGCAGACTACTGGGTTCACCATATCCAGTCCCCCCTCTGCACTCAGTTTGCAGGCTATGCCTCTCTTAACCATGTTCATTTTATTCCCCCACAGCAGTAGGATGAACAAAGAAACAATCTTTGACCAAAAAGGCTGAGCTAAAAAACACACATAACTGACATACAAAAACATTGGGATCAAGTAAGTATTGCACAAATTACCCCTTTCCCTTAGAGAATTTCCACCCTCTCCAGCTCCTTACTTTTCGGGTTGCTTTTCCAGTCTTTTATCCCAGTTTGCAGTGGCATCATCACCATGATTGAATTGTATGCCTAGAATCTTTATTTGGGATATGGTCGTTAGGTCGACACAGCTTAGGTCGACAGTGATTAGGCCAACCACTGAAGGTCGACATGCATTAGGTCGACATGGTCATTAGGTCGACATGTACTAGGTTGACAGGTCAAAATATTGACATGAGTTTTTCACTTTTTTATTTTTTCATACTTAATGATCCACGTGGACTACGATTGGAACGGTAACCTGTGCCAAGCGAAGCGAGGCACCTTGCCCAAAGCATGGGGAGCGAAGCGAGACATGCGAGGGGACACGGTGCACTAATTGGGGTTCCCCGTCACTTTACAAAGAAAACTACGCCAAAAACAGTCAAAAAGCCCATGTCGAACTTTTGACCTGTCGACCAATTACATGTCGACTTAATGACCATGTTGACCTATTATCCCTGTCGACCTAATGCATGTCGACCTTCCATGGTCGACCTAATGACTGTCAACCTAAGTTGTGTCTATGCAATGACCCATACCCCTTTATTTGATGGCTCGCATTGGGGTGGTTGTCCAGGAGGCAAAATTCTTTGCCTCCTCCCATCCAGAAAACTTCACACTTGTCCTGATTTATCATAGAGCCTGAGGCCCCAGAGAATTCTCCTATTAGTTGGTCTATATCTCTGGCCTCTGCCTCTGAAGACAAAACCACCGTGACATCAGCAGCATAGGCTACTACTCTCAGTGGTATCCCCAGGCCTAGCTGCACCCCTCTCACCATGCCACTCTCAATCCTCCAAATGAAAGGCTTGATTGAGAACACGTAAAGAGGAGGGCTCAGCGGAAAACCCTGACGGACTCCAGAGTCTACCACAAAGGTAGGCCCTACCCAACCATTTACAAGTGGGAAGCTTTTGACCTTGCTGTACAACACATGAAGCCAATTTACCACCCTTACTGGAATTCCATATCTTTCTAATAAGGTCAATAAGTACTCATGGTTGACTCTGTCAAAAGCCTTAGATTGATCCAACACCGCTGAAAGGCCTCCCGGACACTTAGGACAGCACTAAACATACTTCGGCCTTTCACCGTGCAATGCTGAGAAGGCGAGAGCATCTGCTCAGAAAATTCCTTCAGCCTATTATACATGATTTTTGCCAAAACCTTTCTGTCCATATTAAGAAGGGCTACGGGGCGCCAATTCTCAATTCGAGCTCAGTCTTTCCCTTTAGAGAGCAAGATAAGAGCAGAAAGTCTCATGGAGGTAGGGCGTTCACTCTCCGCCGGACTACTATTAAAAACCTCCACGAGTGTGTTAGGATGGACTTTTTTGCCATGGTCATTGTAACTGTTAGAAAGGCAAAAAAGCTCATCATAACACACTGGACAGCACCAAATCTTCATGAACTGAAATGTAGACTTTTACAGTTAATCTATTTTGATAAAAGAGCTTTACCCCTCTATCTGGGAAAACAGCTAGATAAAGGATTTCATAAATGGGGTGCATACTTACCTTCTCTTGATCCTACCACATATGCTCATATTATGTTAATCGCTCCGACCCATTGACTCTCTCCTAATCACTTATGTAGGACTTCACCAACTTGTATAAGTTCAGCTGATACGTTCTACCCTTTAATACTCTGTCACCTCAAGTACTTTATTATGTAGGGTACTATAATGATTATGGCTTAAGCATTTATTGTATATGGAATCCTATGTCCCTTTCCCTCTTGTGTCCCATTTTTGTGTATGTCCATTAAACTTAGAGTTCTGGTTAGCTACTGTATAGTGTACAAGATGTCTTTTGACCTTCACTATAAAATACTGTTATCATACTCTGTTTAGTCATATGATGGGAGCTTGTCCCTCCTCTTCTGTGAATCTAACCATTATTACTATGCATTGCATTCCTTTTTCTCTTGTTACTACTGTAACTGATTAATACTGGAAAATCAATAAAAATCTTTTACACTAAAAACCTCCACAAAACGCAGTGACAGGATGTATGAAAATTAATAAAATTTGGCCATTAAGTCATCTGTCCCTGGTGATTTATTTGATGTCAAACTGCCAATAGCTTCTCTAACCTCCTCCACAGATATCTCCCTCTCCAAGCAGTCAATAGAGGCATCTGGTTCCACAAGACCAAGCGTACCCCCAAGAAATTCCTCCATCTTCTCTCTGATATGTAACTTCCCAGACAACAGCTCAGAATAATAAGATCAGATGACTTCCAGGATGTCCTCTCTCCCCTCCTGCAGGACACCCTTTCCATCCAACAGACCTCTGATTTCTCTTACCTTGATCCCCCGCCCACAATTCTGGTATGGATCCAGAGAGTGGTATATTCCGTAATCGCTCTGCAGAACCAAATTCAAGAGTCAGCTAAACTGTAGCTGCTGCATCTGGAATTTTACTTGGGAGATATCCCCATCATCTCCTCTCTCAGAAATCAGGAAATCCAATTTCCTCTTCAGAGTATAGTAGGCATTTTTCTTTACCAAGTTCTTTTTGTCTATCAACCTTTTGAAAAGACTTCAGGTACTTTTCTTGAGCTCCTCCCACCACTCTGATCTACTGCAACCTGCCTCCAAAAGCAATTCCTGTGCTTGAAAGAACTCCCTGAAGGATTGTCTTACCCTTTCCTCCTTGAGGAGCTCAGAATTTAATCTCCATAGGCCACTGCCTCTCGAAACGGTCTGTGAAGCATGCAAAGAAAACATTAAGAAACCGTTATCAGAGAATTCCACCAATTTCACATCTGGAGGCAAAGTTTTGGAAATCTCCTTAACAAGAAATCTATCTATCCTTGACCTACTCTGACCACTAAAGTAAGTATTACCCGTGAGGTCTGGTTCATGCCGAATGTGGACATCAACCATACCAGCCTGTCTAACCATAGTAACTAAGTAATTAGAATCATAGCTCAGGGTCTTCCTTTTGGAGCCTCCCGTGTCCTATGGCCTAACAATGGCGTTGAAGTCGCCTGCAAAAATGACCTGTTGAGCTGTAAAAATAAATGGTTAATCCTCTTGAAGAGGCATTTCCTGTCCCTGGGTGTCTGGGGGCCATAGATGTTAATCTACCTTAGAACATGCAAAAACAAAAACATCAAAATCTTGAGTGTTGAAAAAATCAAAAGCCATAAACTGAGCACGTTCGGAAAGCACAAAAGCCACATTAATCGTGGCACATCATATAGGATGGAGATCCATGTTTCTTAGGTGATTGAGTTCCACTATGAACGTTCTCTATTTACTTCTCCACATCATCCCCACCACCAACACCACAATCCATACTCTCACCATCCATAACTTCTTTAAAACCTTTTTCATTCTGGCTCCCTCCTCTCCTGGAACACTGGAACAGGGTCTGGGGGTTTCTGGGCAAACTCTTCAGCAGGGGGATCTCCCTTTCTTGGGACCCAACCCTCTGCCGTACCTCTTAATTCCCTGGAACTCTCTTGGGTTCCCTTCATTCAGTCTGTTCATATTCCCTGACTCTCCTTGACAAGATCATTTACTTTCTCACAATGTCTGGATAGCCAGTAGCGAATGTTGTTCTCAGGAATGGCCTCACAACGAACAAGGATTGAGACCCTTATGTTCTCCATCCTTGATGTCATGCTCATATTAAAACCTTTGTAAAATTCCTCAGTACCTTTCCCACTCCACTTAGAGAAACACATATGCATACCTCTAGCGTTTATAAATGATACATGAAATTCATTTGATCTGGCGGGGTGAATGCAAGCATAAAGGTCAATGGCTTCAAAACCTAAGACAACAGTTTCTTAAAAAAAATCACCTTTTATGAAAGATCACCCCCACCAACCCACTTAAACTGTACAACATTATGTCTACAGTATCCAAAACCTTCCCCTACTGCTCCCTGTAAATCCTCATCCACAATGACATTTGGAACTTTTTTTTTAATACCTTTGCATTTGACATTGCGCCCATCTTTGCTGGTTCTTTCTCACCTAAAAAAGAAGCAGAGGTAGAAACAGAAGTAGAAACATCCTTGTTTACTTCATTTACCACATTCTCATCAGTTTTATTATTCAAAACCTTATCCCTTTTGCCCGGGATCAACTTTTTTGTTTTGTCCTTGTGCTTTCCAGCACTTGTGCTTATCAATGTGACTGCCACCAGGACCCTTTGCCGTGACATCCAATTCCCTATAGATTATTTGTATTACAGTATATCTTTCTCCTGTCACGGCAGCAGAGCTTTATCAATTTTCTGCAAAATCTTGCACCAAGTCTTTGTCCTCAGCTTTGTTTTTTTAATTTTCATTTTTATGTTCACTTTCATTTTAACTTTCATTTCCATCATGCCCCTCCTCCCTCCTACAAAGTCCAATAGAACCCCACCACCAACATTCTTCTGGGATCCCCCAGCCCATCCCAGCCCCCCCTCCGGCTCTGACTCGTCCTTTTTTTTAAACTTTCAGTTGCTCTTGCTTTGGTCTCGCTTCTGCAGAAGCCGGCTCCCTGGGAGTCCCTGCTGACGTCACCTCATTCCTGCTTTCCACTACGTCAGCATGAGCGCCCTTGCCGCAGCCAGCTCTCCTGTCTCCATGGTGATCTCAGTCTCTACCTCCACCACTCTGTCCTGAGCCGCGTCACTGGGAATCCTCAGTCTTTGCCTCTGCATGGCTGGCTCCTCCCCACTGCCTCCATCACCGGGATCCCCTGACACAACTCCATCTCTCTTCAACTGTTCCTCCTCCGCCAAAAGGACTGGCTCCTGCTCCACCTCTGCAGCAAGGGAATCCATGGTAGATTCACCTGCTATTAACCCTTTTTGGATAATTTTTCAACTGACATTGATTTTACTGCTTTAGCATGAACAGAAGCAATCTTTTCTCTTATTCTCTGTAAATAAACTGTCAATTCTGCAATTTCGTCTTGGTATCTCTGTCTCTCCCACATCCCACATGTGTTCCGTTTTCTGCTTTCCGTTGTAATACGGCCATTAGTCTTTTTTGATTCATTAATCAGATTTTGTAGAGCCATATTAGACAGTAACTCCTCAGTATCAGAAGAATCCAAATCCTCTTCTTCTGACATATTGTTAGGAAGCACCTGTATTCTGGAACCAGACACCAGGTGGTTGGCGCGACCCATAACAGGGGCACGGAGTCTAACAAACCAGGAGGGGGGGGGGGGTTGTTTACCAGGGAACCCTGCAAGGGGATTTGGACTTCGCTGCCCCCGATGTGCAGGTCGCGGCCCTCTGCCTGGGTCACCTGGTATCTGCACAGGAGTCCACAAGGAATTAGCAGAATAATTTACCTGGAGAAATGCAGCTGCTAAGGCAGGGGTTAATTGCGAGGAGACTGACACAGCATTGCTAAAGGCAGACAGGTTTTATGAGAGCTGAGCTAGATTACAGAGGGAAACTTAAACATACAGGATGTATGTTCTGGATATCAGACCTAGAATTTGGCAGGATTCACAGGAGTTTGTTTGGAGTTTGGATACATAGTTGCAGGTACTGAATGGAGAAGAATTGGGTAAGTTCAGAGAATTCAGGACAAGGTAATTCAAGGCACATAAAGACACAGGGTTGTTAGCTGGAACATGCTCCTGAACTGGAAACAGAGACAGGACACCAGGTACACGAATGCAAGATGCAAAGACACAGGAATAACATGAACTACAAAGCTACAGTAGCAGTGACCAAACGATGAGCTCACAGGAACAGGATCTTAGGTAATGCTGACCAGATACTGACTCTCACCGATATTGAAACTGTATCACTGGCACGATGGTATGTTGATACTCCCTAGTTAAAGGGAGACATACCAATCACATGATAGTCAGGCTGGAGTTGCAGGTAATGAGGTCCAGCTAATCAGTTGTTAGGAAACGAGAACAACAGAAGAGAGCAGCCAGATCCAGGTGCTAATCAATGCTGAAAGCAGAACTGACAGGTTTGTAGCAGCTGTACACTTAACACATATATGTATCTGCGTATAGCCTTTCATCACCACTCTCCCCTCCATCTTTTAATCCCCCTATCCCCACAGTTTGACCCCTGGCATCCATGGGTTTCCCCCTGAGGGCAGGCATACCCCACTAGCACGGGGTTCGGGGAGAATACAGATGCGGACCCCGCAACAATGATTTCTTTTTCTACATATTGCTGGTCCTGGTGCTTCCCTCAGTCTCGAAGTCCCTGCCCCCCATCTTTTGCAGCTTTCACTCCAGGAGTTGCTTTACTCCCAGGATTACTCACCGCCAGCACGGGAAGAGGGGCTTCCAGAGACAGGGACCCTTTTGGGGATTACTCATCCTCCACACCATGGGCTCCAGCTCCCGCTCCCCTTTTCAGCTGGCACCCTCCTCTGCCTCCATATTCACCTCCATATGGGGATCCCTGGCAGCTCCAGGGTTCCCTGATTGCGATAGCATATGCTCCAGGGTACCCACTGTTTGCACAGGGGGGAAGGCATCCACAGCATGGGACCCGATCGGCACAGGGTTTCTTTTCCTTATTTCATCTGCAGCAGTGGTCACTACTGCAGCGAGGCCAGATGTTACTGCAGCCATTTTCTTTTTCACTCTTGCAGGTAAAGACAGGGGGGTCCCAAGCAGCTTCCTAATCATGGTTAGAGAATTTACAAGCATGGAATATGCTCCTAAGCACCAGCCCTAGCCAAGGCTCTCCAGCCAGGGACTCTCCTGCACAGCTGCCAGCTCCCTGACTCCCTAGCTGGGAGAGGGGGCGGGATCACAAGGGCAGCCTCTGGAACTCAGGAGCAACTCCAGGCACGTCCTCCTCCTTCTGTGATTGGCTATGACGTGATTACTATAACTTACCAGATGTGAGTAAGACCTGAATCCCATACAGAAAACTCCGGTCTCTATAGTAACTGGGACCTGTGCTGGAAGGCCATTGGATAGCAGAGGTGGTAGAGGCTAAGACTGTAGGGCAATTTAAACATGCTTGGGACAGGCATATGCATATCCTTACAAAGACTTAAGGTTAAAAAAGGGTTGAGATTGCCTAAAGGATAAAATAAAAAAGGGGCAGACTAGATGGGCCAAGTGGTTCTTATCTGCCGTCAAATTCTATGTTTCTATGATTCTATGTAATGGCCTGGCAAACAAAGGATCATGGGACATGTAGTTGATAACTATAAAGCCATCAGCTGTGCCGGAGCCAATGGACAGGATGAACAGAATTTTAATTGTAACAAGGACTGAGTATAACATTTGTTTTTTTGGCTTACATTGAGAAAGACCCAGCTAGGGTTGAAATGCATCGGTGCCATGCAGGAGTCCCCTTCAGTGACTGTGCTTGATGATTCACCACAGGTGCCCCAGAGCAGTGACCATCAAAGAACATGGGACTGCAGCTGGGATAACCATCTTTCCTGCTCTCAAAGAACTGCCTGTTGTACATAGAGATGAGCGTTGGCCCCCATGTTTTGTTTTTGCATCTGTATTAATGTCATGTTTTTTGTTTGGTTCTAATTTGACAAAACCACCCTCTCGAGTTTTGGATCTGTATTTCTTTTAAATGTTAAAAACAGCTAAAATCATGTCATTTTGCCTGTTTTAGTTCCTACGTTATTATTATCCTGAATGACATTCATTTTCAGTTAATTTTGACCACCTCACAGCTCACATTACTGTTTTCACCAATATTGGCCAAATTACGTTATAGTTAAGCTAAGTAACATAGCACAAACACATGGCAGTGTATTGCACATCTATGAAACATTGCCACACAAAAGCGGAAGATAGGAGGATGGCAGTTTAATAAACTATGCAATGCCATAGAAAGTAAGCAAGACTGTTTCCATTAATCAAGAAATGGCTCAGAAACCCGAGAGAAGTACAGGGAAATAGAGGTGGAGTATATAGTGGATGGCAGGTAAACGACAGATTGATTAAATAGATTATTTAAAAAAATTGAGACCTGGACTATATTGATATCTATTTTGCAGCAAATTAGGAGAGAAAAGGCCATAAAAGAATAAAAAATGTTAATTTATTAATTAAAATTATCATGTGTGAAACCTAGATCAAGAGCTGTACCTGTTCTGCAGCAAATTAGGAGAGACAAGTCCATAAAAGAATACAAAATTATCAACTGATTGATTAATTAAACTTAACGTGTGTGAGACCTACTGTACCTGTAGATCAAGAGCTTTACCTGTTCTGCAATAAATTAGAAGAGAAAATGCCATAACAGAGGAATACAAAAATCATCAATTGATTGATCAAAATTTACATACGTTTAGCATAGATCAATAGCTATAGCTGCTCAGTAGAAAATTATGAGAGAAAATCCCATAAAATACAAAAATTATCAACTGATTAATCATGTGTGATACGCCACATAATTTCTGGTTAAAAATGTGTTACAAATGAGTACAGATTTTAGAGCAATACCCAAACGAATACAAATGTTTCTCTCTGCAAAATAGACCATAACCAATGCCCACAAACAGCCCATAATTAAAATAAAAGTGGGGCAAGATGGAATTGTCCTTGGACCCTCCCACCCATTCTTATGTTGTATATTATAACAGACATGCACAGTTTAACAAACCAAGCAACAGGGACTGCCACTTTTCTAGCTTAAGTGCTTGGTTTGTTTGGGCCACCACAAACCAATTGTTTGGAAAGACTACCTCTGATCATCATTGAAGAGGTTGATGATGAGGATGTTGGTAATTGAGATTGCATGGGCTTGTGAACACTGCTGGAAGCTGATACTGGACTGCTTGTTATTATTTTATAAATTATTCAAATTTTGTAAAACAAATTTCGTGAACTTCCTGCAAGTGACATAACATGGATGAAGTGCCTAGATGGATAACCACCCTACCTCTACTAACTTTGGCCTCATAGATGGAACAGATGACTTCACAAACATTGTCAGAATATGGGTAAATATAATCTTTCACCCAAGAGACCACCTCTTGGGTATATTTTTATGGTCTTATGCCCAGACATATCAATGGTTTTCTTTTTATCATGTGCAAAAACTGCTGCCACTGGTGAATGACTTACTAACTTACACAAACATCATCATCATCCTCTCACGTGTCAGATTTTACACAAATATCCCCCTCATATACCGCTTTCACATCGCTAATGCCGGATCCCACCCGGTAAAAGAAACGTGTCCTTACCGGGTGGGATCCGGCATTTGCTCCCGTCTGCAGGCTTTCCGACCCAGCAATATACCGGGTCGGTTGCCATAGCAGCGGGAGGGCGCAGCAGCAGCAGGGGCGGGGGTGGAGGCGGCGCTGGGAGATGAGCTCATCTCCTGCGCCGCCTCTCCCTATGCTGTGAATGGGAACCGTGTCGCATCGACACGGCTCCCATTCACACCGCACCTGACCCGGTAATCAACCCGGGTATAATCCTTCTTTTATACCGGGTTGAATTACCGGGTCAGGCGACCCGCTAATTCACAGAAAGTGCTTTCACATCGCACACTGACCCGTGTCGACACGGCAATTTGCCGTGTCGATACCGGGTTATTTGTGCGATGTGAAAGGGGTAATACTGTTGCACTTCCAACTCGCATCCTCAATTTATATTGTCATAATCACTATCTATACCTGTACTGCTCATCCCAACATTTGCATAGGGTACAGAAATTGTGGAAGGAGGCTACTCAACAAGTACAGTACCAGCAATGTCAGACTCACAAATTGCTAACGTGGAAACAGGGAATTATGAACACAGTTTGTTCTTTAGCCTTAGTGTTCTTTTTTTGGGCACTGATGATTTGTTGGTTTTTAAGGAGACACTTCTACCTTTTTTAACATTCAGGTACCCGATTACAAGTCCCCTTTCCTAAACATTCTGCCCCCTGGATCACCTTGTGTAGATGTTGTAGTACTATCATTACCGGCTGCAGCCACAGCACTGATACTTGGTTGCTGCTCCTGGTTTTCTATCAACTCTCACCTGTGTGCTGACCTGGGGTAGCCGACCTGTGCCGACATTATGGGGTCCTGCACCCCGGACCCATACCTAATATTAGGGACCCCCAGTGACGGAGAGGCCTTGTCGATCGGCCTGGGGGCTTAACCCTATATCTGCAGATATACGCAACCAAGATCTCCGTATTATCTGACTATTATGTAGGAATATTATTCACTCAGTGTGCATTAGGGAACCATTGTTTTTTCTTTCTATCAACTGATCATGAGCCATATCGACTTACTGTTTATATTTATTAGCACAGTGGCACAGCACCTACTGAGCTTTATTGAACACACACAAGATGTACAAACAACAAAAATATTTTTTCTATTTATTTCACAAATGACAACTTCACACTGTAGACTCACAGCGCTTAGATTTATTAAAGCAGTGGCATGGCACCTACTGAACTTTATTGAACACACGCAAGTTGCACACAAAAATTAAAACAGCTTTTCTTTCACAATATGACAACTTCACAAAAAAACTTTGTGGGCACCAGCATGCACTTTGTACCAATAAAAAGTTAATGCTGCCATATATTAGGAGCTCTGGGCTGCAATGTAGGCAGTGACAAAAAATGCCAGTGTGCACCAAGGGTTAATGCTGCCCCTGTATTATATTAGGAGCTCTGGGCTGCACTGTGGTCAGTGACAAAAAAAATGTGTTCACCAAGGGTTAATGCTGCCCTATTATGAGCTCTTATCTGCAGCTGTACTGTAGGCAGTAACAAAAAAAATACAACACCAGTGTGCATTTGCACCAAGGTTTAATGCTCAGCACCAGTGTGAGACACTTAGGGTTACATCACCAGTATGACACACTTAGAAATTATAGAGGTATGTTCCTATTTTGATAACTGTCAATATTTTATATATCTCAGACAAAATTAACACTAAAGAGCCTGAGGAGTGGACAGTCACATCGGTCAGATCAACAATCATCAGCACACAGCTCCGGTACTGTGTGAAATAGTACATGACCATACGGGACTTATATCAAATCCAAAATATGTGAGATCTGACGCAGGAAAGAGTACTTTTTGCCCCATTTTGAAATCCGAGCAAGGCAGGAAAACTCGAGCCAGCGCTCGGATTCCCTCAGATCCCTAAATGGATGGGGGGGCAGATATAACATGTGCAGAGAGAGTTAGATTTGGGTGGGGTGTGTTCAATCTGCAATCTAAATTGCAGTATAAAAATAAAGCAGCCAGTATTTACCCTGCACAGAAACACTATAACCCACCCAAATCTAACTCTCTCTGCACATGTTATATCTGCCCCACCTGCAGTGCACATGGTTTTGCCCAACTGCTAACAAATTTGCTGCTACGATCAGGTCTAAATTACCCCCTAAGTCCACACATCTCTAGGTTTCAGTTTTTGCCATCACTTGGGGATATCAGATGTACATAATATCATTGTGTTTTATGCAATTCATGAATTTTATTATGTTTTATGCTGTTTTATTAAATTGTATTACACTATGTTCATTCTACAGTGGAATACCATTGTGGAAAACAGAACCTCACTAGCAATCCAAGGTTACTTACCTACTGCAATTAGGAATGTAAAACCATTTTTGTTTTTCATTGGTGCCTTTTATTTTGTGTAAATTGTGTTTTGGTAGAGGGACGAGGAATACCTGTGTAGGAACTTGCATCACTCACTGCTTTCTGTAGCGCACTGTACACTTCCATTACTTGTGTTGAACAATAGTGCAAATCACCTGCCCGTCTGCAATTAGCAATCACTGGGCCCGATTCAGAGATGGACAGAAATGCAAAGCTGCTTGTAAGTACCTTTGCATTTCTATCCGATTTGAAGGTGGGGACATGCAGGGGATGTCTTAGTGGAAGAGACACCTCCTGCATGCAGCTGCGACCCCATCACTGCGACCAATGTCACTAGCTGGGATCCAACATCATGACCATCCACTCCACACCCCCTTAATGCTGCTGCCTGTCAATCAGGCAGCGGCAGAGGGAAACTTCTCGCCTTGATCAGCACACCATTGAGAAAGCCCTTCGGTGACACAGTTGCTTGGTTCTGGTGCTGCAGCCTGTCCACATGCTAGGCTCAGATCTTCTCCCTTTTGGTTAAGCCCTACAGCACGCTCAGCCTTATTCACTGCGGGGCTCTGCAAATAAAGCAGCAGCTTTTAGGAACTACCTCAGGTACTATTTTTTATAATCTTTTCACTGCTATTTATTTTTCTAATTTCAGGCACTCTCATTGCACTGGACTCCCTTGCTGAAGGTCTGCACTACGGTATAACAGACCTGGGAAGGGGTGAGCTGCAACAACAGATGTATATTCTCTTTTCTCTGAACCCCTGAGAGAGTGTTCCGCTCATTTACCATCCACTGGTTCAAATGGTAAATAGGAGCCTACTACCATCTCTAGAAGAAGGTTCCCTATAACATCCTTGTCCCTATATTATTTTTTTACACCTTAAATAGGAGCTGCTGAATATATTTTTCTCCTGTTATGATATTATGATACAATTACTGCACTTCAATTTATTAAAAGAACACAGTTTAGGACACGTGGGCACTCGCTGCGGCTAGAGGAGAGAAAGTTCTGAATGTAACGGAGGAAATGGTTCTTCACTGTTTGGGCAATTAGGATGTGGAATCCCCTGCCAGGGAAGGTGGTAATGGCGGACTCTGTAAATGGATTTAAAAAAGGAATGGATACATTTCTGAATGAAAATGATATCCAAGGTTATAATATTTAAAATATCAACATAGTTAATCCGGGGGTTATATGAGTTATAGTAGTTAACTAGTCATAAAACATTACTCAGCGGGTATGTAGATTCATCACAATTTAACACAGGTTGAACACGATGGGCAAATTGCCTCTTTTCAACCTCAATTACTATGTTACTATGTTACTATGTTACTAATTACTGCATGGCCAGGAGACACACAAATATTGTGTATGTTTAACCTGTGATTGTTCTTTTAGGAATGTTATTCCTGCTGACTATGAGGGGCTGGTTATACAGAATAAGTGTGAATCATAAACAATTGAATGAGACCATTATATTTGCATTTTTTGTGACCTTAGTAAGGACATACTGTATGAGTTCTAGTCAACATTTTTTTGATATTACAGGTTGAGTATCCCTTATCCAAAATGCTTGGGACCAGAGGTATTTTTCCGTATTTTGGAATAATTAGATACCATAATAAGATATCATGGTGATGGGACCTAAATCTAAGCACAGAATGCATTTATGTTACATATACACCTTATACACACAGCCTGAAGATAATTTTAGAAAATATTTTTTGTAACTTTGTGCATTAAACAAAGTGTGTCTACATTCACACAATTCATTTATGTTTCATATACACCTTATATACAGAGCCTAAAGGTCATTTAATACAATATTATTAATAACTTTGTGTATTAAACAAAGTTTGTGTACATTGAGCCATCAAAAATCAAAGGTTTCACTATCTCACTCTCACTCAAATAAGTCCGTATTTCGGAATATTCCGTATTTCGGAATATTTGGATATGGGATACTCAACCTGTACAACAATATCTGCTACTTATATTCTTATATTGTTATTATTAAATGTTGCCAACTAATTTCCTGCCTTTTAAACATCATTTAATCTGGGACTGGATCATTATATTGGGATAATCCAGTAAAATCATTACTGTATTTAAACATTGATGCTGGATTATTGGTCTAGATAAATCTGTTTGGTGTTGATTACTTTCCAGAAATACCATGATAATTAATATTCACATACAGTATTGTGATATTATTTTATCATGGTACTGAAATATTGATGTTGGATTACTACCCAAATAATATTGTTTGGTCTTGATTACCTTCTAACAATACTGTAATACCCAGCATTCACACGTTGTGATTCTATAAATTTTCCAATTTTACATAAACCTGTTATTACATTTTTTAGAAAGTGAGATCTTCAATTTGGTCCCAGATTTTTTACAACTAGTACTTTTTAGTACTAGATTTGTGCATTTGTGTTGTGTTTGCGTGTTTTTTGTATGTACTCTCCTTGAGACTGCATATTATTTTTATTATCATGAAAAGTTACATTTTTCACAGATTATCTGTTTATTAAGGTAGGTGAGTGCCACAACCAGGATAGTACTTTTCTTTTCTTTTCCATATTGCATACTTGTTTTACTCTTTTGAGTGCACCTCCACATTTTGTATTTACCATTTCTCATTTAAGACTGAATTCTATCTCCAGTTACTGTGAAATATATCTACCATCCTTATTGATTCTTTCTCTGAGTTTTCATACCAGTGCTCCAGTCTTCTCTGCTTCTCTTCATAGTTGGTGAGGTTGAAAAAAGACAAATGTCCATCGAGTTCAACCTGTATTATAAAATGAAATATCATTTAGATGCTGTAACCTTGGACATTTCTATCAGTTAGGAATTTATCTAATCCATTTTTGAATTTATTTAGTGAATCCACCATTACTACCTCCTCTGGTAGAGTATTCCAAATCCTTACTGCTCTTACTGTAAAGAACCCTTTCCTTCGTTATGTATGAATTTTTTTTTCTTCTAACCTCAGGGGGTGTCCTCGTGTCCTGTGTATTGTTTTTTTGATAAACAGATCATCTGATAAATCCTTGTATTGTCCCTTAATGTATTTATAAATATTAATAATGTCCCCTCTCAGTCGCCTCTTTTCCAGTGTAAACATATCTAACCTTGTATGTCTTTCCTCATAATTCAGTGCCTCTAACCCCTTAACCAGTTTGGTGGCTCGCCTCTGAACCCTTTCTAGTTCCAAGATATCTTTTTTATAGTGCGGTGCCCAGAACTATACACAATATTCCAGGTGCAACTGTACCAATGATTTATATAGTGGCGGAATTACACTCTCATCCCTTGTCTCCATTCCCCATTTTATGCATGCTAACACCTTATTTGCTTTTATTGCTGCATTTTTACATTGCGTACTGCTACTGAGTCTATTATCGATGAGCACACCCAAATCCTTTTCAACCACCGTTATCCCTACATTTTCACCATTTAGTTTATATGCTGCCCGATTATTCTTAATCCCAAAGTGCGTAACTTTAATTTTTTTTATATTGAACCATTCTCCATTTGTCTGCTCAGACCTCCAGTCTGGATAAGTCATTCCATAGAGACTCAACATCTTTATCTGAATTAATTACTCAACACAGTTTAGTATCGTCTGCAAAAATTTACACTGTGCTTTCTAGGCCCATTCCTAAGTCATTGTGAATATGTTAAACAGCAATGGCCCAAGTACTGAACCCTGCGGTATTCCACTTAGCACTGAGGCACATTCAGAGAACTTCCCATTAATCACTACTCGCTGTTCCCTGTTGTACAGCCAATTACTTACCCAAGTACAAATGTGTTACCCACCCCAAGGTCTCTCAGTTTGAAAATTAGTCTCTTATGTGGCACTGTGTCAAAGGCCTTAGCAAAGTCCAGAAAAACCACATCCACTGCTTTACCCTGATCAATATTTTTGCTCACGTTCTCGTAGAAGCTTATTAAGTTAGTTTGACATTACCTGTCCTTCACAAAACCATATTGATTCCTATTAATAACATTGGAGGTATCTAAGTACTCCAGTATACTATCCCTTAATATACCTTCCAGTATTTTCCCAACCATAGATGTCAAACCTATTGGTCTATAGTTGCCGGGATGAGTTTTAATTCCCCTTTTAAATATTGGGACTACCTCTGCTGTACGCCAGTCCTTTGGTATCATTTCTGATGTAATTGACTCACTGAAAATCAAATATAGGGGCTCTGAGTTAACTTCCGTAAGAAACCTGGGGTGTAGTCCATCTGGCACAGGAGATTAATTTATCTTAATTTTACTTAGCCTCTCCCGTACTAAATCCTTGTTTAACCATGTACTTAGCAACAGGTTGTTTTTATCGATGATGATGTTGTGCACTACTCCATCAACTGGTCCTCTCTCGTGAATACTGATGAAAATAATTTATTCATTAAATCTGCTTTTTCCTTATCATTATTAATCAAGACATCCAACTCGCCCTATAGTGGTCTAATATTTTCCTTTTTTAACCTTTTAACGTTTATATACTTAAAGAACTTTTTGGGGTTTGTTTTACTTTCCTTAGCAATTTGTTTTTCGTTTTCTATTTTGGTTGCTCTGATTTCTTTTTTGCATTTTTTGTTACATTCCCTGTAGAACTGGAATGGTTCTGCCTTCCCATCAGACTTAAATGCTTTGAAAGCTTGCCTCTTTTTATCCATATGTTCCTTAACCTTCTTATTAAGCCACATCGGTTTGAATTTACTACTCCTGTTTTTCTTTACCTTGGGGAGGAACAAATGAGTGTACTTATTGAGTTCAGTTGTAAAAACATCCCACACTTTACCCGTATTCTTACCATGAAACAAAATTTCCCAATTGATGTCCTTCATTGCTTGTTTCGGCAAGTTGAAGTTAGCTTTTCTAAAGTTAAAAGTCTTAGTTAGACCCTTATAGTGTTGTTTTGGAAGATTAAATAAAATGTGATCATATTATGATTGCTATTTCCCAAGATCTCCCCTACTTTAGCATTTGTTATTATCTCCGTATTATTAGTTAGTACTAGGTCCAGTATTGTGCTTTGACTAGTTGGTTCCTCGATTACCTGGGACAAGTAATGATCTTTTAGTATGTTTAAGAACCTGTTTCCCCTAACTGTATTTACTGTTTTGGTGTTCCAATTTATGTCCTGGTAATTAAAGTCCCCTATGATAATGACCTTCCCCATTCCTATATCTTTTTCAATTTATTGCAAAGAGTAGAGATGTGCACTTGAAATTTTTCGGGTTTTGTGTTTTGGTTTTGGGTTCGGTTCCGCGGCCGTGATTTTGGGTTCGACCGCGTTTTGGCAAAACCTCACCGAATTTTTTTTGTCGGATTCGGGTGTGTTTTGGATTCGGGTGTTTTTTTCAAAAAACACTAAAAAACAGCTTAAATCATAGAATTTGGGGGTCATTTTGATCCCAAAGTATTATTAACCTCAAAAACCATAATTTCCACTCATTTTCAGTCTATTCTGAACACCTCACACCTCACAATATTATTTTTAGTCCTAAAATTTGCACCGAGGTCGCTGGATGACTAAGCTAAGCGACCCTACTGGCCGACACAAACACCTGGCCCATCTAGGAGTGGCACTGCAGTGTCACGCAGGATGGCCCTTCCAAAAAACACTCCCCAAACAGCACATGACGCAAAGAAGAAAAAAAGAGGTGCAATGAGGTAGCTGTGTGAGTAAGCTAAGCGACCCTAGTGGCCGACACAAACACCTGGCCCATCTAGGAGTGGCACTGCAGTGTCACGCAGGATGGCCCTTCCAAAAAACACTCCCCAAACAGCACATGACGCAAAGAAGAAAAAAAGAGGCGCAATGAGGTAGCTGTGTGAGTAAGCTAAGCGACCCTAGTGGCCGACACAAACACCTGGCCCATCTAGGAGTGGCACTGCAGTGTCACGCAGGATGGCCCTTCCAAAAAACACTCCCCAAACAGCACATGACGCAAAGAAAAAAAGAGGCGCAATGAGGTAGCTCTGTGAGTAAGCTAAGCGACCCTAGTGGCCGACACAAACACCTGGCCCATCTAGGAGTGGCACTGCAGTGTCACGCAGGATGGCCCTTCCAAAAAACACTCCCCAAACAGCACATGACGCAAAGAAAAAAAGAGGCGTAATGAGGTAGCTGTGTGAGTAAGCTAAGCGACCCTAGTGGCCGACACAAACACCTGGCCCATCTAGGAGTGGCACTGCAGTGTCACGCAGGATGGCCCTTCCAAAAAACACTCCCCAAACAGCACATGACGCAAAGAAGAAAAAAAGAGGCGCAATGAGGTAGCTGTGTGAGTAAGATAAGCGACCCTAGTGGCCGACACAAACACCTGGCCCATCTAGGAGTGGCACTGCAGTGTCACGCAGGATGGCCCTTCCAAAAAACACTCCCCAAACAGCACATGACGCAAATAAAAATGAAAGAAAAAAGAGGTGCAAGATGGAATTGTCCTTGGGCCCTCCCACCCACCCTTATGTTGTATAAACAGGACATGCACACTTTAACCAACCCATCATTTCAGTGACAGGGTCTGCCACACGACTGTGACTGAAATCACGGGTTGGTTTGGACCCCCACCGAAAAAGAAGCATTTAATCTCTCCTTGCACAAACTGGCTCTACAGAGGCAAGATGTCCACCTCATCATCATCCTCCGATATATCACCGTGTACATCCCGCTCCTCACAGATTATCAATTCGTCCCCACTGGAATCCACCATCTCAGCTCCCTGTGTACTTTGTGGAGGCAATTGCTGCTGGTCAATGTCTCCACGGAGGAATTGATTATAATTCATTTTAATGAACATCATCTTCTCCACATTTTCTGGAAGTAACCTCGTACGCCGATTGCTGACAAGGTGAGCGGCGGCACTAAACACTCTTTCGGAGTACACACTTGTGGGAGGGCAATTTAGGTAGAATAAAGCCAGTTTGTGCAAGGGCCTCCAAATTGCCTCTTTTTCCTGCCAGTATAAGTACGGACTGTCTGACATGCCTACTTGGATGCGGTCACTCATATAATCCTCCACCATTCTTTCAATGGTGAGAGAATCATATGCAGTGACAGTAGACGACATGTCCGTAATCGTTGTCAGGTTCTTCAGTCCGGACCAGATGTCAGCATCAGCAGTCGCTCCAGACTGCCCTGCATCACCGCCAGCGGGTGGGCTCGGAATTCCGAGCCTTTTCCTCGCACCCCCAGTTGCGGGAGAATGTGAAGGAGGAGATGTTGACAGGTCGCGTTCCGCTTGACTTGACAATTTTGTCACCAGCAGGTCTTTGAACCCCAGCAGACTTGTGTCTGCCGGAAAGAGAGATCCAAGGTAGGTTTTAAATCTAGGATCGAGCACGGTGGCCAAAATGTAGTGCTCTGATTTCAACAGATTGACCACCCGTGAATCCTTGTTAAGCGAATTAAGGGCTCCATCCACAAGTCCCACATGCCTAGCGGAATCGCTCCCTTTTAGCTCCTCCTTCAATGCCTCCAGCTTCTTCTGCAAAAGCCTGATGAGGGGAATGACCTGACTCAGGCTGGCAGTGTCTGAACTGACTTCACGTGTGGCAAGTTCAAAAGGTTGCAGAACCTTGCACAACGTTGAAATCATTCTCCACTGCGCTTGAGACAGGTACATTCCACCTCCTATATCGTGCTCAATTGTATAGGCTTGAATGG
This sequence comes from Pseudophryne corroboree, assembly GCF_028390025.1. Taxonomy (NCBI): domain Eukaryota; kingdom Metazoa; phylum Chordata; class Amphibia; order Anura; family Myobatrachidae; genus Pseudophryne; species Pseudophryne corroboree. The sequence continues at coordinate 724,630,242 of NC_086445.1, forward strand.
CCTTTTGCTGCTCCTCCAACCTCTGTAGCATATAGAGGGTTGAATTCCACCTCGTTACCACTTCTTGCTTCAGATGATGGCAGGGCAAGTTCAGGCGTTTTTGGTGGTGCTCCAGTCTTCTGTACGTAGTGCCTGTACGCCGAAAGTGTCCCGCAATTCTTCTGGCCACCGACAGCATCTCTTGCACGCCCCTGTCGTTTTTTAAAAAATTCTGCACCACCAAATTCAAGGTATGTGCAAAACATGGGACGTGCTGGAATTTGCCCATATTTAATGCACACACAATATTGCTGGCGTTGTCCGATGCCACAAATCCACAGGAGAGTCCAATTGATGTAAGCCATTCCGCGATGATCTTCCTCAGTTGCCGTAAGAGGTTTTCAGCTGTGTGCGTATTCTGGAAACCGGTGATACAAAGCGTAGCCTGCCTAGGAAAGAGTTGGCGTTTGCGAGATGCTGCTACTGGTGCCGCCGCTGCTGTTCTTGCGGCGGGAGTCCATACATCAACCCAGTGGGCTGTCACAGTCATATAGTCCTGACCCTGCCCTGCTGCACTTGTCCACATGTCCGTGGTTAAGTGGACATTGGGTACAACTGCATTTTTTAGGACACTGGTGAGTCTTTTTCTGACGTCCGTGTACATTCTCGGTATCGCCTGCCTAGAGAAGTGGAACCTAGATGGTATTTGGTAACGGACGCACACTACCTCAAGAAATTGTCTAGTTCCCTGTGAACTAACGGCGGATACCGGACGCACGTCTAACACCAACATAGTTGTCAAGGCCTCAGTTATCCGCTTTGCAACAGGATGACTGCTGTGATATTTCATCTTCCTCGCAAAGGACTGTTGGACAGTCAATTGCTTGGTGGAAGTAGTAAAAGTGGGCTTACGACTTCCCCTCTGGGATGACCATCGACTCCCAGCAGCAACAACAGCAGCGCCAGCAGCAGTAGGCGTTACACGCAAGGATGCATCGGAGGAATCCCAGGCAGGAGAGGACTCGTCAGAATTGCCAGTGACATGGCCAGCAGGACTATTGGCATTCCTGGGGAAGGAGGAAATTGACACTGAGGGAGTTGGTGGGGTAGTTTGCGTGAGCTTGGTTACAAGAGGAAGGGATTTACTGGTCAGTGGACTGCTTCCGCTGTCGCCCAAAGTTTTTGAACTTGTCACTGACTTATTATGAATGCGCTGCAGGTGACGTATAAGGGAGGATGTTCCGAGGTGGTTAACGTCCTTACCCCTACTTATTACAGCTTGACAAAGGCAACACACGGCTTGACAAATGTTGTCCGCATTTCTGTTGAAATACTTCCACACCGAAGAGCTGATTTTTTTGGTATTTTCACCATGCATGTCAATGGCACTATTCCTCCCACGGACAACAGGTGTCTCCCCGGGTGCCTGACTTAAACAAACCACCTCACCATCAGAATCCTCCTGGTCAATTTCCTCCCCAGCGCCAGCAACACCCATATCCTCCTCATCCTGGTGTACTTCAACACTGACATCTTCAATCTGACTATCAGGAACTGGACTGCGGGTGCTCCTTCCAGCACTTGCAGGGGGTGTGCAAATGGTGGAAGGCGCATGCTCTTCACGTCCAGTGTTGGGAAGGTCAGGCATCGCAACCGACACAATTGGACTCTCCTTGTGGATTTGGGATTTCGAAGAACGCACAGTTCTTTGCGGTGCTTTTGCCAGCTTGAGTCTTTTCATTTTTCTAGCGAGAGGCTGAGTGCTTCCATCCTCATGTGAAGCTGAACCACTAGCCATGAACATAGGCCAGGGCCTCAGCCGTTCCTTGCCACTCCGTGTGGTAAATGGCATATTGGCAAGTTTACGCTTCTCCTCCGACAATTTGATTTTAGATTTTGGAGTCCTTTTTTTACTGATATTTGGTGTTTTGGATTTTACATGCTCTGTACTATGACATTGGGCATCGGCCTTGGCAGACGACGTTGCTGGCATTTCATCGTCTCGGCCATGACTAGTGGCAGCAGCTTCAGCACGAGGTGGAAGTGGATCTTGATCTTTCCCTAATTTTGGAACCTCAACATTTTTGTTCTCCATATTTTAATAGGCACAACTAAAAGGCACCTCAGGTAAACAATGGAGATGGATGGATACTAGTATACTTATGGATGGACGAGCGACTGCCGACACAGAGGTAGCTACAGCCGTGGACTACCGTACTGTGTCTGCTGCTAATATAGACTGGATGATAATGAGATGAAATTAATATATATATATATATATATATATATATATATAATATCACTAGTACTGCAGCCGGACAGGTATATATATTTATTATGTAATGACTGATGACGGACCTGCTGGACACTGTCAGCTCAGCAGCACCGCAGACTGCTACAGTAAGCTACTATAGTAGTATGTATCAAGAAGAAAGAGAAAAAAAAAAACCACGGGTAGGTGGTATACAATTATGGATGGACCAGCGACTGCCAACACAGAGGTAGCTACAGCCGTGGACTACCGTACTGTGTCTGCTGCTAATATAGACTGGATGATAATGAGATGAAATTAATATATATATATATATATATATATATATATAATATCACTAGTACTGCAGCCGGACAGGTATACATATTTATTATGTAATGACTGATGACGGACCTGCTGGACACTGTCAGCTCAGCAGCACAGCAGACTGCTACAGTAAGCTACTATAGTAGTATGTATCAAGAAGAAAGAGAAAAAAAAAAACCACTGGTAGGTGGTATACAATTATGGATGGACCAGCGACTGCCGACACAGAGGTAGCTACATCCGTGGACTACCGTACTGTGTCTGCTGCTAATATAGACTGGATGATAATGAGATGAAATTAATATATATATATATATATATATATAATATCACTAGTACTGCAGCCAGACAGGTATATATATTTATTATGTAATGACTGATGACGGACCTGCTGGACACTGTCAGCTCAGCAGCACCGCAGACTGCTACAGTAAGCTACTGTAGTAGTATGTATCAAGAAGAAAGAGAAAAAAAACCCACGGGTAGGTGGTATACAATTATGGATGGACCAGCGACTGCCGACACAGAGGTAGCTACAGCCGTGGACTACCGTACTGTGTCTGCTGCTAATATAGACTGGATGATAATGTGATGAAATTAATATGTATATATATATATATATATAATATCACTAGTACTGCAGCCGGACAGGTATATATATTTATTATGTAATGTCTGATGACGGACCTGCTGGACACTGTCAGCTCAGCAGCACCGCAGACTGCTACAGTAAGCTACTATAGTAGTATGTATCAAGAAGAAAGAGAAAAAAAAAAACCACGGGTAGGTGGTATACAATTATGGATGGACCAGCGACTGCCGACACAGAGGTAGCTGCAGCCGTGGACTACCGTACTGTGTCTGCTGCTAATATAGACTGGATGATAATGAGATGAAATTAATATATATATATATATATATAATATCACTAGTACTGCAGCCGGACAGGTATATATATTTATTATGTAATGACTGATGACGGACCTGCTGGACACTGTCAGCTCAGCAGCACCGCAGACTGCTACAGTAAGCTACTATAGTAGTATGTATCTAGAAGAAAGAGAAAAAAAAACCACAGGTAGGTGGTATACAATTATGGATGGACCAGCGACTGCCGACACAGAGGTAGCTGCAGCCGTGGACTACCGTACTGTGTCTGCTGCTAATATAGACTGGATGATAATGAGATGAAATTAATATATATATATATATAATATCACTAGTACTGCAGCCGGACAGGTATATATATTTATTATGTAATGACTGATGACGGACCTGCTGGACACTGTCAGCTCAGCAGCACCGCAGACTGCTACAGTAAGCTACTATAGTAGTATGTGTATCAAGAAGAAAGAGAAAAAAAAAAAACACGGGTAGGTGGTATACAATTATGGATGGACCAGCGACTGCCGACACAGAGGTAGCTACAGCCGTGGACTACCGTACTGTGTCTGCTGCTAATATAGACTGGATGATAATGAGATGAAATTAATATATATATATATATATATATATATAATATCACTAGTACTGCAGCCGGACAGGTATATATATTTATTATGTAATGACTGATGACGGACCTGCTGGACACTGTCAGCTCAGCAGCACCGCAGACTGCTACAGTAAGCTACTATAGTAGTATGTATCAAGAAGAAAGAGAAAAAAAAAAAACCACGGGTAGGTGGTATACAATTATGGATGGACCAGCGACTGCCGACACAGAGGTAGCTACAGCCGTGGACTACCGTACTGTGTCTGCTGCTAATATAGACTGGATGATAATGAGATGAAATTAATATATATATATATATAATATCACTAGTAGTGCAGCCGGACAGGTATATATATTTATTATGTAATGACTGATGACGGACCTGCTGGACACTGTCAGCTCAGCAGCACCGCAGACTGCTACAGTAAGCTACTATAGTAGTATGTATCAAGAAGAAAGAGAAAAAAAAACCCCACGGGTAGGTGGTATACAATTATGGATGGACCAGCGACTGCCGACACAGAGGTAGCTACAGCCATGGACTACCGTACTGTGTCTGCTGCTAATATAGACTGGATGATAATGAGATGAAATTAATATATATATATATATATATATATATATATAATATCACTAGTACTGCAGCCGGACAGGTATATATATTTATTATGTAATGACTGATGACGGACCTGCTGGACACTGTCAGCTCAGCAGCACCGCAGACTGCTACAGTAAGCTACTATAGTAGTATGTATCAAGAAGAAAGAAAAAAAAAAACACGGGTAGGTGGTATACAATTATATATATATTATATACAATTATATATATATATATATTAAACTGGTGGTGATTAATTAAACTGGTGGTCAGGTCACTGGTCACACTATCAGCAACTTGCAAGTAGTACTCCTAAGCAGACAATCACAATATATACTGGTGGTCAGTGTGGTCACAATGGCAGTGTGGCACTCTGGCAGCAGAGTGCCAGCAAAAGTGTGCACTGTACGTTAAAATATGTACTCCTGCTCTCAGACTCTAACTGCTCCCCACTGTCTCCCCCACAAGTCAGATATACAGTCACACTATCACTTCAGCAAGTAGTAGTACTCCTCCTAATGCTCCCCAAAATTACTAAAGTAAATAATACTGTGTCTCTCTCTACTCTAGTCTCACTCTCTATAAACGGAGAGGACGCCAGCCACGTCCTCTCCCTATCAATCTCAATGCACGTGTGAAAATGGCGGCGACGCGCGGCTCCTTATATAGAATCCGAGTCTCGCGATAGAATCCGAGCCTCGCGAGAATCCGACAGCGGGATGATGACGTTCGGGCGCGCTCGGGTTAACCGAGCAAGGCGGGAAGATCCGAGTCGCTCGGACCCGTGTAAAAAAACCTGAAGTTCGGGCGGGTTCGGTTTCCGAGGAACCGAACCTGCTCATCTCTAGCAAAGAGATGTAATTTGTCAGACATACTAACATCTGGTGGTTTGTAGCATGTCCCTATTAAAAGCTTTTTTGTATCTTTACCCCCCACTCGAAATCTCAACCCATAATGACTCCACATTATCCCTAGTCCCCTCGTAAATGACCTCCTTTACATAAGGTTCTAAAAATGGCTTAACATAGAGACAAACACCCCCGGCTTTTATTATTAGTCCTATCTCTCCTGAAGAGGGTGTACCCCTCCATGTTTGATGCCCAGTCATGAGAATCGTCCCACCATGTCTCTGTAATGCCTATGATATCATATTGGTCATTAAGTGCATTTATTTCCAATTCCACCATTTTACTAAGGCTTCTTGCATTTGCAAGCATACACTTAAGTTTAGTACTTCCCTCAACTGCAAGTTTAGTTGTAGATGTTTCCTTGGGAAGTTGAGATTTCCTTGATTTACCATAGCTGACTATTTTTCTCTTTCCCCCCTCTCCACCCCCGTTATACTTTATACATCCCGCTTTTCTACTCTCTCTAGTTGTCCCACTAATTCTTTATTGTCCCTCTCCCCAGGCACCTAGTTTAAAATCTCCTCCAACCTTCTAACCATCCTTCTCCCCAGCACTGCTGCCCCCTTCTCATTCAGGTGCAATCCGTCGCGACAAAAAAGATGGTGCCTGACTGAGAAGTCCGCTCAGTGTCAAGAACACAAACCCCTCTTTCTTACACCAGTCTCTAAGCCACACATTTACCTCCCTAATCTCCCTCTGCCTCCCTAGACTAGAGCGTGGCACAGGTAATATTTCAGAGAACATTACCCGAGATGTCCTTGCCTTTAGTTTCTTGCCTAGGTCCCTATAATCTTTCTTAAGGACATCCCACCTACCACTAACTTTGTCTTTGGTGCCAACATGCACCAAGACTGCTGGGTCTTTCCTGAACCCTCCCAACAATCTTTCTTCCCGGTCCATAATGTCACATACCCGAGCACCCGAAAGACAACAGACTGTAAAGCGATCACGGTCCCGGTAGCAGATTGCCCTGTCTGTCTTTCTGATGATAGAATCCCCTACCACCACAATCTGACTCGATACCTCACATTTTTGTATCCCCTTTGTGCTGGAGGAATCGCTCCTCCAGTTTCTAGAGGGAATGGTATCCTCCAGCTCCATCATTTCCTCACTGCCATCCCCAGATTCTTCATCCAATCTGGCAAATTTATTGGGGTTTGGCAGATCGGAGATGTCCTGCCTCCCCTCCCCCTCTTCTTTTTCCTTCCAACCAACCGTGACCCAGCTAGCTACCTGATTTTCCTCATCCTCCTCTACTGGTGTCCCCCCTGCAACTCCTCCACCATTCTATCTAAGCTTTGCTCGAGATCATGAATACCTCTCAGTCGCATAATGGTTTGCTCTATATCAGTTACCTGGGCTTCCAGTGCAACCGTTCACACGCACATCGCATAGATGTACTGACACTGGGATGGTTTCTCCAGGTGCGCATACATCTTGCATGATAAGGACTGAGTGAGATTTTTAATCATGGCTCCAACCCATTTGAATGTCTAACTCCCTATAACTTTCAGAAAAAGAATACAAACAGTACAAAAGAATACAAAAATACCTTTTATGCAATACAGTCCTGTACTATGGCCTAGCTTTGAAGAGAAACAATATTCAACACAGAAAAGTACTTGGTAATACAATACATAATAATGCATCAATGCAAAACAGTCAATACAGTAATAATAATGATATTTGAGTGTCCAGGGGGGGGGGGGGGTCAGGACCTCCTGCCACAGCAACTACTTACAGGTACCTGTGCTTGCTCCTTCCAGCTGTTCCCAGAGCCCTGTTTGGCACTTTGTTCACAGTGCCCTGCTCCCGGCTCCAGCCTCAGATTGACTATCTGTCCTTGTTCCTGCAGCTCTCTGCCACTTTGCAGGTTTCCTCACTCTTCCGCCGCTGCTTTCAATGTTCCCTTACACTTCACTCCTGCTGTCTGTTCCTTAATGTCCCCCCCTCACACACACCTTCAGCAGCAGTTCACAACCCACTTATTGGCAGAGATGAGCGGGTTCAGTTCTCAGAGAACGAACCCTACCGAACTTCTCCATTCGAGTCCGGTTCTGAGCCAGTCTCGGGTTTTTCCACCTGACTCGGAGACCAGAATGAGGCAAAACGTCATGCTTGCTCATGCTCAGTACATGCTGGTGCTGGTGACTTCAGGTATCGGCTAGCAGCTTTCAGCTACCGATGTCTCTCAGCACCTCCTCCAGCGAGTAAGAATGTAAAACAGAACCTTACCCCCATATACACAGTGGTGTCAAGAGAGGGTGGGGGAGGGTACAAATTACCCGGGCCCAGGTCTGATGGAGGGGCCCAGTGAGGGTCCGGTAGGGGACCAGGCCCTATCCCCCTTACCTGGCAGCAGCAGCTGCAGCTCTTCTCCTCAGCCCAACACACTCTGCTGTGTACTGAGTGGGCTGCAGTGTGGCCATGGAGGTTCTTAAAATACAATTTTTGTCAGTATTTTTTTCTAAAAGTACATGACCACACCTCCTGTGATTAGGCCGCGCCCCTTGAAAAGTACCTGGGCCCAGCCCAGCTCTCGACTGCCCTGCACATATATTGTATGGGACACCTGTCCCTGCACGTTTTTTAAATGTGGCAATAAGAAATTATAATTATTGGGTCTAAAACCCAATAATTAATAAATATGCACCTAATATCTTAACATGTTTTTACTCAGCATCACTATAATTTAAGTATAAAGAAATACCCCTTTCTCATCGCACAAATAACCCGGTATATTGCCGGATCGACCCGGGTGGTGGTGCGATGTGAAATGGCCAGGTTTAAATATCCCAGGATGAGCAACCCGGTAAAAAAGAAGGGTTCTACACTGGTTATTACCGTGTCAGGTGTGGTGTGAACAGGTTACCCGGGTCAATGCGATCCGTGACTGGTTCACACTATGGAGGAGACGGCATGGAGATGATCTCATCTACAAGCGCTGCCTCTGCACCCACCTCCGTTGATGTCAGTGCTGCCTCCCCCCCCATGGCAACCCCATACGTCATATTGATGGGTCGGGTTGCCAGTCTGAAAGGGATCTCATGGCGGGTCGCAGCCAGGAAGGTCTCACCATTGCGATGTGAAAGGGGTATAAGACTCATCAATTGCATTGGCATTTGTACATAGTTATTTAAGGTCTCCCTTCACCATGCTTTCTAGATTAGCTACTGTACCGTATGTTACTTTATGCATATATGTATAATTCCTGTTTTATAACAATAGAAGGCTATACTAAATACTCATTTAAGGTTAGATGTATTTTTTATTATCGTTCCAATAACTTCACATTTAAATAGGCTCATTGATTAAAAAAACTAAAAAAATTGCCTTTGTGCCAGCAATTACTATTTAATTGCCATATAAATATCAGTCACCTTATCTTCATCTTTCATTCTGACATCAATGCTAGTTTTTTAATTGCGGGGCATTTAATTATCTTGCCAGCTGGATTCTACAAAGCAACAAGTAATGCTGTATTATTACATAAAGGAAGAATGTAGCAATGTACAGTAGTCACACACATAGAGAATTCTATTTGCTATGGTGCTAGAATGATCAGAAAATGAAATACATTTTCAGACAGATAACAAAATATGTCTGCATCATTATCTAGAGCAGTTGTTCCCAAACTTTTGAGAATCACAGCACCCTAGAGTATCAGCATTTTGTTCACGGCTCCCATAGGATAAATGGCGTATTTATAATGGGTGCGGTGTGTGCAGTGCACACAGGCCCCCCAGGGTTCAGGGGGGCCCACATCGCACACTCTGCACCCATTATTTTCAATACTTACCCTTCGGAGTCCCATGGCGCGGCAGCAGTGCTGCAGAAGTCACTGGGAGTAAGGCGCAGAGGTAATTTTTCTGGTGTTTTGCGCATGCGCAGTAGGAAAATCCCTGGGATAATGGCCGCCGTGCCATTTTCCCAGAGACCTGTGCATGCGCTCTAGAATCTGGGACAGCGCTAGGGTGTCCTACTGACCCTAGTGCCCAGATCTACAATGCTGCTGGCTAGAGAGGAGGGGGCCCAGATGGATCCTGCACATAGACCTCCTTTTCTCTACATGCGCCTCTGACCAGGATAAAAGTTTTTTATTAATAAATTTTGAAGAAAAAAAAATTAAATGAAGTAAATTGTGCCAACCTGTCATCCTTATGTTCAGTTATATGGTGGTGTAAAAAGTTGTTCTTCTGATTGTCCATATATTTTATGATTGGTAGCCACTAGCACTGGTTTTGTCTATCACTTTGACCACAAAAAAATAGATTTGGTCCTGGACCACGAACCCGAGGTGCCCCAATAAGAGTTTTGTGCCCCCCTTCCCCCCCCCCCCCCACAGCTTCTAGGCACACAGTTTGGGAATAACTGATCTAGAGACTAATGCTAGAAATAAAATAATAAAAGAGCAGGATATAAAGTTAGAAATTTTGTATTCATTCATCAGTGCTGAAAAACTGATAGAAATGATGGAAAACTTGTTTGAAATTTGATAGAATCACTACAACTTTTTAAAGTTGTAAATTCAAATTCAACCAACAAATTCTTGATGGTGTGCAGATGGTTCAGTATCTCTAGTAATAGGTGAGAATGCTCTATTTTGATGTAGATGCTTTTTTTGTTAGACATTTGAAACATTCCGCAATCCAAAACTGTAGACTATATTCAGGAAGATATTGGCAATTCTCTTTATAGAATAGTGTGTAGTTATAGTCATTGCATTTTACTAATGTAGTACTCATGCCAATAGGAGACAGCATAGACAACAACACTTGCTTCTCAAGGGCATAATTCTGAGGGGTGGTCTACAGTTTTAAAGTTAGCTATACATCAAAACAATTAGAAAGGTCCCGATATCAGCACTACTCATTAAGCACGGATGGGGGGGGAAACCTCAGGCTTCACCCCTGGTCCTTGGGTGGCTGGAGGGGGGACACCCCTAGATTTAAGGGGTCCCCACTCCTCTAGGGTACCCCGGCCAGGGTTGACTAGTTGGTGATTTAATGCCAGGGCCACAAGGACCAATTTAAATGTGTCCCCCGGCTGTGGCATTATCTCTCCGACTAGTGGAGCCCGGCGCTGGTGTTAAAAAAACGGGGGACCCCTACGTTTTTTGTCCCCCGTATTTTTTGCACCAGGATCAGGCGCAGAGCCCGGTGCTGGTTGTTTAAATATGGGGGATCCCCAGTCATTCCCCCCCCCCCCCCCGTATTTTTACAACCAGGACCGGCTCAAAGAGCCCGAGGCTGGTTATGCTTAGGAGGGTGACCCCACGCAAAAAAAATTTCTGCATTTTATCTCTTTCACACCCCTTCCCACTGACAAACATGCACGGATCTCACTGATCCGTGCATGCCTATCAAAATACGGTAAAAAAAAGCAGGTCTATTTGAAAACTGCTTTTTTTACGATTTGTACTTTTTTACAGCAGTGTTTGGCTATTGCCGGCAGTGATTGTGATAATGATTTTTTTGTAAATTACCGAGTTGTATAAAATAACAGGCGTGTTTGACCGATGGTGTTTTCATTCGTATTTTTTTTCTTTGCCTTCAAAAAAAATACGAATGCCCTCATCACTGCCGAGATTTTAGTTTAGTAAATTCCCGAGATGACACTTTGAAGAAAAAACTCAAAATCGGTCAAAATCGGGAGCTTAGTAAATATAACCCATGGAGATGGTCTGTCTTATCGACATGTTATGGAAGACACAGTTATGTTGCAGTTAGGCGTTGAGAAGACAGACACATAATCATTCACATAGGAGGACATATTTAAACATGCAATAGGCATGTGCAAGTTTAGTGGGGCCACCAATGGAGAGTAAAGGTGCACCAATTGGTATTTCATCATCTGTGGACACTGACAGTGGGCTTCTCGGTTCTTGCACATTTGGATGCATGCATGTCTACCAGGGAAGGGCTTTGCAGCAGCATTTGCATAAAGTCACAGACGTGCAACTGGAAAAAACTCAAGCACGGGCACTGCATCTGAATCAGAATAAGCCCCTCTGTGTCTATATTCAAACTATTAATTTGTACTGGCAGGCCCACCTGATCCATTCATTCATAAGAGACTACTACAGCTTGCTCTTCACTTCCTCTGAATGAAGTAACCTGTAAGTATATACTGTAATGTATAGGGATGAGCTTTGAGATCCTAGCCCAGATCCGAGTCAGGCTTGGTTTTCACGCCTAACTCAGATCCGAAAACGAGGCAAAACGTCATCATCCTGCTGTCAGATCTTGCGGATTTTGGATACTGTATATAGTCCCGGTAATCGCGCCATCTTCACTTCGGATTGGAGATTGCACAGTACGGACATGTTTCTTCTGTGCTGAATTCTGTGCTGTATTCTGTGCTGTAATCGGATAGGTAGGTTAGGGAAAGGGGGCAGGAGAGAGCAGAGGAGTTGCAGCAGTAGAGTTGAGTTAACCTGGGGTGCTGCTTATGTAGGTTTGCTGTGACTTTCACTGTGTTAGGTATCTGCATAGTAGACAGTGCACTGCATATAGCATACTGTGGCTGTGTAAAGGACCAGGTGTTGTTCTGTCTATAAAGGGCTGTGTACTGCCATACACTATGCTATATATCCTCTGTATGTGATCCAAAGCAAAAAATATATATCTATTGGTGCGTCACTCTGACTACTAGTACAGCGGTTACCATACACTACTGCTATATATCCTCTGTGTGTGATCCAAAGCAAAAAATATTTCTATTGGCGCGTCACTCTGACTACTAGTTCAGCAGCTGCCATACACTACTGCTTTATATTCTTTGTATGTGATACAGCGCAATAAATGTATTTCTAGTGGTGCATCACTCAGTGACGACTACCAGTACTGCCGTACACTACTGCTATATACAGTATCTGTGTGTGATCAAAAGCCAAAAATATATTTCTATTATGTATTTGAAAGGGGTACTCTGCTGTATCTGAAAGGGTGATCTGTTCGGCCATCCAGCGGCTCCGCCCCGGTGTTAAATTAAAATAATAAAAAGCTAAAAAGCTAAAAAGAAAAAGCCTAAAATTATAATTATAAAAAAATATCTTTTTTTTGTTTGTGCTGTACCCCAGTGTACTATACAATTTTTATTTTATTTTCATAAGTACTGTGACACTGCCGGTCAGACCACAGTATATTATTTCCTACTAATAAATACATTGTGCAATGCTGTAGGTGTAGTCAACCGCAGTGTGTAATTATTATATATATTTCTGATTTATTTATGTGACACTGTAACCACCGGGGTGTGTGATATAAAAAAATACTTCTATATATTTTTGACCCATTTGTGTGACACTGTGAGGGGTAATTCAGATCTTTGCTGTCTTGCAATCAGATAGTTGCCGCCTACAGGGGGAGTGTATTTTCGCTGTGCAAGTGTGCGAACACATGTGTAGCAGAACTGCAAAACTGATTTTGTGCAGTCTCTTCGCAGCCCATGAGTTACTCACCCGTTGCGATCACATCAGCCTGTTCGGGACTGGATTTGATGTCAGGCAGGCACCCTCCCTGAAAATGCTTGATCCTGCCTGCATATTTACGGACACTCCCTGAAAACGGTCAGTTGCCACCCACAAATGGCCTCTTCCTGTCTATCTCATTGCGAACGCCCATGCGAATGGATCCTTTGCAAAATCCTGTCACTGATCGGCGATCCCCTTTGCGTGCCGGTTCAGTGCGGTGCATATGCATGCGCAGTTCGGATCTGATTGCCCGCTGTATGAAAATGCACAGCAGCGATCAGATCTGAATTACCCCCTATAACCGCAGTGTGTGATATAAAAAATAATATATATATTTTTTATTTAAATCCCAGTATACAACCAGGGACTGCAGCTGCTCTGTTCATCTAGGGGTGTTCTGTCAGTCCACCCAAAACAAGAGACATCTTTTTTTTATATTTTGTGCTGTATCCTCCCAGAAAACATCCAGGCGTGCTCTGTACATTTCAGGGTGTGGTGTCTGTAGCTCATATTCTTATTATAACTTATTGTCCTATTTTCATAACTCTTCTTATCACTACATTGTAATTAATTCAAATTATTAATATTATTACTAATAATAATAATAATTATTATTAATTAGATAAATTTAAATTAAATTAATATAAATAAACTCTCCACATTCATATAATGAACTTTCTGATATCTTTGAGTAAATGAAGAATTTGAATCTAAATAAATTAAATTAAATGTAATTAGAATACAATGAAATTAAAATAAATAAAATTAATTCAATCTAAAATATTGTCTTTTTTTTATTCTTCTTTACCTTAATAATCTTTTTGTGAACTAAAATCTTGAGCCATGCCTAATGCCACTTTTTTAAATACATTCTTTTTTTATATTTTGTCCTCCCAGTATATACATCCAAGGGCTGCTGCTGCTCCGTCCATCTACCTCGGTGCAACCTTTTGGCCTAAACAGGATAAAAATAATATTGTGAGCTGTGAGGTGTTCAGAATAGTCTGAAAATGAGTGGAAATTAATGTTATTGAGGTTAATAATACTGTAGGGACAAAAACACCCCAAAATTCTGTTATTTTAGCTGTTTTGATGATTTTTCTGAAAAAATCGAGATCCAAAACCAACAAGGGTGGTCTTGGCAAAACCAATCCAGATCCAAAACATGAAGGAGATCCAGATTTAAAACCAAAACACAAAAATGGCCGGTGCACACCTCTAGTAATGTATCAGTTTTGTGAAGGCAGTATTAGTGGAAGTTTGACTGCACAACATTGAGATGGGAATGACAGGAGAAAAAGCCAGTAAGAGGGACTTATATATGTTTCTCAAGTAGTTAGGTAACAAATGGGAGAAAAGAAATAGTGTGGTAGATGGTGAGAGAGTTTGGGTCAACAGGTGTTTTTTTTAAAGGTGAGATGAGCACATGTTAAAGGAGGATGTGAATATGCTGGAAAAGAACTTATGAGGAATAAGGATGAGGGGGCAGCTTGCAGGGTGAGATGAATGGAGTGACTTTATCCTGAGTTATTGAGGAGAGTGAACTCACGGTGGATTAGAGAGTGAAGATGGTGGGTGGTTAAGTTTGGTCAGGCCGAAGGAGATCTGTTGTCCAGTTGTGCTTAGTTTGTATTTGGAGTGTGAGTCATTGGCTGTACGTAAGGAAGGGGGAGGTTGTACAGGTAGTCAAAAAGTGTTTTGAAAGTGGCAAAGAGACTTTAGGCATAAGAAGAGTATAGTGATTACTGATTTATATATTTGAAGTATTTTTGCTTAAAAATTGGAAGAGCAATGTTTAAAAAAAAAATCACTATATTATTAAGGAATTATGCGCTGAAGTGATATTCTCTTCATTAACACTCATCATTGTGGGAACACTTTTAAAGGTCTGAGATCAAGAATTCCAAGGTGGGGAAATTAGAGAGGCAATGGAAGAAGTTGAGATCGAAGGACTGTCAGCTACTGCTACTAAAGCTGGAATATGAAGTCCATTGTGAGAGACCACTAAACAAATATCTTGTCAGTAGATAAAATGCTGTAAATGAGGGTACTGAAAGCACTTAGTATAAGAGTAGCACTGGTGTATCTATAATGGGTGCAAGGTGTATGGTGCACATGGGTCCCTGGGTCAAGGGGGGTTTACACACCGCACATCCTGCACCCATTTAATTATACTCACCTATCTGTCGGCCCGGTGCTGGCTGCAGAGCAGCAAATATAACTCAGAAAATGCCGCCGTGGCTATTTTCCAGAGTTTCACCACACCCCCGGGCACGGGCGTCATGTTCCTGGAGACCTGCAAATGCACAGTAGACTCTGGCACAATGCCAGAGTCTACTGCACCGCCAGAGGGGAGGGGGCCCAATCGGAGACTACCCTCCTCTCTTAAAGTGCCACCGAAGAGCAGGTTGATAAAGGATGGGAAATAAGTGAGCTAGGATGCAAAGTTGCCAAGAAATTGGTCCAAGGTGTGTGTGATAAATAACAGCAACATAAAAGTTGAGCAGAGCGAATAGATGAATGGTGTGAGCATCAAGAGTTCTAAAAGTTTATGGCAAAATTTGCAACTTGGAGAAAGAATGATGTCTACTCTGCAACTTTGTCTCCTAATGTCTAAGTGCAGATGTGCCCTCATACATCATTGCTGTAGGCGCATCAAACAGACACTCTTGTGGCAAAGATAATGCAATGCGACTAGAATGCACTGAGGAATTTATTTATCAAGAGCCAGGTTGTAAAACCCATCATTTTGGATCTGCTCGATATATTAAGAAGGGTAATGCATTTCCTAGCAAGACATGGCTAGTAGAAGCATTGGCCTTTTAAATATTTGGTAGGCTCACAATCCAAAATGAGGACCCAACTCTTGACAAATAAACCCCCAGGAGACTGTGTTGATTAAGTTGATATGTGACTCTTGTATATCTGTGTGTGAATGAGCATCTGCATCTGCATACAAAGTGCTACACTGCTTTTTTCCAAACCAAGTTCCGTTGTGCTTTGTATATTACGTCGCACACAAATATACAATTATTGCATGTTGAATCACATTACATTGCATCCCGGAGACATTACATTGTGAACAAGGTACATTTTCAGAGAAACAAGACTCCCAATAATACCAGAGTTGCACAGGACCTGGCAGTTCACTTACACCAGGCATCTCACATTGTGTGGCATATTGAGGATAGATGTATGAAGACTAGAGATGAGCGGGTTCGGTTCCTCGGAATCCGAACCCTCCCGAACTTAAGGTTTTTTTACACGGGGCCGAGCGACTCGGATCTTCCCGCCTTGCTCGGTTAACCCGAGCGCGCCCGAACGTCATCATCCCACTGTCGGATTCTCGCGAGGCTCGGATTCTATCGCGAGACTCGGATTCTATATAAGGAGCCGCGCGTCGCCGCCATTTTCACACGTGCATTGAGATTGATAGGGAGAGGACGTGGCTGGCGTCCTCTCCGTTTATAGAGAAGAGAGTGAGACTAGAGTAGAGAGAGACACAGTAATTTTGGGGAGCATTAGGAGGAGTACTACTACTTGCTGAAGTGATAGTGTGACTGTATATCTGACTTGTGGGGGAGACAGTGGGGAGCAGTTAGAGTCTGAGAGCAGGAGTACATATTTTAACGTACAGTGCACACTTTTGCTGCCAGAGTGCCACACTGCCATTGTGACCACACTGACCACCAGTATATATTGTGATTGTCTGCTTAAGAGTACTACTTGCAAGTTGCTGATAGTGTGACCAGTGACCTGACCACCAGTTTAATTAATCACCACCAGTTTAATATATATATATATATATATATATATATAATTGTATATAATATATATATAATTGTATACCACCTACCCGTGTTTTTTTCTTCTTTCTTTCTTCTTGATACATACTACTATAGTAGCTTACTGTAGCAGTCTGCGGTGCTGCTGAGCTGACAGTGTCCAGCAGGTCCGTCATCAGTCATTACATAATAAATATATATACCTGTCCGGCTGCAGTACTAGTGATATTATATATATATATATATATATATATTAATTTAATCTCATTATCATCCAGTCTATATTAGCAGCAGACACAGTACGGTAGTCCACGGCTGTAGCTACCTCTGTGTCGGCAGTCGCTCGTCCATCCATAATTGTATACCACCTACCCGTGGTTTTTTTTTTTCTTTCTTCTTGATACATACTACTATAGTAGCTTACTGTAGCAGTCTGCGGTGCTGCTGAGCTGACAGTGTCCAGCAGGTCCGTCATCAGTCATTACATAATAAATATATATACCTGTCCGGCTGCAGTACTAGTGATATTATATATATATATATATATATTAATTTCATCTCATTATCATCCAGTCTATATTAGCAGCAGACACAGTACGGTAGTCCACGGCTGTAGCTACCTCTGTGTCGGCAGTCGCTCGTCCATCCATAATTGTATACCACCTACCCGTGTTTTTTTTTTCTTTCTTCTTGATACATACTACTATAGTAGCTTACTGTAGCAGTCTGCGGTGCTGCTGAGCTGACAGTGTCCAGCAGGTCCGTCATCAGTCATTACATAATAAATATATATACCTGTCCGGCTGCAGTACTAGTGATATTATATATATATATATATATATATTAATTTCATCTCATTATCATCCAGTCTATATTAGCAGCAGACACAGTACGGTAGTCCACGGCTGTAGCTACCTCTGTGTCGGCAGTCGCTCGTCCATCCATAATTGTATACCACCTACCCGTGGTTTTTTTTTTTTTCTTTCTTCTTGATACATACTACTATAGTAGCTTACTGTAGCAGTCTGCGGTGCTGCTGAGCTGACAGTGTCCAGCAGGTCCGTCATCAGTCATTACATAATAAATATATATACCTGTCCGGATGCAGTACTAGTGATATTATATATATATATATATATTAATTTCATCTCATTATCATCCAGTCTATATTAGCAGCAGACACAGTATGGTAGTCCACGGCTGTAGCTACCTCTGTGTCGGCAGTCCCTCGTCCATCCATAATTGTATACCACCTACCCGTGTTTTTTTTTTTTTCTTTCTTCTTGATACATACTACTATAGTAGCTTACTGTAGCAGTCTGCGGTGCTGCTGAGCTGACAGTGTCCAGCAGGTCCGTCATCAGTCATTACATAATAAATATATATACCTGTCCTGCTGCAGTACTAGTGATATTATATATATATATATTAATTTCATCTCATTATCATCCAGTCTATATTAGCAGCAGACACAGTACGGTAGTCCACGGCTGTAGCTACCTCTGTGTCGGCAGTCGCTCTTCCATCCATAATTGTATACGGGAGGGCCCAAGGACAATTCCATCTTGCACCTCTTTTTTCTTTTTTTCTTCTTTGCGTCATGTGCTGTTTGGGGAGTGTTTTTTGGAAGGGCCATCCTGCGTGACACTGCAGTGCCACTCCTAGATGGGCCAGGTGTTTGTGTCGGCCACTAGGGTCGCTTAGCTTACTCACACAGCTACCTCATTGCGCCTCTTTTTTTCTTTGCGTCATGTGCTGTTTGGGGAGTGTTTTTTGGAAGGGCCATCCTGCGTGACACTGCAGTGCCACTCCTAGATGGGCCAGGTGTTTTTGTCGGCCACTAGGGTCGCTTATCTTACTCACACAGCTACCTCATTGCGCCTCTTTTTTTCTTTGCGTCATGTGCTGTTTGGGGAGTGTTTTTTGGAAGGGCCATCCTGCGTGACACTGCAGTGCCACTCCTAGATGGGCCAGGTGTTTGTGTCGGCCACTAGGGTCGCTTAGCTTAGTCATCCAGCGACCTCGGTGCAAATTTTAGGACTAAAAATAATATTGTGAGGGTTGAGTTATTCAGAATAGACTGAAAATGAGTGGAAATTATGGTTTTTGAGGTTAATAATACTTTGGGCTCAAAATGACCCCCAAATTCTATGATTTAAGCTGTTTTTTAGTGTTTTTTGAAAAAAAAACACCCGAATCCAAAACACACTTGAATCCGACAAAAAAAATTCGGTGAGGTTTTGCCAAAACGCGGTCGAACCCAAAACACGGCCGCGGAACCGAACCCAAAACCAAAACACAAAACCCGAAAAATTTCAAGTGCACATCTCTAATGAAGACACAACTGTATGTGCCTGATCAAAAGTCATAGCAGATAGAGGTACCCAATGTAGAGTCAGAAGAGGCAAGCCAAGTTTCTGTATTGACAAGGAGATTGAGGTAAATTGAAATGAATAGCTCATGTATGGATGTGAGTTTATTAGAAACAGATATGCTATCCAGAATGTACATGAGAACTGTATTTGAAGTCAAAGGGATAATTATTATTTTTTATTTTTAAGTTTCCACTGTGCCATGTAGGGAATATACAAAGTAACAGGAAAACTAAACATAGAGTATCATAGGTACAGTTAATGTAAACTGAAATTTCTTACTGTACCAGTGACGTGCCGTGAGGTCAATTGCTGGGGAGGCATTGGCTAGTATCAAATATCACACATACTGTATATGTGAACCTGATGGTTCATGTGGGCATTATATAAAGATGCTGCAGTATATATATATAAATTGAGATGTAGTCAGGAACCCAACAGTCAGAATGCCGACAGCAGCATCCTGATGGGCAGAATCCAGCTGGATCGCAATGGGTAAGTACTGGGGTTATGGTTAAGTTTAGAGTTAGTCACAAGGGGGATGGTTAGGGTTTGACTGTTGGGAGGGTTAGGCTGCAGGAGGGACGGTTAGGGTTAGGTTGCAGGAGAAGTGAATTGGTGGTGGGGAGTGGTTAAAATACTCATCGGGATTCATCAGGTTTCTGAATGTCAGGAAATTGCTATCGCATTCTGACCACCGGGATCCTGACCACTGGGATTACAATACCATCCCATACTGTATAAAATAAACAATCACAATTCTTTTCTTCTTACCAACTAATAACATGAAAACAGTTTGTTGCATAAAGCTGTAGGTAAGAAATAAGACTGGCCACAAAATGTTGAGAGCACTAAAGGTTCTTAAAACCTACTATACTGTACTAACTGTTTAAAATGACATACAGCGTTCTGTAGCGGGGCCGTGATGTGTACAGGTCACGACATGCTGCTGTGTATGCATTGATAGCCAGCTCCTTTAGAATTAATGGGCGGTGAAAGTGGGTGCAGATGACCGCCAGCTCCCATTCAAAAGCCTGCATAGCATTCAATATACTCCCTGCTATGTCGGGAACCATCTATTGTGTTGTGTACACAATGCAGTAATTCTGTAAAAGGACACATCTGTAAAACATGTTGCAGAACTTCTTCAGAAGTCACCTAAAACTTGTTGGGCACTATCTGCTTCCTCCCTGTGGCAGGAGGTATGTTACCAGCAGAAGGGGAGTGGGCCAAACCTGTGCCCTTCTTGACCATCCCCAGCAGCCATTCACCTATATATTGCCCTACAATTAAGCCATCTTGATTATCAGCTTCTCCTTCATGTTCGCTGCTTCTAGTTGGGTGCAGAGAAATTGCCTGGATAGATCACCTAACACTGCATTAAGCCACAGACCAATCAGTGAAGCAGATCTTACAGCTGCCTCTGCCTGTGCATGTTCTCGGTGTTATTGGTCACAGTACAGGCCTGCCCTCAGTGCCAGGCAGTTTCTGACTATCACAGTGGGGAGACTTAGCTCATAGGTGCCTCACATCTGGTCTCTCCCTTTCAGTCTCTGTATTTCCAGCCAAGTGCTGCAAACTGGTGAGTTTTGACTATAAAAATGGTAATAATATAAAGATGATATTAATAAGTTATAATTATTTTTATTGCATTATTCTAATCATTTTTATAGTCATAACGCCAGAGTATACTGGCTCTGCCTCCCCTGCCTACCCTGACTGCACATCGTACTGTACTGTATATTTATGGGCAAGTAAAAGTGAACCACATGGAGGGAATTGCAGCTTAGCACTCAGTGACCCTATTTCCAATGAAGAACAAGCACACAGGGGTAAATTTACTAAGGTGTGAGGTTTTTTTAGAGCTGGTGATGTTGCTCATAGCAACCAATCAGATTATACATAACATTTATCTAGCTGCTACTAGAAGACAGTATATATAATCTGATTGGTTGCTATGGGCAACATCACCAGTTCTAAAAAAAACACCCACCTAAGTAAATTTACCCCACAGATCCATAGTCACTGAATGGGGCTAGGAAGCAAAAGACAAGAAGCACTGGAAGCAAGAATAGTGCTAGTGATGAACTTGAGGAAGGTACTACCCATGACAGTTTACATACGAAGGGCCAGATGTACTAAGCCTTGAAAAGTGATACATTTCACAGTGATAAAGCACCAACCAACCAGCTCCTGTCATTTTTGAAACCCAGCCTGTGACATGGCATTTAGAAGCTGATACTGGCTGGTACTTTATCACTGTGATATGTATCACTTTTCAAGTCTTAGTAGTAGTACATCTCCACCTATTAGATAAGAATTAGGATTAAAAGTATAATAATTTGAATGTTTTCAGGTAGAGATGACAGCATGGCCAGACAGTGGATTGTGGCCTTGGCCCAGGGTTTAAGTTATATGTTTTCAGCAGATATGAGGACAGCAAGGTGAGAAAACGAAAATAGAAAGATGATATACTATGTTTGTGAAAAGGTTTGTTTCTGCTTGTGTAGGGCGATGAGGTACAGTAAGAAATAAATCATTCAATTGGTGTGGACTAGTAAGGAGAAATGTAGTCTGGCAAAGATAATGAGAAGGATGGAAAAATAGGATGTTTTAGACATAAGATGCTATTGGAATGAGAGTAAATTCGAGTAGGTACATGATAGAATTAAGAAAAAAGAGAGGGGTTGAAGAAATGGTCCAGGTAATGAAGAACATTGGAGGAATAAGAACAAGCTTACTGGTATGAGTTATGAAACAGCAGCCTCACCACTTAGACATAGTGTGGGCCATTGACAGTAGGGCTCAGTGGGTCCAATATCTGAACAGTGATGGAGATGGAAACAGAAATCACAGCTGCTGATCAAATATTTTCCTCTTCTAGAGTCTAATAAATTAGCTAGAGGCATGATAATTAGTGGCACTGTAGAGATGACCCAAAGACTTTTATATAGAAGAATGTTCTCAGCAAGGACAGTAGAGCTCATGTCAAATACGGCCTTCACCCCCGCTGTTGCAAATCAGTAACATATGGATGGATCCTTTGGATTTGTGCAGTCAGTCAGTAACATATGGGTGGGTCCTTTGGATTTGTGCACTTAAACCAGAAGAATGGGGCATTGCAGAGGAGTCACACAAATTGGGAATATGGCTTATGTAACAGCAATATCTGATTCTTCAGCTCATTCAGCTCCCCTGTTAATCTGGTTCTTGACGGAGTAGAATATATTGGCACAATGAAAAAAGAAAGAGGAGAAAAAATAATAATTAAGAATGACCCCTTTTGAAATGTACAGTATTTCCCACTGGCCAATACCCATTTTAGAAACCCATACCGATATAGTACTGATTGAGTGAGTGGTCCAACGAAAGTATCTTACTTATATGGTGAGCTGAATACATTGAGCCAGGGACATAGAAAGGAAAATGTTCATGGGGTGGCAAAAGGCCAAGGACTATTGTAGGACCTGGAGCCCCTTTTCTAGCATTTGGTATCTCATTTTATGAATAATTGGAACAGTGACTGATGATATACAAAGACTCCCAATCCTATGTTAACTTTTGGCAGTGTTTCTGGGGTTGGCCAACTCAAGTTTCATTGTTTATTTTGCTATAAACATTTATTTATACATTATTAAATAAATATTATTAATATTAACTGCCAGTTAGTACAATTGCTGTTTAAGAAAGATAGATACATTCAATTGTTCATCTTCACTGCCTCACTGGTTATGGTATGTGCTATAAATTGAAATTACTATATTTCATGTTTGTTACTGGACGAACTGCATAAAATTCAGGAATAGTTGCTCATCAATACAGGATATTTATTAAATATTTATAAATGGAATACTTATAGTTATTTAAATAAACAAATCAATAAATCTTTATATGAAGGCAATCTATATCAAAGAACAATTGATACAGTAGTTATACTAAGACACTCTATATTTAAAAAAAGTTTCACAAATTTAAAAAAGATTCCATGACTTCAGAAGTAGCATGAAGTACGTACACCTACACTTTACCAAAAATATGTTTCCTCTCTTCATTTCTGAGGATAAAATTACTAAAGTTTGATTTGGGATTCAATTTTATGAATCAATAAAATCAACTGAAATCGATTCTATTTGAACAGCAAAATCCCTTAAAATATCCCTCATTTACTAATATTCGATTTTGCATTCGATTTTCAAATCAAATTTAATTTTGGTTGATTTTAACAAGGGATTTGAATGCCTTTCCAAAAATTAACATGAAATCACCTGCCAAAATGAATGCAAAATCGAATTCAGCTTCCTCATTCCTTCCTATTGGGCCAAATTCGACTATGTGAAAGTATAGATATTTTTCAGAAATACGAATTTCAGTGGGATTTGAGTTGAATTCAGTTTTATGTTCAATTTGACATTCAAATTTACCTTTAATAAATCTCCAAAGTCAAAATCGACTGGAAGTCAAATGGAATTTAAATGCCAATCATCTGAAAATGTAACATTAGTAAATATACACCATGGTTACAAACTCTTTGAACACATCAATGAGAAGATGCAGCTTCCCGGTCTCATGTGTCTGCTTGTGCATACTGCATATTGTGATAGCAAAATAAGTGGAGCTTCTAAGTAGAGATGAGAGGGTCCAGTTCTCCAAGAACTAGACCCACATTTGGGATCTGAGTCCAGCTCTGGGGTTCCTGCCAGACTCGGATCCCAAAATTAAGCAAAACGTCATCATCATCCTGCTGTCAAATTCTCGCGGGGATTGGATTCTATAAAGGTCCTGGTGATCGTGCCATTTTCACTCCGGCTATGGAGATTGTACTGAATGGATGTGTCGGTCTCAGTGCTGGATTGTGGGGAGTGGGCATGGGGCTGGTGTCTGATGTGGGCCTGGTGTATCAGTCCAGGGGTAATCTGTCTGTCATCTGCTGTATATAGGGGTGCTCTCTCCACCTAATGGTGATCTGTGCATACATCCAGGGGCTCTGTCTCAGTGGTAATTAAAAACCCAGTATACTGTGTACATCCAGGGGCTGGTGTGTCCTATCACTATCAGTCCAGGGGTGCTCTGTCATATGCCGTATCTGACAAGGGGTGCTCTGCCCCAGTGTTAAAAATAAAACGAATATTTTATTAATTTAAAATAAACAATATTTTTTTGTACTGTACCTGAGTATACATTCAGGGGCTGCTCTGTCTGTACAGGGGAGCTCTCTCTGTCCATCCAGGGGCCCCGTCCCAGTGTAAAATCAAAATAATAAAAGCTAAAAAGTCTAAAATATAATTATAATATTTTTTTGGGTCTGTACCCAAGTGTACTATACAATTTTTATTTTATTTTCATAAGTACTGTGACACTGATGGTCAGACCGCAGTATATTATTATTATTATTATTATTATTATTTCGTACTCATACATGTATTATGTGACACTGTTGTCGAAATTAAACAATTAAACCGCAGTGTTCGATTACTATCTCTGACTTATACGTATTGTGTGACACTGTTAGTGAAGGTGGTACAACAGTAATACTGTACATTGTATTTCGCACTCATACACATATTGTGCCGCCCACTGCTGTCGCTTGGCTTAGTCATCCAGCTTCCTCGGTGCAACCTTTTGGCCTAAAGTGAATAAAACAATATTGTGAGCTTTGAGGAGTTAAAAATTTAATGGAAATGAGTGGAAATGAATGTTATTGAGATTCATAATATTGTAGGAACAAAAGCTAATTTTAGCTGTTTTTATGAGTTTTCAAGAAAAAACAAAACAGAACCAAAACCAAATTCAAAACACGCAAGGGCGGTTTTGGCAAAACCAATACAGATCCAAAACATGAAAGAAATGCAGATACAAACCCAAAACCAAAGATTTGGGCCAGAGCACATCTCTACTTCTAAGAAAGAAAACAAAAAGAATTTGCAAGAAGAAAATGTACGCAGAACAAACATGAAGATAACTTTATTGTTGGTAAACAGAAACGACAACTGTTGGTGAGTTCAAATTAGGGGTGTGCGCCGGGCAAAATCTTGAGTTTTGGGTTTTGAATCTGTATATCCTTCATGTTTTGGATCTGGATTGATTTCGACAAACCTGCCCTTGCATGTTTTGGTTTTGGTTTAGGATCTGTATCTTTTAGAAAAATCACAAAAACCGCTAAAATTACAGAATTTTGGCATTTTTTTTGTTCCTACAGTATTATTAATCTCAATTACATTCATTTCCACTCATTAGCAGTCAATTTTGACCACCTCACCAACATAGGCCAACGCCTGGCTAAACAACAGAGCAGTGGCACAAACACACTGCTGTTATTTCTGTTTAAAAATGTTTTACAAATTAGTAATGTTTTAACAAAACCCATTGAACCAACTTGCAAGTCTATCTGCAAATCACAGTTGCATTTAACTCTGCATCCGTCCCTAATACAACACTATGCATTACTGCAACATACCTCCTGGCAAGCAAACATGAAAGGTAAGAAAATATACAATATAGAAGATGCAATTCTTAACAGCACTGTTTTTCATTACAAATATAATTATTTACTAATGTAATTTGACCATGAATATTATTATTTTTCCACCTGAAGTTCTTTTGGGGAAAAAATAAATAAATTCCCATTAAAACTGTAAAAATGTCACAAAAGAAAAAAATAATTGATAAACAAAATAAATTATTTACATGTAATTCTAAAGCTTAAAATATTAGAGGACTGAATTATGTACTTGGAGCTCAGGCTCGTAAAAATTTTAATTAACTAGGTTAAAAAAGGTTTAGTCTTCAAAGGCAGTGGATGAAAACAAACATCACTTAGATCTTTAATGCATGAAAAATAGGAACTAAGACTAAAAGCAAGGTACAGTATAAGAGAAGGTAAACTTTGCATACTGGCAGTTTTAAAGCAGAAATCTACTTTAATTGCAAGTATTACTTGCTTTCTACTCTAAGAAAATAATATAATAGAAAATAATATAATATCACTGCTCTTTTATCATATCTTTTGCCAAGAAATGTTCCTCCATGTTTGCCTTTGTGCTTAGGGGTTGATTATTTACGAAGTACAAAATGTGGAGAAATGGACCAAAGGAAAAGGTGACAATAGGAACCAATCAGCTTTGAGGTAGCCTTTATCAAGTACATTCTATAAAATGAAAGGTAGATGATAATTTTTTGCAATAGGCAACTTTTCCACTATCTACATTTCTACTCTTTTCCCTGCTTGCTACAACAACCCTTATTAATGCCCTCTGCTTTTTCTCTTGGCTGTACTACAGAGAGAGTCCATAAATGAGTAAGCAGAAAGTATCCAAAGGACTGAGGGGCAGATGTATTAACCTAGAGAAGGCATAAGGAAGTGATAAACCAGTGATATGTGCAAGGTGATAAACACACCAGCCAATCAGCTCCCATATGTAAATTAACAGTTAGGAGCTGATTGGCTGGTGCATTATCACCTTGCACATATCACTGGTTTATCACTTCCTTATGCCTTCTCCAGGTTAATACATCTGCCCCAGAATTAGCAAAAGCTAAAGAAAGTGATTTCTTTTGGGGGCACTCTGTTTTATATGGTCAGGGGCGTTAACCTGAACTTTGTGGGCCCCATAGCAACATTTTGAAGGGGCCCCCACCTTCTAGAGAGACACTTCTCTGCATCAATTGTTAATTTTATACTCTATAATAGTGCCCTAGTACATTTTCTTAACCATAGTAGAGCCTTATTTAATGTTATGCCCCATAGTAGTGCCCTAGTTTCTTTTATGAATCATAGTAGTGCTTATGTTCACTCTGTGCCACGTTTCAGTGCTGTCAGTAGTCAGTACACATTATGCCGCACAGTACTCCAAATTCACATTATGATATATAGAGCTCCCCGTTCATATTGTGCCTCATTACAGTGCCCCCGTTCATATTATATAACATTAAAATGCCCTCCAGTTCATTTTATACCACACTACAATGATCAGGTCCAGGGGATCTGGATGCACTAGCGGATTTGAGGGGCAGGGGGGCGATTGTAGTGATTGTCTCCCCTAGCACTGTGCAGCTGTAATCAATCAGGAGCAGCAGCACTCTGTCCTTTTGGCTCTCGGTGGTAGTCATGCACAGCAGCGTCTGCCTGGTGCTGGCTGTCACAGAGCAGGATCTCCTCCCCCTTACACTGATTACTGGAGAGGGTGGCTGGCTGGCAGCAATGCTGTGCTGGCAGCGGTAATGCGGAGCGAGGGGGGTTACCTTTGGTACTCTATGTCGGTGTGCTCCTTGCTATCAGTACTGGGATGCCAGAGCCCTTCCCATACCTCCCTCCAATCGCGCAATCTCCTCCTCTGAGCATCCACTCCCACAGCCGGAAACACTAGCACTCCAGAAACCAGAGCAGCAGTACGGTCAACAGGCAGCCACCTGTTTCATCAGCCGGCGGCAGGTATACACCATGGTGGTGGCCACGGGGTAGCTGTTGCTGCCCTGAGCTCCCGACGCTCCACTCCCTCAATATATAGTAGCAAGGTTCAAATGTGTACATAGGGGGGAAGCCTCACCACATCTCTAATCACCCTCCTGCCCTTCTCCAATCTCACACATCAATTGATCACTTATCACACAGAATCCATATCTGGCTACTGCTGCACACTGGCAGGGACCAGGTAACCCATCTTCTCTACTCTCCTGCACTCCTGGGCCTTGCAGTTCCACAGCAGGAGGCAGCCAGAATGGCAAATTTGCAGCTAACTTATAACTTCTGCTACACTGTACCTGAGCCTGCAAAACTTTGCCCTGATCTTGCCAATACTTACTCATTCATCCTCCTCCTTTTACCAAGGCCAAGATAAAACATATACAGTGGATTATATACAGTCTCTGAAGCATCCACACCTCTTTTTGTCAAGTTATGTTTCTTAGCACAGCTTCATTTTTCTGGTTGCTTATAGTCCCCCATACAGCATAACAGTGCCAGATGCCTCATCGTAAGTTTTTCCTGTCATATATTCCCTCGCCAGCAAATATATTGTACTGGTAATTGTTGGTCAAAATTTTTATACAATGTAAGATGCTTTGGAAAATATTTGGTATATACAGGCCTTCTCCTTTCTAAAACCGCAACTGCTCCATCAGTTGCTCCACCAATCATACCATCATTGGGCGGGTGCAAGAGGAGGAGTTGGGACTGGAAAATGGAGGAGTCAGGATTAATTGTTAAACTGCCCCCCCCCCCCCCCCCCCAAAAAAAAACAAAAAACAAGAGTCTAGATCCTCCCCAGTCTGGATGATACGTAGACATTACTAAGTACGACAGTCAGTAGGTCGACCACTATTGGTCATTATTAACTTTTCTATAAGACACCAATTGCCCATTTATGAGACCTATTGCTCAGGCTGAAGATGCACTTGGTCCAATGGTGTAAAATATTAATTAGAAACACAAAATGTTGGGATGTGAAGATATTGTACCAGTAGATCATTCATTTAGATCAGAAGACAAGGAGACAAAAACTGTTAATAATTAAATAGAAGCTGAGAATTTTTTTGATCAGAGAATATTGTTAAACAAGGACAATGCTGTATCTCATGTGATTGTGAAAAGAGAGTACTTTGTCAAGGTACTGTGTGACAGAATACCAGGGTGATTTGTAACAACAGATTAAAGGTACAGTAAAGGTAATTGTGATACACTTCAGTATAAACACTTAGGGTATATTTACTAAAGCTTCAAAAACAGACAAGTAGTCATGTCGCCCATCATGTTACCAATCAGATCAGATGCAACAATCAGATTCTAGCTATCATTTCTCTATTGCATTCTAAAAAATGATAGACAGAATCTGATTGGTTGCTATGGGCAGCATCACCACTTGTCTGCTTTAGAAGCTTTGGTAAATCTTCCTCGTAGTCTCGTGTTTATCGGTTAGTACCTCAAGGTTAAATTCAAGCTTCTAGTCAAAAGTGCATACCCCTTCTTGTGTGTATACTTCTTCAATTAATCAAACATTGAAAATATTATACCACAGAATCCCTTAGAGAGTACTTTTTCAAATTAGTGTGTACCAGTATCACAGGGAAATGTGTAACAGCAAATTCAAGGTACACTGAAAATAAATGAAAGTGACAATACAACATTTTGTGCACACTTAAGGTCTGTACACACTAGGCAATTTTGTAAACAATATCGCTCACTGTTACTCTCCTGATCAACATTGTTTACAATATTGTCCAGTGTTTATGCTGCTGTAGATGGTGATGCGCGTTCCCGGGGGTCGTTAATGACCCCCTCTGTTGTCTGCAGGCACGCCATCAAGGGGGGACGGTGGGGACTCCAGTCCCGGGTCCTGACTGAGAGGGGGCCCGGGTGGCAGCCATAAGGATCGTGGAGACAGGACAGCTACCTGCACACTGGCAGGGCAGGCAGTCACGGAGGTACAGCACACACAGAGCTGCAGCCGTATTCTTTCTATTGAGCTGGTGGTGAGCCAATCGGAGCTCATGGACCAGCAGCCAATCATGAGCTGGAGGCTCCTGATTGGCTGCCGGTACATGAGCTCCGATTGACTCATGGCCGGATCAATAAAAGAATATTACAACTGCAGTTCTATGTGTGCTGTACCTCCATGGCTGCCTGCCCTGCTGGTGCGCAGGTAGCTGTCCTGTCTCTGCGATCCTTACGGCTGCCACCCAGGACCTCACAAATTGGTGTGGGGGAGCTATAGGGGAGGGGAGGGGGAAGGCCTGCCAAATATGTCAGTCCCGGGCCCCATCATTTCTGATGGCAGCCCTGGTTGTCTGTACATGCTGCTCAATCTGTTGATATTGTCAGACTTTGCATGTTTGGGCCGGCCGCGGCATGATGTCACTGTGCGATATTGCTAGCAAAATTGCACAGTGTGGACCTTATGCTGTAAGGATTGGAAAATTTGTGATTCACAATCTGTCCGATTATCAAATGACTGAGCATGCGCAGCATTCGCATTGCGGACTGGCAAGCAAAAATAGCAACAGAAATTGCGTACAGATCGTGATTGCAATGTAGCCGCTGTTTGACAGGAAGCCGGCATTTCTGGGCATGTATTTTGGGTGTGTCAGAAAAAACGCAGGCGTGCCAAGGCATTTTTATGGAGGGTCTCTGACGTCAGCGATGACCACTTCCAGCCTCTTGCATCACAAGAAATGTGTTTGACCTTGCCTGGCGCAGATAGGAAAAATCTTTGATGTTCCAGGAATTGCTATGGTTTTGCGATCAGCCTGCATATTGCGATGCATTTGCAATTTCTGCAATGGGCGTTTTTTTCTATTTCTGGGTGGCAACTATTTGATCGCACCAACTGCTTTTTTAGCTAATACTGCAGTCCATGCTGAATAAGGTCCCGTGTACTGCACACTGTCGGTGGCCTAGACCGGGAAGGGAAACACTAGGGGATATTGCTCCTGGAGCGAATCACCTAGTGTGTACGGGCCTATAGACTAGTATTGACCAGAAGGTACCTCAAATGTTAAATTCAAGTTTTTAGTCCAGTGTGTATGACACACCTGGTGTTTCAATCATTTGTATTCATGCTGCCCCTGTTTGCATAACCACATCAAATTCACAGGTAAGTACAGCCAATCTATAGAGTCACTCACAGATAAAACATTCAGAGCAATTTATAGCACTTCAAATTAAAGCCACATTTGTCACAGATGACAGCAGATTCAGAGGGTAGTACTGTCTTGTGCACAGTATTGAACATATATCAGCCTGTTTTCTACTGAACAGTATGTTTGGCAACAGTTATTTAAGTAGCTTAAATAAAGGGATGTTTTCTTATGCAATATATTTTATGATTTTACATATAATGTGGGTAACCACAGTGTGTCAATAGTCCTCTGAAGTACAACGTTTGAAGTAGACTGTCCCTTCTACTTTTCTCTGTCATACCCATACTGGGTAGGAAATGAGAGAGGGATATGGTTAATGTTGACTTGGATTGGTAGTCAGGACCAATTCAATTATGGTCAATGTAATAGGCAAAACCAGTGCTGGTGGCCGTTAGTCATAAAACGTGGACAAATGTAGCAGTATTCAATTGTTTTGCATGTCCATTCTCCAATCTAAAGTGATGGGAGATCACGGAATGCAATACAATAGGATTTTTTTCACACTGATCACGCCCATAGAGGTCAGG
The DNA here is from genome assembly GCF_028390025.1 of Pseudophryne corroboree. NCBI lineage: Eukaryota > Metazoa > Chordata > Amphibia > Anura > Myobatrachidae > Pseudophryne > Pseudophryne corroboree. The sequence goes on from NC_086445.1 coordinate 724,661,585, forward strand.
TTTAGCCATGTAAATCATATAAACCCTACCAAAGTTCTGGCCACGATTACAAAAAGTGCCATCTGGGCACCAAGCTGGTCACTTTTCTCGCATTTCAGCTTGCCACCCCCGGAGGGTAACGAGTTGAAATGCAGGTGACGGCAGCCTTCGTGCTCGAACGGAGCAACAACTGAATTGCTCTATTGGGCACCATCTAGTGGCTGCCGGCATGTGCAACAATTGAATCTCGCCCAAAGAAGCAAATCTTGTCCCTCATTACACAGGTGAACCTAAGGATGACATATAAACATAATTCTCAATAAGAAACTTTTGGCCTAGGGTTGCCGTGAAAAATATTCTGATACTCTAGGGCGCCGTGATTCAAAAAAGTTTGAGAACCACTGACATAGAGCATTGCAGGGATAAAATGTTCCACAAGAGAGATGCCTCAGAAGAGTCCATCTCAGGCTGACAGGTGATCAGGCCTCATGTGATTAAACATGTGTCCTGCTATCAGTTGGGCTCCTGTCCAGGGGAGCATTTACACAGAAGCTGAAAACTTTATTGTGGTATCAGGTAATATTTTCCTTCTGTATGGACAGCTCTCTTTTAGCCACTTAAATACCTGCTACCAGACATACTGTACAGTAGAAACCTGGCTGATATATGATCAATACTGTGCACAAGGCAGTACTGTAACAAATGTGCTATAAATGTGCTATAATTTTTAGTACTATAAATCGCTCTTGATTTATTGTCTTTAAGTGATTCTATAGATTGCTTTCACTCCCTTTTCACATTATTTTAGTATCACAATTCCAACTAGTTTATTGTCACAACAACATGAGAAAATGCATAAATGAAATTACAATGCAATACACTCACGACTCCAGTAAATATTTAAAATAAACAGTGTTAAAAATTGAAACTAACAATTACAGAAGGAAAGAAACTGTTCTGCAACCCGGTGATATGGCTTCCAAGACAACTGTAATGTTTCTTGGAAGGCAACAAGGAGAAAAGCGAGTAACATGGATAACTAGGATCAGAGATTATCTTATTAGCATTTACTATACTCCTCCTAGAAAAAAGGTCATCCATCTTAGGCAGAGATTGGCTAATAATTATCTCAGCAGCTTTAATTACTCTGTCTGAAGTGCCATGGTTGGAACACTTAGTATTCCCAAACCACACCGTAATAGCGTAAGTCAAAAGACTCTCAACTACGCAGCAGTAGAAATTCACAAGCGTAGGCTTCGGTAAACCTGCTATTCAAAGTCTTCGCAAGAAGAAAAGCTTTGCTGAGCATTCCCAACTACAGCAGAAATGTGAGTAGATCACAATAAATCCTCAGTAAAATGAATACCTAAGAACTTAATACCACTGACCATCTCTATCTAGTCGCCGTTCAGAAACAACATCTGTGGGGTGGTTTTCCTAGATCTTCTAAAATCTATCACCACCTCATCTGTTTTCTTACTATTTAGAGTCAAATTATTATTGTCTCCCCATGTAACAAGTTGCTTCACATCTTCCCTATAACTGTTCTCTTCACCCTTTCTAATCAAGCCCAGTAGCAAAGTATTGTCCACAAATTTTACAATAAAATTTGACTCTGTATTGGAATTACAACCAGAAGTATATAATGAATATAAAAAGAAACACCCTGGAGGGACACCTGTGTTCAGTATAAGTTCAGATGAGAGAGTAGTACCCATCCTGACTGACTGTCAGAAAATCTAACAACCATTTACACGTGGGCACATCATAGCTGATCTCTCAAAGTTTAGCAATTATCGCCTCTGGCACAACGGTGTTAAAAGTGGAGCTGTAATCCACAAACAGCAATCTTCCATATGAATCCCTATTCTCTAGATGACAAAGAATCTTATTAGGAACCATAATAAGATCCTCCTTCGTTGATCTATTTGACCTATATGATAACTGGTGGTAATCAAAACCCACCGATATGCTACCCCTAAGGTATCCCAAAACCACTCTCTCAAAGCACTTTAGAAATAATAATGTGAGAGCAATGCAGCGGTAGCCATTTAGATACTGTAGGTTACTACTGCAGATTTAGGAACAGGAACAATTGCAGTAACTTTAAAACTTGCGGAACAACACACTGAGCTAGCGAGAAGTTAAATATTTTAGTAAAAATTCCTGCTAACTGATCGACACAAACACACATGAAAAACTCTACCTGGAATACAGTCTGGACTTTCTGGTCTTTCTTAGCGCTGGTTCTACGTAGGCAATGTATTAAAGGGCTTTTGGAGCAGTTTTCATAAACAAATGCTCCAACTCCTTTAATTCACTTTTTTTTATTAACTAGTCATTCCTGTGATAACCTCTGGACAGCTTTCTCTGCCGTTGACGTTGCCGGTGGACAAACAGGCTGATCACTGTGAAAATAAAGTTAAAAAAAAAAATCATACTCACCTACCCAGGGACCGATGATTGGTGCTCCGGTTCGAGCTACCGGTAATTGGGGCACCCTGCCGCTCCTGTGACACCTGGTACAGTAAAGTGATAATGCAAAGGAGCAGCTCACTTTACAGCTTCGGAGGTCACAGTAGCAGAGAGCAATGGCGTAACTACCATGGATGCAGGCAGCCATGGCTGTAGCAGGAGCAGGAGGAGCTGTCTGGCAGATGAGGAGTGGAGCAGGGATGGGATGCAGAGACGAGGAACGGGGACAGACAGGTGAATAGGATGGAGACAGATGGGTGAGAGGAGTGGGGCAGGTGGAGGTGAGGAAGACTGGGGGTGAGGGAAGAGATTGTCAGATGGGTCAACAATGGGAAATATTGGAAGAGAAGCAGCATGGATGGGACACTGGTGATCAGCATGCATAGAGAAGCACTGCCACTGAGTTAGGTCGGATGGGGCAGACAGGTAACAGTGAAGAGATACTGCCTCCCTGGGTTGTGAGTCACAGGGACATTCATACATCATTCATGGGTCAGGAGCAGGTATACACTAATTGAAAAAGTACTCTCTCTTTTCACTACCATATTAGTAAAGAGATTATGTGGTATAATATTTTCTGTTTGATTAATTGAAGAAGTATACACGCAAGAAGGGGTATGCACTTTTGACTAGAAGCTTGAATTTAACATTGAGGTACTAACAGGTTAACACCAGACTAAGGGGTACATTTATTAAAGCTTCTAAAAATAAAAAGCGGTGATGTTGGCAATAGCAACCAATCAGATTCTGTCTATCATTTCTCTATTGTATCCTAGAAAATGATAGACAGAATCTGATCGGTTGCTAAGGGCAACGCCACCACTTTTACTATTTGGAAGCTTTAGTAAATTTAAGTGTTTATACTGGGTTGTATCACATTTACTTTTAGTATGCCTTTAATCTACAATTAAACATCACCCTGTTATTCTGACACACACTAGAGATGTGTCCTCTTACATCTTGCCTCAAGAGCGGGAGATACCTGGCGTGAGTAAGGTGACATGTTCCTCCATTAGCGTCGGGCATCTTTTTTTTGCCAAAAATGCATCTTATTTGCAATACAGCCATGGTCGCACACAGAATATAGGTATGCCACATATCATTATAATCAACATAAGCTGCTTGTGCGTCCTATTCACATCATTTTGTGAATAAGTCACATGTAAAGACGTTTGGCGCTACCAAGTCTGGCATGACTAATAAAGTCTGTTTAACATGCAGGGAGGCTAAATGTAAGTGGACAAAGTACTATGTCTTCACAATCCCATGAGGGAAACTCTGTGGTACCAGAAACACAGCATTGTCCTTTTTTAACAATTGTACAATTTTCTCAGATAAAAGAATTTGTCAGCTTCTATTTCAATATGAACAGAACTTGTTCCTGGGATGTAGTTATGTGACTGGTGGTCAGGAGACTGACAGTCACTATACCGATGCCGGGATCCCGAGCGATTGAAAGCCCGACAGTCGGCATGCCGACTAACAGGGACTATTCCCACTCGTGGGTGTCCACGACACCCAGAGAGTTGGAATAGAACCTGTGGCAAGTGCATCAAGCCGCAAAGAGCTTTGTTCCGTTCGCCCCCCGCCAGCAAGCTAAAGCTCAGAATCCCAGCATTGGTATGGTGACTGGCAGGATCCCAAACACCGGTCACCCAAACGCAACCCTTTGTATTCTTGTCTTCTTAGCCAAATGAAATGAGCTATTGATACGATATCTTCATCACCGAACATATTGTTTTCCTAATTAATATTTTTCACCATTGGACCAGGTGCGTCCTCAGCCTGCACAATAGTTCTCATAATTGGGCAATTGGTGTCTTATAGAAAAGTTAATAACTATATATTAAATTTATTGGTGCTTTTACCGTATGTGTATATTTTGTGTTCGTTCGGCAAACTAATCATTCCTTATGAGTCTAGATAACTCTTATTTTTAATAGAGATGAAATAAAAATTATGTTTTAATATTTCTCATTTCATATATTCATACATACCATATGAAAAAAGAGTGACCCCAAAAAAGGAATTAGCTGGATTCTGTATAGTGATGGCTAACTAATATGTTATTATTAATGTTATTATTATCTGAGCGATGCAATGTAATTATTACTATCCTATGAAGGATAGTTCCCTTTGTATGGTACATTCATTAGAGAGAAAATGTCCACAACATGTAAGTTACAGTAGGTGTTGAGATTTCTCAGTACATTGGTCAAATCCTCAGTTCCACTGTGTCATAACCCTTCCCCACTGACATGAAAATCCCAAGTTATTGCACAGCAACGTACATCATCCTTGGATTTTTGTCAGTGGACACTGCTCAACCCAAGTCCAGTAACTAAGGAATCCAGCCCTGATAGCAAGCAGGGTTTTTGCAGGAAGGACCCGGTAAGGCTCAATGTAAATGGGTAACCTGGGTTGATCCAACCTGGGACCCATTTACAGCATAGGAAGAGCCAGCGCTTACTGACTCCAATCTCATCTCCAAGTGCCGGCACTGTACTTGTGTGCATTGACGTCGCCAACCCAGAAATAAACTGGGTCCAGCCACTTTGTCTGTAAGGAGTATCAGCCCAATGGCAACCAGGTTGAAATTTTGTTCAAAATCCTAGCTGCGACCGGGCTTTTTAATCTGAAAGGGGTATAAGAATTCATCAACCACATCAGAGTTGAGAGAAGTCAGCACTCCTCCAAATTTAGAATGAGGCCAATATTTTGCTAAACTAATTAGAAAATGATTTCATTGACTGGGACTGTTGATGTAAACCTTGTTGACTTGGATCATAGATTAGACATCAAATGTTTTAATGTTAGGTTCCAGTATTTTTTTTTTTCACAGTTACTGTATAGCAAAGGTTTAAAAATTGATCCTACAGTTTTCTGGTTCCTATTCCTGCACTTAAAGTATAATTTTCTGGCAAAATGCATAAATTGTTTATTTAAAATAAATAAATTGTTTAGTTTGAAAAGAGACTGCTGCACAAATTTCTTGCACACTTTAAAAATATTATACTTTTTTGGTTGGTTTTTTTTACAAAACCGTCAGTGTTTCTTCCTCAAAACTGCAGAGCTTTAATTTACTGCAGCCAGACCATTCTATTTGATCTTTTTTTAGAACACTGAGCTTTGAAGAAGATGAAAAATCCAAACATAATTTTTTTGCTTCCTTCCAGGCAAACAATCATTAAACAACCAAAGTTCAGTGTGTAGTTCCGGGTTTAGGATTCAGGTAATTTATGTGTATGATAAGAGATAAACTCACATCATGATTAAAGAATTCATACATAAACAGTAGGGTCTACTGACAGGACGGTTGATTCTATTTCGGAGTGGGAGAAGGGACCTTCTGACGTATCTAGGGGAGGAGACACGTCACCAGGGGGAGGAGCTACGGGCGAGCAGGGTACCCGAAAAGTACCCTCGCGGGCTCGCTTCGCTCGCCACGCTTCGGGCTCGGTGGCTCGCTTCGCTCGCCACCTGATTACTAAAGGTAATAGTTGGTGGCGTGGATAGTAGAGGGACTATCCCGCTGGCCTAGCTCCTCCCCCTTGTGTTGTGACTCCTTCCCAAGACGGAAAAGGTCCCTTAGCCCACTTGATTCTAGCATCTACCCTGACAGGACAGGTTATCAATCCAATCTACATCCAAAAGAGAATTTTGCTGGGGTATAATAATAATAATACTTCTCAGAAACATAATAATAATAACAACAACAACAACAACAACAACAACAACAAAAAACAGTATATAATGCTAAAAACAAGTAACAATATATAATAATTTTCTACCATGACACTCAAAGTATTTCATAATTTGATTGCATCCAGTGAACACATTGGCAAATAAATGACTTGGCATAGATGTGTACTGAGTCTATTTATAAATAACTTCATGACAAATTAGTCTTTGGTTGTAGCTTGTGGAAACTCCAGCCTGTGTGATACAGATGTAGCCATGCTCATCGTGGCTACATCTAGGCCCAAATATGGCTCATGTGTCGTGACACGCTCCCTAACCCCCCGCCATGCGCATGTGTCTTAGTCATGCTCACCCCTTAGTGAAAGTGTATGTGATGGGGAAAAATGCAGTCCAGTGCGGACAGGCATGGGTGCACCTAGCCACGCCGGGAGTGCACATGTCACCTAGATGTAGTCTTGATTAGCATTTGACATTTTGCAGATGATTGACCCCAAAAAATCAGCAATATATGGGGTTCACTATTGCAGATTCTGACCAAAATGTGAAAAAATAAGAATTTACTCACCGGTAATTCTATTTCTCGTAGTCCGTAGTGGATGCTGGGAACTCCGTAAGGACCATGGGGAATAGTGGGCTCCGAAGGAGGCTGGGCACTCTAGAAAGATTTATGACTACCTGGTGTGCACTGGCTCCTCCCACTATGACCCTCCTCCAAGCCTCAGTTAGGACACTGTGCCCGGACGAGCAGACATAATAAGGAAGGATTTAGAATCCCGGGTAAGACTCTTACCAGCCACACCAATCACACCGTACAACTCGTGATACTATATCCAGTTTGACAGTATGAAAACAACTGAGCCTCTCAACAGATGGCTCAACAATAACCCTTTAGTTAACAATAACTATTTACAAGTATTGCAGACAATCCGCACTTGGGATGGGCGCCCAGCATCCACTACGGACTACGAGAAATAGAATTACCGGTGAGTAAATTCTTATTTTCTCTAACGTCCTAGTGGATGCTGGGAACTCTGTAAGGACCATGGGGATTATACAAAAGCTCCCAAACGGGCGGGAGAGTGCGGATGACTCTGTAGCACCGAATGAGAGAACTCCAGGTCCTCCTCAGCCAGGGTATCAAATTTGTAGAATTTTGCAAACGTGTTTGCCCCTGACCAAGTAGCTGCTCGGCAAAGTTGTAAAGCCGAGACCCCTCGGGCAGCCGCCCAAGATGAGCCCACCTTCCTTGTGGAATGGGCATTTACAGATTTTGGCTGTGGTATGCCTGCCACAGAATGTGCAAGCTGAATTGTACTACAAATCCAGCGAGCAATAGACTGCTTAGAAGCAGGAGCACCCATCTTGTTGGGTGCATACAGGATAAACAGCGAGTCAGAGTTTCTGACTCCAGCCGTCCTGGAAACATATATTTTCAGGGCCCTGACAACGTCTAGCAACTTGGAGTCCTCCAATTCACTAGTAGCCGCCGGCACCACAATAGGCTGGTTCAGGTGAAACGCTGACACCACCTTAGGAAGAAATTGGGGACGAGTCCTCAATTCTGCCCTATCCATATGGAAAATCAGCTAAGGGCTTTTACATGATAAAGCCGCCAATTCTGACACTCGCCCGGCTGAAGCCAAGGCCAATAACATGACCACTTTCCACGTGAGATATTTTAGATCCACGGTTTTTAGTGGCTCAAACCAATGTGATTTTAAGAAAACTCAACACCACGTTGAGATCCCAAGGTGCCACAGGGGGCACAAACGGGGGCTGAATATGCAGCACTCCTTTCACAATGTCTGAACTTCAGGTACTGAAGCTAATTCTTTTTGAAAGAAAATCGACAGAGCCGAGATCTGTACTTTAATGGAGCCTAGACTTAGGCCCATATTCACTCCTGCTTGCAGGAAATGTAGAAATCAACCTAGTGGAAATTCCTCTGTTGGGGCCTTTTTGGCCTCGCACCATGCAACATATTTCCGCCACATGCGGTGATAATGTTTTGCCGTAACATCTTTCCTGGCTTTAATAAGCGCAGGAATGACTTCTTCCGGAATACCCTTTTCCTTCAGGATCCGGCGCTCAATCGCCATGCCGTCAAACGCAGCCGCGGTAAGTCTTGGAACAGACAGGGCCCCTGCTGAAGCAGGTCCTGTCTGAGCGGCAGAGGCCATGTGTCCTCTGATATCATTTCCTGAAGTTCCGGGTACCAAGCCCTTCTTGGCCAATCCGGAACCACGAGTATCGTTCTTACTCCTCGCCATCTTATTATTCTCAGTACCTTTGGTATGAGAGGCAGAGTAGGGAACACATAAACCGACTGGTACACCCACGGTGTCACTAGAGCGTCCACAGCTATCGCCTGAGGGTCCCTTGACCTGGCGCAATATCTCTTTAGCTTTTTGTTGAGGCGGGACGCCATCATGTCCACCTGTGGTCTTTCCCAACGGTTTACCAACAGCAGGAAGACTTCTGGATGAAGTCCCCACTCTCCCGGGTGTAGGTCGTGTCTGCTGAGGAAGTCTGCTTCCCAGTTGTCCACTCCCGGAATGAACACTGCTGACAGTGCTAGTACGTGATTCTCCGCCCATCAGAGAATCCTTGTGGCTTCTGCCATTGCCATCCTGCTTCTTGTGCCGCCCTGTCGGGTCACATGGGCGACTGCCGTGATGTTGTCTGACTGTATCAGTACCGGCTGGTTTTGAAGCAGGGGTCTTGCCTGACTTAGGGCATTGTAAATGGCCCTCAGTTCCAGAATTTATATGTAGGGAAGTCTCCTGACTTGACCATAGGCCCTGGAAGTTTCTTCCCTGTGTGACTGCTCCCCAGCCTTGAAGGCTGGCATCCGTGGTCACCAGGACCCAGTCCTGTATGCCGAAATTGCGGCCCTCTAGAAGATGAGCACCCTGCATCCACCACAGTAGAGACACCCTGGTCCTTGGAGACAGGGTTATCATTTGATGCATTTGAAGATGCGATCCCGACCACTTATCTAAGAGGTCTCACTGGAAGGTCCTCGCATGGAACCTGCCGAATGGAATTGCTTCGTATGAAGCCACCATTTTTCCCAGGACTCGTGTGCAACGATGCACCGATACCCTTTTTGGTTTTAGGAGGTCTCTGACTAGAGATGACAGCTCCTTGGCTTTCTCCTGCGGGAGAAACACTTTTTTCTGTTCTGTGTCCAAAATCATCCCCAGGAAACAGTAAGCGAGTGGAAGGAACCAGCTGTGACTTTGGAATGTTCAGAATCCAGCCATGCTGTTGTAGCACCTCCTGAGATAGTGCTACTCCGACCAGTAACTGCTCCCTGGACCTTGCCTTTATAAGGAGATCGTCCAAGTATGGGATAAATAAAAACTCCCTTTTTGAAGGAGTATCATCATTTCTGCCATTACCTTGGTAAACACCCTCGGTGCCGTGGACAGTCCAAACGGTAGTATCTGGAATTGGTAATGGCAATCCTGTACCACAATCTGAGGTACTCCTGGTGAGGAAGGTAAATAGGGACATGCAGGTAAGCATCCTTGATGTCCAGGGATACCATGTAATCCCCCTTGTCCAGGCTTGCAATAACCGCCCTGAGCGATTCCATCTTGAACTTTGTTATGTAAGTGTTCAAGGATTTCCATTTTAAAATGGGTCTCACCGAACCGGCTGGTTTCGGTACCACAAACAGTGTGGAATAGTAACCCCGTCCTTGTTGAAGTAGGGGCACCTTGACTATCACCTGCTGGGAATACAGCTTGTGAATTGCCTCTAGCACAGCCTCCCTGCCTGAGGGAGTTGTCGGCAAGGCAGATTTGAGTAAACGGCGGGGGGGAGACGCCTCGACTTCCAGCTTGTACCCCTGAGATACTACTTGACGGATCCAGGGATCCACATGTGAGCGAGCCCACTGATCGCTGAAATTTTTGAGGCGGCCCCCCACCGTACCTGGCTACGCCTGTGGAGCCCCCACGTCATGCGGTGGACTCAGAGGAAGCAGGGGAAGAATTTTGATTCTGGGAACTGGCTGCTGGTGCAGCTTTTTCCCTCTTCCCTCGTTTGACCCGCCTGCTTTTTTGAAGCCGAAAGGACTGTACCTGATAATACAGTGCGTTTCTTAGGCTGTGAGGAAACCTGAGGTAAAATATTTTCATCCCAGCTGTTGCTGTGGATACGAGGTCCCAGAGACCAACCCCAACCAATTCCTCACCCTTATAAGGCTCTATGTGCCTTTTAAAGTCAGCATCACCTGTCCAGTGTCGGGTCTCCAATACCCTCCTGACAGAATGGACATTGCAATAATTCAGGATGCCAGCCGGCAAAATATTCCTCTGTGCATCCCTCATATATAAGACGACGTCTTATGTTCGCAAAATAGTATCCCTGTTTGAAAGGGGTACAGACCACGCTGCAGCAGTCTGCAGGTCTCAGTCTAGTACCTGAGTGTGTAATTACAGACTTCAGGATAGCCTCCTGCTATTTATCAGCAGGTACCTTCAAAGTGGCCGTATCCTAAGATGGCAGTGCCACCTTGACAAACGTGTGAGCGCCTTATCCACCCTAGGGGATATCTCCCAGCGTAACTTATCCTCTGGCGGGAAAGGGTACGCCATCAGTAACTTGTTAGAAATTACCAGTTTCTTATCGGGGAAACCCACGCTTTTTCACACATCATTCACTCATTTGATGGGGGAACAAAACACTGCCTGCTTTTTCTCCCCACACATAAAACCCTTTGTTTTTAGTGGTACTTGGGTTAATGTCAGAAATGTGTAACACATTTTATATTGCCGGGATCATGTAACGGATGTTCCTAGTGGATTGTGTATATGTCTCAACCTCGTCGACACTGGAGTCAGACTCCGTGTCGACATCTGTGTCTGCCATCTGAGGGTTGATGGCCTTTGAGACGTCTGGGCAGGCGCGGGCTGAGAAGCCGGCTGTCCCATAGCTGTTACGTCATCCAGCCTTTTATGTAAGGAAAGGACACTGTCGGTTAATACCTTCCACCTATCCATCCATTCTGGTGTCGGCCCACAGGGGCGACATCTCATTTATCGGCATCTGCTCCGCCTCCACATAAGTCTCCTCATCAAACATGTCGACACAGCCGTACCGACACACCGCACACACACAAGGAATGCTCCAATGAGGACAGGACCCACAAAAGCCCTTTGGGGGGACAGAGTGAGAGTATGCCAGCACACACCAGAGCGCTATATAATGCAGGGACTAACTGAGTTATGTCCCCTATAGCTGCTTTTATATAATTTATACTGCGCCTAAATTTAGTGCCCCCCCTCTCTGTTTTAACCCTGTTCTGTAGTGTAGACTGCAGGGGAGAGCCAGGGAGCTTCCCTCCAACGGAGCTATGAGGGAAAAATGGCGCCAGTGTGCTGAGGAGATAGGCTCCGCCCCTTTTTCGCAGCCTTTTCTCCCGCATTTTTATGGAATCTGGCAGGGGTTAATATACATCCATATAGCCCTGGGGGTTATATGTGATGTATTTTTGCCAGCCAAGGTGTTTATATTGCTGCTCAGGGCGCCCCTCCCCAGCGCCCTGCACCCTCAGTGACCGGAGTGTGTGGTGTGCATGAGGAGCAATGGCGCACAGCTGCAGTGCTGTGCGCTACCTTGGTGAAGACTGATGTCTTCTGCCGCCGTTTTTCCGGACCTCTTCTTGCTTCTGGCTCTGTAAGGGGGACGGCGGCGCGGCTCCGGGACCGAACACCAAGGACTGGGCCTGCGGTCGATCCCTCTGGAGCTAATGGTGTCCAGTAGCCTAAGAAGCCCAATCCGGCTGCAAGCAGGCGAGTTCGCTTCTTCTCCCCTTAGTCCCTCGCTGCAGTGAGCCTGTTGCCAGCAGGTCTCACTGAAAATAAAAAACCTAAATCTATACTTTCTTTCTAAGGGCTCAGGAGAGCCCCTAGTGTGCATCCAACCTCGGCCGGGCACAAGATCTAACTGAGGCTTGGAGGAGGGTCATAGTGGGAGAAGCCAGTGCACACCAGGTAGTCATAAATCTTTCTAGAGTGCCCAGCCTCCTTCGGAGCCCGCTATTCCCCATGGTCCTTACGGAGTTCCCAGCATCCACTAGGACGTTAGAGAAAGTCTACAAATCAATAAAAAATATCTGTAATGTACAGGTATGGGTGTAGATTGGTGGCTTGGGTAATTTTTATGTATGTGAAAAAAATCACAGAATCTGTGATTTTATTTTAATCTCTTTTTGTGATTGCTGGCGTATGGGCCCCTAAAGTTATGGTTAAATCAAACGGACCATTTTTGACCATTTTCCGGCATTTGCAAGCAAATTGTCAAATTGTCATTTGCTCCCATATATTTCCATATTTTAATTACAACCAGCCAACTAGTTGCATTGTTGGAAAGATAATATTAACTTGTATGGCCAGCTTAAGACCATTGCTCCACACTTTGCATCTACTTCAACCATGCTGTTTATATTTATGCAGCTCAGAGCACAGTGATGAGGGCACCTCTCTCCTATCAGTGACAGTAGTATTAAATACAGGGTTTGAGTCCATTTTAAGTGGGGGCAGCGGATGGTAATTGATAGAGGGGTGCTCTCTGGGCACCATAGAATCATGCTATATCACTGTTTCTAATAAATGCAAGTATTGTTAAACATAAGACAGAAAGAAGCTCTGATCTTATGGGGAAAAAAATATTTTTCAGTGTCTGGGACCTCTTGACAATCAAAATGGTCATTCAGAGTTCTTACTTTAATGCCTGATGACTTGGACAGGGTGTGGTTGTTCCTTGCACATATTAATGATGTTGCAAGGTGTGCCGCGGAGCCAGAGCAGTGTCCTGCACCTTCAGAGTGAACTGTTGGCCCGGGCTCTTTTTAGAGGATCAGTCATGCTCCGGCCGTGACCTATGACTTGAAGACGCGGCGGTGTGATATCATAGGTCACTGCTGCCGCGTCTACCACCCAGCCAGCCCACCTGCCTGCTTACACATCTTCCAGTTCCCGCCTGCATACACAGCTTTCCTTGCCAACCCACATCCACACCTGCCCAACCGCCCCCTGCTCAGTATTTGCAGCACTCCACTATGAATGCCCGCAACCGAGGGACAGGGAGGAGGACAGCTGACCGGTAGGGGCTAATATTTGTTATTTTATTTCTCCTGTGGGGAACAATAGGATTTATGTGGGGAGAATAAGGATTTATATGGATTTATGGGGGGAACAATGTGAATAATTAATGTGGGGAGCAATACGATTTATGTGGGGAGAAATGTGATTGATTTACAGGAATAATTAATGTGGTGAGCAACATGATTTATGTGGGGAGCAACTGTGTAGGCCAATGTATGTGTGGATTTTTCTTTACTGTGAGGGCCAATGTGTGTTTTTTGTTTTTTTTCTGTGGGGAACTGATGGTGTGCCCTGGGAATTTTAAGATATTATTCGGTGTGCCGTGACTAAAAAAAGGTTGAAAATCACTGCGATACAGTATTGTATGGCTATCCCTCCCCCCAGTCAAACACCATTTCTGCAGACACTAGTTAATCCACTTTAATCTGAATACACATTCAATTGCTGCTAATTGAACACTAGTGTCTACAGAAACAGGTTTTGACTGGGGGGCAGGGATTGCCATATTGTGAAGGATATTTCTTAAAGCAACCAAAAAGGTTACTGCATATGGAGTTTGTTCATGAATGCACCACTTCGGATACAGCATACTGTACAGTATGTCATACAGTATCTCACAGTATACTCATTATTAGGCTCACTCAGATACTGTACTGTATGTTTCGGAACGCCTGTATTTCTCTAACATCCTAGAGGATGCTGCTGGCAAGTCTCCCTGCTTTGTGGGACTTAAGGGGGGTACTCACGGAGCGATCACTTAGATTTGACTAGATTGCTTAGATTTTACGCATTATCGCTCCGTGTGTACCTCCCACTGCGATAGCGATGCGCAGCTCTGCGCATCGCTATCGCTGGTGCTAGATTGGCCTGCATGCTAGATCTCGCTGCCCTGCTTAGCGTGGCTAGCAATTGCGGGGCATCCGTGAAGCCACGCCCCTTTTCATAGGCCCTATCCCCTTTTCGGGAGCACGCGGGTTCGCCACGCATGTGTCCCTCCTTAGAACATAAGAAAGTTGGGAGGTATGAAGTAGGAACCAACTTCTCATTAAGTTCCATGGCTCTGCTTCCGCTGACAGGACACCATTAGCTCCTGAGGGTACTGAACATAGCCCAAGCCTGGCCAGTGCTCACTCCCGCAGCACTGCCACCACCCCCTAACAGAGCCAGAAGTCAGAAGAGTGGCGAGTATTCATCACTGGAGACCTTTCATATGCTGACCTGTCATGTCGACCATTTTCATGTGTCAACCATGAGTCCATGTCGACCATGTCACTGTCGACCAATAGTGGTCGACCTAATGACCTAATGACTGTCGACCTTAACATGGTCGCCCATCCAAACAGATTCCTCCGGGCACAATTTCTAAACTGACGTCTGGAGGAGGGGCATAGAGGCAGGGGCCATCCCACACGTTTAAAGTCATTTAGTGCCGATGGCTCCTACAGACCTGTCTATACCCCATGGTACTAAATGGACCCCAGCATCCTCTAGGACATTAGAGAAATGTACATTACTTAAATACAGTAGTAATAATGTGCAGTACTGGACTGTACTTACTCCTCAGGGACAGCCGCAGTAATTCCAGTTTCCTGGGCTCCCTGGTGACCAGATCACTCCACTTCCTCTGGAGTGACCTGAGGCTGCAGGACTGGCCATATTTTGCTCGGATCTCAAGGCGGGCTTTATTGTAAGCCCGTCGCTTCTCTGAGTTCGTAGTAAATGGCCGGTCCCGCCACCTAAGCAGGATCAGAAGCTCCCCTCTAACGTAGCGTCTCCCTGCCATTTTTGCCTGATGTACAGTAAGACGCCGGATGCAGTCCACAAACCGTTGATTGAATCTGTAGCCCACAATGCGTGCAAACTGAATTTGCTTCCCCACCGCCTGCAATGTGGTATACCCATAACGGATTTTATCCGGTGTCTGTGTACAAAACATAATGGAGCCCAGCGGGAAAGAAAAAACAGACCAAACAAGTGTATTTATTTTAAAGAAAATATATAAAAATAAATTCACCAGAAAAAAAAAAAATTCCAGTCTCAACAGGATTCGAACACGGGATACACGCATTGCAAGCAGACACTGTAACCATTATGCCACTGCTCCACTGCTGACCATGTTATGAGTTGGTACTCCAGGTAAATATATGATGTGTTTTGATGTGGTGTACTATTAACGGATTTTGTCCGGTGTCTGTGTACAAACCATATTTACATTAGAAGGGATTAGGTACTTGTTTTGTCTTTTTTGGAGGCACAAGTATTATTTATATATTTTTAAAAAGATTATTATTTTTTTTTTTTTTTTAAATGGAATGGGAAAAACCCGAAAAAAAATGGCGTGGGGTCCCCCCTCCAAAGCATAACCAGCCTCGGGCTCTTCGAGCCGGTCCTGGTTCTCAAAATCCGGGGGGAAAACGGACAGGGGATCCCCCGTATTTTTAAAACCAGCACCGGGCTCTGCGCCTGGTGCTGGTGCATAAAATACGGGGGACAAAAAGAGTAGAGGTCCCCCGTATTTTTTACACCAGCATCGGGCTCCACTAGCTGGACAGATAATGCCACAGCCGGGGGTCACTTTTATACAGTGCCCTGCGGCCGTGGCATTAAATATCCAACTAGTCACCCCTGGCCGGGGTACCCTGGGGGAGTGGGGACCCCTTCAATCAAGGGGTCCCCCCCCCAGCCACCCAAGGGCCAGGGGTGA
Organism: Pseudophryne corroboree; assembly: GCF_028390025.1. Taxonomy (NCBI): domain Eukaryota; kingdom Metazoa; phylum Chordata; class Amphibia; order Anura; family Myobatrachidae; genus Pseudophryne; species Pseudophryne corroboree. The sequence goes on from NC_086445.1 coordinate 724,677,563, forward strand.
AGCCCGAGGCTGTCCCCCCCATCCAAGGGCTGCGGATGGGAGGCTGATAGCCTTGAGAAAAATGACAGAATATTGTTTTTTCCAGTAGTACTACAAGTCCCAGCAAGCCTCCCCGCAAGCTGGTACTTGGAGAACCACAAGTATAAGCATGCGGGAGAAAAACGGTCCCGCTGGTACCTGTAGTTCTACTGGAAAAAAAATACCCAAATAAAAACAGGAGACACACACCGTGACAGTAAAACTTTATTTCACACCTGCCGACACATACATACTTACCTATGTTGACCCGCCGACTGCCACGTCTCCCTCGTCACTGTAGAATCCGGGGTACCTGTGAATAAAATTATACTCACCTGATCCAGGGTCCAGAGTCTAATCCACGGACTTGTAAAAACAAACAAACCGCAATTACCCGTGCCAGCGGACTGAAAGGGGTCCCATGTTTACACTAGAGATGAGCGGGTTCGGTTTCTCTGAATCCGAACCCGCACGAACTTCATGTTTTTTTCACGGGTCCGAGCAGACTCGGATCCTCCCGCCTTGCTCGGTTAACCCGAGCGCGCCCGAACGTCATCATGACGCTGTCGGATTCTCGCGAGACTCGGATTCTATATAAGGAGCCGCGCGTCGCCGCCATTTTCACACGTGCATTGAGATTGATAGGGAGAGGACGTGGCTGGCGTCCTCTCCATTTAGATTAGGGTTGAGAGAGAGAGAGAGAGATTGACCTGAGGCTGTGATACTGTAGAAGAGAGTGCAGAGTTTAGTGACTGACGACCACAGTGACCACCAGACAGTGCAGTTGTTTGTTTTATTTAATATATCCGTTCTCTGCCTGAAAAAAACGATACACACAGTGACTCAGTCACATACCATATCTGTGTGCACTGCTCAGCCCAGTGTGCTGCATCAATGTATATATATATCTGACTGTGCTCAGCTCACACAGCTTATAATTGTGGGGGAGACTGGGGAGCACTGCAGTGCCAGTTATAGGTTATAGCAGGAGCCAGGAGTACATAATATTATATTAAAATTAAACAGTGCACACTTTTGCTGCAGGAGTGCCACTGCCAGTGTGACTAGTGACCAGTGACCTGACCACCAGTATATATAATATTAGTAGTATACTATCTCTTTATCAACCAGTCTATATTAGCAGCAGACACAGTACAGTGCGGTAGTTCACGGCTGTGGCTACCTCTGTGTCGGCACTCGGCAGCCCGTCCATAATTGTATATACCACCTAACCGTGGTTTTTTTTTCTTTCTTTATAGTCATACTAGTTACGAGTATACTATCTCTTTATCAACCAGTCTATATTAGCAGCAGACACAGTACAGTGCGGTAGTTCACGGCTGTGGCTACCTCTGTGTCGGCACTCGGCAGCCCGTCCATAATTGTATATACCACCTAACCGTGGTTTTTTTTTCTTTCTTTATACATACATACTAGTTACGAGTACACTATCTCTTTATCAACCAGTCTATATTAGCAGCAGACACAGTACAGTGCGGTAGTTCACGGCTGTGGCTACCTCTGTGTCGGCACTCGGCAGCCCGTCCATAATTGTATATACCACCTAACCGTGGTTTTTTTTTCTTTCTTTATACATACATACTAGTTACGAGTATACTATCTCTTTATCAACCAGTCTATATATTAGCAGCAGACACAGTACAGTGCGGTAGTTCACGGCTGTGGCTACCTCTGTGTCGGCACTCGGCAGCCCGTCCATAATTGTATATACCACCTAACCGTGGTTTTTTTTTCTTTCTTTATACATACATACTAGTTACGAGTATACTATCTCTTTATCAACCAGTCTATATATTAGCAGCAGACACAGTACAGTGCGGTAGTTCACGGCTGTGGCTACCTCTGTGTCGGCACTCGGCAGCCCGTCCATAATTGTATATACCACCTAACCGTGGTTTTTTTTTCTTTCTTTATACATACATACTAGTTACGAGTATACTATCTCTTTATCAACCAGTCTATATTAGCAGCAGACACAGTACAGTGCGGTAGTTCACGGCTGTGGCTACCTCTGTGTCGGCACTCGGCAGCCCGTCCATAATTGTATATACCACCTAACCGTGGTTTTTTTTTCTTTCTTTATACATACATACTAGTTACGAGTATACTATCTCTTTATCAACCAGTCTATATATTAGCAGCAGACACAGTACAGTGCGGTAGTTCACGGCTGTGGCTACCTCTGTGTCGGCACTCGGCAGCCCGTCCATAATTGTATATACCACCTAACCGTGGTTTTTTTTTCTTTCTTTATAGTCATACTAGTTACGAGTATACTATCTCTTTATCAACCAGTCTATATTAGCAGCAGACACAGTACAGTGCGGTAGTTCACGGCTGTGGCTACCTCTGTGTCGGCACTCGGCAGCCCGTCCATAATTGTATATACCACCTAACCGTGGTTTTTTTTTTCTTTCTTTATAGTCATACTAGTTACGAGTATACTATCTCTTTATCAACCAGTCTATATTAGCAGCAGACACAGTACAGTGCGGTAGTTCACGGCTGTGGCTACCTCTGTGTCGGCACTCGGCAGCCCGTCCATAATTGTATATACCACCTAACCGTGGTTTTTTTTTCTTTCTTTATACATACATACTAGTTACGAGTATACTATCTCTTTATCAACCAGTCTATATTAGCAGCAGACACAGTACAGTGCGGTAGTTCACGGCTGTGGCTACCTCTGTGTCGGCACTCGGCAGCCTGTCCATAATTGTATATACCACCTAACCGTGGTTTTTTTTTCTTTCTTTATACATACATACTAGTTACGAGTATACTATCTCTTTATCAACCAGTCTATATATTAGCAGCAGACACAGTACAGTGCGGTAGTTCACGGCTGTGGCTACCTCTGTATCGGCACTCGGCAGCCCGTCCATAATTGTATATACCACCTAACCGTGTTTTTTTTTTCTTTCTTTATACATACATACTAGTTACGAGTATACTATCTCTTTATCAACCAGTCTATATATTAGCAGCAGACACAGTACAGTGCGGTAGTTCACGGCTGTGGCTACCTCTGTGTCGGCACTCGGCAGCCCGTCCATAATTGTATATACCACCTAACCGTGGTTTTTTTTTCTTTCTTTATACATACATACTAGTTACGAGTATACTATCTCTTTATCAACCAGTCTATATATTAGCAGCAGACACAGTACAGTGCGGTAGTTCACGGCTGTGGCTACCTCTGTGTCGGCACTCGGCAGCCCGTCCATAATTGTATATACCACCTAACCGTGGTTTTTTTTCTTTCTTTATACATACATACTAGTTACGAGTATACTATCTCTTTATCAACCAGTCTATATATTAGCAGCAGACACAGTACAGTGCGGTAGTTCACGGCTGTGGCTACCTCTGTGTCGGCATTCGGCAGCCCGTCCATAATTGTATATACCACCTAACCGTGGTTTTTTTTTCTTTCTTTATACATACATACTAGTTACGAGTATACTATCTCTTTATCAACCAGTCTATATATTAGCAGCAGACACAGTACAGTGCGGTAGTTCACGGCTGTGGCTACCTCTGTGTCGGCACTCGGCAGCCCGTCCATAATTGTATATACCACCTAACCGTGGTTTTTTTTTCTTTCTTTATACATACATACTAGTTACGAGTATACTATCTCTTTATCAACCAGTCTATATATTAGCAGCAGACACAGTACAGTGCGGTAGTTCACGGCTGTGGCTACCTCTGTGTCGGCACTCGGCAGCCCGTCCATAATTGTATATACCACCTAACCGTGGTTTTTTTTTCTTTCTTTATACATACATACTAGTTACGAGTATACTATCTCTTTATCAACCAGTCTATATATTAGCAGCAGACACAGTACAGTGCGGTAGTTCACGGCTGTGGCTACCTCTGTGTCGGCACTCGGCAGCCCGTCCATAATTGTATATACCACCTAACCGTGGTTTTTTTTTCTTTCTTTATACATACATACTTGTTACGAGTATACTATCTCTTTATCAACCAGTCTATATTAGCAGCAGACACAGTACAGTGCGGTAGTTCACGGCTGTGGCTACCTCTGTGTCGGCACTCGGCAGCCCGTCCATAATTGTATATACCACCTAACCGTGTTTTTTTTTTCTTTCTTTATACATACATACTAGTTACGAGTATACTATCTCTTTATCAACCAGTCTATATATTAGCAGCAGACACAGTACAGTGCGGTAGTTCACGGCTGTGGCTACCTCTGTGTCGGCACTCGGCAGCCCGTCCATAATTGTATATACCACCTAACCGTGGTTTTTTTTTCTTTCTTTATACATACATACTAGTTACGAGTATACTATCTCTTTATCAACCAGTCTATATATTAGCAGCAGACACAGTACAGTGCGGTAGTTCACGGCTGTGGCTACCTCTGTGTCGGCACTCGGCAGCCCGTCCATAATTGTATACTAGTATCCAATCCATCCATCTCCATTGTTTACCTGAGGTGCCTTTTAGTTGTGCCTATTAAAATATGGAGAACAAAAATGTTGAGGTTCCAAAATTAGGGAAAGATCAGGATCCACTTCCACCTCGTGCTGAAGCTGCTGCCACTAGTCATGGCCGAGACGATGAAATGCCAGCAACGTCGTCTGCCAAGGCCGATGCCCAATGTCATAGTACAGAGCATGTCAAATCCAAAACACCAAATATCAGTAAAAAAAGGACTCCAAAACCTAAAATAAAATTGTCGGAGGAGAAGCGTAAACTTGCCAATATGCCATTTACCACACGGAGTGGCAAGGAACGGCTGAGGCCCTGGCCTATGTTCATGGCTAGTGGTTCAGCTTCACATGAGGATGGAAGCACTCAGCCTCTCGCTAGAAAAATGAAAAGACTAAAGCTGGCAAAAGCAGTAGCACCGCAAAGAACTGTGCGTTCTTCGAAATCCCAAATCCACAAGGAGAGTCCGACTCCAATTGTGTCGGTTGCGATGCCTGACCTTCCCAACACTGGACGTGAAGAGCATGCGCCTTCCACCATTTGCACGCCCCCTGCAAGTGATGGAAGGAGCACCCGCAGTCCAGTTCCTGATAGTCAGATTGAAGATGTCAGTGTTGAAGTACACCAGGATGAGGAGGATATGGGTGTTGCTGGCGCTGGGGAGGAATTTGACCAGGAGGATTCTGATGGTGAGGTGGTTTGTTTAAGTCAGGCACCCGGGGAGACACCTGTTGTCCGTGGTAGGAATATGGCCGTTGACATGCCTGGTGAAAATACCAAAAAAATCAGCTCTTCGGTGTGGAAGTATTTCACCAGAAATGCGGACAACAGGTGTCAAGCCGTGTGTTCCCTTTGTCAAGCTGTAATAAGTAGGGGTAAGGACGTTAACCACCTCGGAATATCCTCCCTTATACGTCACCTGCAGCGCATTCATAATAAGTCAGTGACAAGTTCAAAAACTTTGGGTGACAGCGGAAGCAGTCCACTGACCAGTAAATCCCTTCCTCTTGTAACCAAGCTCACGCAAACCACCCCACCAACTCCCTCAGTGTCAATTTCCTCCTTCCCCAGAAATGCCAATAGTCCTGCAGGCAATGTCACTGGCAATTCTGACGAGTCCTCTCCTGCCTGGGATTCCTCCGATGCATCCTTGCGTGTAACGCCTACTGCTGCTGGCGCTGCTGTTGTTGCTGCTGGGAGTCGATGGTCATCCCAGAGGGGAAGTCGTAAGCCCACTTGTACTACTTCCAGTAAGCAATTGACTGTTCAACAGTCCTTTGCGAGGAAGATGAAATATCACATCTGTCATCCTGCTGCAAAGCGGATAACTGAGGCCTTGACAACTATGTTGGTGTTAGACGTGCGTCCGGTATCCGCCGTTAGTTCACAGGGAACTAGACAATTTATTGAGGCAGTGTGCCCCCGTTACCAAATACCATCTAGGTTCCACTTCTCTAGGCAGGCGATACCGAGAATGTACACGGACGTCAGAAAAAGACTCACCAGTGTCCTAAAAAATGCAGTTGTACCCAATGTCCACTTAACCACGGACATGTGGACAAGTGGAGCAGGGCAGGGTCAGGACTATATGACTGTGACAGCCCACTGGGTAGATGTATGGACTCCCGCCGCAAGAACAGCAGCGGCGGCACCAGTAGCAGCATCTCGCAAACGCCAACTCTTTCCTAGGCAGGCTACGCTTTGTATCACCGCTTTCCAGAATACGCACACAGCTGAAAACCTCTTACGGCAACTGAGGAAGATCATCGCGGAATGGCTTACCCCAATTGGACTCTCCTGTGGATTTGTGGCATCGGACAACGCCAGCAATATTGTGTGTGCATTAAATATGGGCAAATTCCAGCACGTCCCATGTTTTGCACATACCTTGAATTTGGTGGTGCAGAATTTTTTAAAAAACGACAGGGGCGTGCAAGAGATGCTGTCGGTGGCCAGAAGAATTGCGGGACACTTTCGGCGTACAGGCACCACGTACAGAAGACTGGAGCACCACCAAAAACTACTGAACCTGCCCTGCCATCATCTGAAGCAAGAAGTGGTAACGAGGTGGAATTCAACCCTCTATATGCTTCAGAGGTTGGAGGAGCAGCAAAAGGCCATTCAAGCCTATACAATTGAGCACGATATAGTAGGTGGAATGCACCTGTCTCAAGCGCAGTGGAGAATGATTTCAACGTTGTGCAAGGTTCTGATGCCCTTTGAACTTGCCACACGTGAAGTCAGTTCAGACACTGCCAGCCTGAGTCAGGTCATTCCCCTCATCAGGCTTTTGCAGAAGAAGCTGGAGAGATTGAAGGAGGAGCTAAAACGGAGCGATTCCGCTAGGCATGTGGGACTTGTGGATGGAGCCCTTCATTCGCTTAACCAGGATTCACGGGTGGTCAATCTGTTGAAATCAGAGCACTACATTTTGGCCACCGTGCTCGATCCTAGATTTAAAGCCTACCTTGGATCTCTCTTTCCGGCAGACACAAGTCTGCTGGGGTTGAAAGACCTGCTGGTGACAAAATTGTCAAGTCAAGCGGAACGCGACCTGTCAACATCTCCTCCTTCACATTCTCCCGCAACTGGGGGTGCGAGGAAAAGGCTCAGAATTCCGAGCCCACCCGCTGGCGGTGATGCAGGGCAGTCTGGAGCGACTGCTGATGCTGACATCTGGTCCGGACTGAAGGACCTGACAACGATTACGGACATGTCGTCTACTGTCACTGCATATGATTCTCTCAACATTGATAGAATGGTGGAGGATTATATGAGTGACCGCATCCAAGTAGGCACGTCACACAGTCCGTACTTATACTGGCAGGAAAAAGAGGCAATTTGGAGGCCCTTGCACAAACTGGCTTTATTCTACCTAAGTTGCCCTCCCACAAGTGTGTACTCCGAAAGAGTGTTTAGTGCCGCCGCTCACCTTGTCAGCAATCGGCGTACGAGGTTACATCCAGAAAATGTGGAGAAGATGATGTTCATTAAAATGAATTATAATCAATTCCTCCGCGGAGACATTGACCAGCAGCAATTGCCTCCACAAAGTACACAGGGAGCTGAGATGGTGGATTCCAGTGGGGACGAATTGATAATCTGTGAGGAGGGGGATGTACACGGTGATATATCGGAGGGTGATGATGAGGTGGACATCTTGCCTCTGTAGAGCCAGTTTGTGCAAGGAGAGATTAATTGCTTCTTTTTTGGGGGGGGTCCAAACCAACCCGTCATATCAGTCACAGTCGTGTGGCAGACCCTGTCACTGAAATGATGGGTTGGTTAAAGTGTGCATGTCCTGTTTTGTTTATACAACATAAGGGTGGGTGGGAGGGCCCAAGGACAATTCCATCTTGCACCTCTTTTTTCTTTTCTTTTTCTTTGCGTCATGTGCTGTTTGGGGAGGGTTTTTTGGAAGGGACATCCTGCGTGACACTGCAGTGCCACTCCTAGATGGGCCCGGTGTTTGTGTCGGCCACTAGGGTCGCTTATCTTACTCACACAGCTACCTCATTGCGCCTCTTTTTTTCTTTGCGTCATGTGCTGTTTGGGGAGGGTTTTTTGGAAGGGACATCCTGCGTGACACTGCAGTGCCACTCCTAGATGGGCCAGGTGTTTGTGTCGGCCACTAGGGTCGCTAATCTTGCTCACACAGCTACCTCATTGCGCCTCTTTTTTTCTTTGCGTCATGTGCTGTTTGGGGAGGGTTTTTTGGAAGGGACATCCTGCGTGACACTGCAGTGCCACTCCTAGATGGGCCCGGTGTTTGTGTCGGCCACTAGGGTCGCTAATCTTGCTCACACAGCTACCTCATTGCGCCTCTTTTTTTCTTTGCGTCATGTGCTGTTTGGGGAGGGTTTTTTGGAAGGGCCATCCTGCGTGACACTGCAGTGCCACTCCTAGATGGGCCCGGTGTTTGTGTCGGCCACTAGGGTCGCTTATCTTACTCACACAGCGACCTCGGTGCAAATTTTAGGACTAAAAATAATATTGTGAGGTGTGAGGTATTCAGAATAGACTGAAAATGAGTGGAAATTATGGTTTTTGAGGTTAATAATACTTTGGGATCAAAATGACCGCCAAATTCTATGATTTAAGCTGTTTTTTAGGTTTTTTGGAAAAAAACACCCGAATCCAAAACACACCCGAATCCGACAAAAAAAATTCGGTGAGGTTTTGCCAAAACGCGGTCGAACCCAAAACACAACCGCGGAACCGTACCCAAAACCAAAACACAAAACCCGAAAAATTTCCGGCGCTCATCTCTAGTTTACACATGGGACCCCTGTCCTCGAATGCAAAGACACCCCCATGACTGCTGTCACAGAAGTGTCTCTTCAGCCAATCAGCGAGCGCAACGTCCTTGCACTCTGCTGATTGGCTGTATGCGCCTCTGAAGTGACAGAAGCGCATCGCACAACTCCCTCCATTAGTTTCAATGGTGGGAACTTTCCGGTCAGCGGTGGGGTCACCCGCGGTCAGCGGCTGACCGCGGGTGACCTCACCGCTGCCCGGAAAGTTCCCACCATTGAAAGTAATGGAGAGGCTTTGCGATGCGCTGTCTGACCTCAGACGCGAGACAGCCAATCAGGTGAGCGCCACGAAGTAGCGCTTCCTGATTGGCTGAAGGGACCTCAGTGACAAGAGTCACGTGGGATCCCGGCATTCGGAGAAAGGGGACCCATGTGTCAACATGGGACCCCTTTCAGTCCACTGGCACGGGTAATTGCGGTTTGTTTTTTTGCCAAGTACGTGGATTATCTCCCGGACCCTGGATCAGGTGAGCCTAATTTTTTTCACAGGTACCCCGGATCGTCGGAGACGAGACGTGCCGGTCGGCGGGTAAACATAGGTAAGTATGTATGTGTGTCGACATGTGTGAAATAAAGTTTTACTGTCACGGTGTGTGTCTCCTGTTTTTATTTGGATATTTTTTTTTTCAGTAGAACTACAGGTACCAGCGGGCCCGTTTTTCTCCCGCATGCTGGTACTTGTGGTTCTCCAAGTACCAGCTTGCGGGGGAGGCTTGCTGGGACTTGTAGTACTACTGGGAAAAAATATTCTGTCATTTTTCTCAAGGCTATCAGCCTCCCATCCGCAGCCCTTGGATGGGGGGACAGCCTCGGGCTTCACCCCTGGCCCTTGGGTGGCTGGGGGGGGACCCCTTGATTGAAGGGGTCCCCACTCCCCCAGGGTACCCCGGCCAGGGGTGACGACTAGTTGGATATTTAATGCCACGGCCGCAGGGCACTGTATTAAAGTGATCCCCGGCTGTGGCATTATCTGTCCAGCTAGTGGAGCCCGATGCTGGTGTAAAAAATACGGGGGACCCCTACTCTTTTTGTCCCCCGTATTTTATGCACCAGCACCAGGCGCAGAGCCCTGTGCTGGTTTTAAAAATACGGGGGATCCCCTGTCCGTTTCCCCCCCGGATTTTTAGAACCAGGACCAGCTCGAAGAGCCCGAGGCTGGTTATGCTTTGGAGGGGGGACCCAACGCATTTTTTTTTCTGACTTTTCCCAAAAAAATAAATAATTCTGGTCCCAGTAGGATTCGAACCCGTCAGCCAATCAGCAGGTAGCGCTACGAAGGGTCCGTTGGCTATTTGAGGCATTCGCCATAGTGTTTAGGAAAAACGACATCTGGTGGACAGAAAGTAGAATGCATGTTACAATTATAACGTGACGTCACATTTACAACGCATCTTATAACGGGAGTTATAGCGCAAGGAGCTGGCGCGAGTTGCATGGCGCCTGCTATGCGGTACGCAGCAACGTTATAGCAGGACATATCTGTATATATATATATATATATATTATGTACAAAAGGGTGCAAATAGTGCTACAACCTAATTCTTTATAACCAGATATCCCCAGATGGGAGTTTTTTTTTTCAATTTGAATCTCAGTGAAACAAAAAATACATAAATTAGTGAACACTCCCAATTATGATGGTGTCGCAACCAGATTTCTAAATAGTCCAATTCCCAACGGAACTTGTTTTCAAAAATGTTCTAGTGATAAATCAGTTGCGCCTTCAGTGTTTGTGAATAGCCTTATATGTAAGTGCTTCGTATAAATACTGCTTGATCTTTTTTTGAATCACTCAGAGATAAGGTGTTGCACCCTCAATAAATGGTAACAAAGCACACTACCTAAAAAGGGAGCCAGCACACGCTCAGCATATCACACTTTATTCGTATATACTCATTTATTTATAAAAAGCACTCAAGCACTTTTCTGCACATATTCATTTTTATTGCAACCATTGCACAAAGAAGCACTATGTCACTATAAAGAGCAGCTTACTGATACATTGTCTTGCATATACGTACAAACTCCACACCAATAACCGGATGGATTGAAGCGGAGAGGCAGTATGAATAAGGGATATTCTGATGCAAAGACATTCTGTATAAGGCAACTGTTCTATGTATGTCTGGCACGCATATTTTAATTGTCATCTAAGGATTTGTAACAAACTATTCACAAACACTGAAGGCTGATTTATCACTAGAACATATATATATATATATATATATATATATATATATATTTTTTTTTTTTTTTTTTTCCGAGGAAGTCCTGCACTCACATCAGTATGGAGTCAACATTGGGGTGCACCCAGTAGAATCCACTCGATCAGGGTGGGTCCACAAATATATTCGTAGTTCCAGTTTCCTGGGGGGCACTCTCCTTCACAAATAAAGTCCAATCAAATCTCTTAGGTCATAGTCGGCTTATTGGGTCGACGTTTCGGATCAACAACCAGAGCCTTTATCAAGACAAGCCACACACATTTTCATATTTCAGCATTGAATTGAACAGTCATTACTACTAGTACTACACAGTTCAACAGTATAACACTGTGGTAGAACGGACGGCTATATCAGCACATAAGTCTTCACACATGATTTCACAGTAGAAAAATCCACAAATCAGAGGCAGAACTCTAGGAGGCAAAGGAGTCATCTGCCGCCGGGCTCCTGCTCTGAAGGGGGGCACCTCTCTTTCCATTCTGTGACATCATTGAATTAAGTTAATTGATAGCTGCCACTGTCTTTTCAGCGGCCGACTTCCTCACTGGTCCCTGCACCTTACAAATCACACCCTTTTTCATTATACTGTAGATACACATTTTACAAGTGTCATACCCAGTATTAGAAACCACAACCTATTACACTGGAAGCAGACACCTTACTGATGAAGCGGTTTGTTCCTGTATAGTAAATATGAGTATTTTAACTATATGAAGATACTTCTCTGTCAATTACACGTAACTTCATATAGTTAGAATTCTCAGGCTTCCTCTACAGGAGCAAATAGCTCAATCAGTAAAGTGTCTGCTGTCAGTGTAACAGGTCATGGGTTCTAATTCTGGGTATGACTGCTAAGAAATGTGTGATTTAAAATAAAAGACAATTAAATGTATAAATACAGTATATACATTTTTTTTCAGAACACTCCATACACACAAACACACACGCACACACGCACACACATATTTATCTTAATATAGGAAATAGGAGGGCACTGATAATTATCTTGCCTACGGGCAACTGGGACAAACTTACGCCACTGCCACAAATGAACACACCAGTCTAATATCCTCACTTGGTGCTATTAGGAGACATCCGTACAGTGAGACTGTACAGTCTCACTGTACGGATGTCTCCTAATAGCACCTAGCAGTGCCGTAACTAGACATTTTAGCGCTGTGTGCAAGAAATAGCATCGGCGCCCCCCCCCCCCAATATTTAAAACAGGGCCAGCGCGCTTCATAGGCGCGCGCCAAAACTGTAGGGGCATGGCTTCCAGGGGAAGGGGTGTGACCACAAAATAATACCAATTCATATTACGCTGCACAGTAGTCTCCAGTACTCAAATTACACCGCACAGTAGCGCCACTTACACACTTTACACCAGGTAGAGTCCCATTTTACACATTACTCCAGGTAGAGAAATATAAAATAACATTCTTGTTTCAAACATCACTCACCACCCCAAGCTCTGTGACTGACGGCAGGTGGGGAAAAGGTCAACGGAGGTCACTGGGCTGCTGCTGCTGCTGCACTGTGAGCTGGAATGCCTCCTCCTCAAACCCCTAGGTCATCATGTCTCTCCCTAGAGGCACTGCAGGGTGGCGGAGCATCAGATCCAGGAGAAAGGTGGCGCTGTTATACAGGGGGACGCCTCCTGGGTCCTGGTAGATTTTAGAGATGAGCGCCTGAAATTTTTCGGGTTTTGTGTTTTGGTTTTGGGTTCGGTTCCGCGGCCGTGTTTTGGGTTCGACCGCGTTTTGGCAAAACCTCACCGAATTTTTTTTGTCGGATTCGGGTGTGTTTTGGATTCGGGTGTTTTTTTAAAAAAACCCTAAAAAACAGCTTAAATCATAGAATTTGGGGGTCATTTTGATCCCATATTATTATTAACCTCAAAAACCATAATTTCCACTCATTTTCAGTCTATTCTGAATACCTCACACCTCACAATATTATTTTTAGTCCTAAAATTTGCACCGAGGTCGCTGGATGACTAAGCTAAGCGACCCTAGTGGCCGACACAAACACCTGGCCCATCTAGGAGTGGCACTGCAGTGTCACGCAGGATGGCCCTTCCAAAAAACACTCCCCAAACAGCACATGACGCAAAGAAAAAAAGAGGTTCAATGAGGTAGCTGTGTGACTAAGCTCAGCGACCCAAGTGCCCGACACAAACACCTGGCCCATCTAGGAGTGGCACTGCAGTGTCACGCAGGATGTCCCTTCCAAAAAACCCTCCCCAAACAGCACATGACGCAAAGAAAAAAAGAGGCGCAATGAGGTAGCTGTGTGAGTAAGATTAGCGACCCTAGTGGCCGACACAAACACCGGGCCCATCTAGGAGTGGCACTGCAGTGTCACGCAGGATGTCCCTTCCAAAAAACCCTCCCCAAACAGCACATGACGCAAAGAAAAATAAAAGAAAAAAGAGGTGCAAGATGGAATTGTCCTTGGGCCCTCCCACCCACCCTTATGTTGTATAAACAGGACATGCACACTTTAACCAACCCATCATTTCAGTGACAGGGTCTGCCACACGACTGTGACTGATATGACGGGTTGGTTTGGACCCCCACCAAAAAAGAAGCAATTAATCTCTCCTTGCACAAACTGGCTCTACAGAGGCAAGATGTCCACCTCATCATCATCCTCCGATATATCACCGTGTACATCCCCCTCCTCACAGATTATCAATTCGTCCCCACTGGAATCCACCATCTCAGCTCCCTGTGTACTTTGTGGAGGCAATTGCTGCTGGTCAATGTCTCCGCGGAGGAATTGATTATAATTCATTTTAATGAACATCATCTTCTCCACATTTTCTGGATGTAACCTCGTACGCCGATTGCTGACAAGGTGAGCGGCGGCACTAAACACTCTTTCGGAGTACACACTTGTGGGAGGGCAACTTAGGTAGAATAAAGCCAGTTTGTGCAAGGGCCTCCAAATTGCCTCTTTTTCCTGCCAGTATAAGTACGGACTGTCTGACGTGCCTACTTGGATGCGGTCACTCATATAATCCTCCACCATTCTTTCAATGTTGAGAGAATCATATGCAGTGACAGTAGACGACATGTCCGTAATCGTTGTCAGGTCCTTCAGTCCGGACCAGATGTCAGCATCAGCAGTCGCTCCAGACTGCCCTGCATCACCGCCAGCGGGTGGGCTCGGAATTCTGAGCCTTTTCCTCGCATCCCCAGTTGCGGGAGAATGTGAAGGAGGAGATGTTGACAGGTCGCGTTCCGCTTGACTTGACAATTTTGTCACCAGCAGGTCTTTGCACCCCAGCAGACTTGTGTCTGCCGGAAAGAGAGATCCAAGGTAGGTTTTAAATCTAGGATCGAGCACGGTGGCCAAAATGTAGTGCTCTGATTTCAACAGATTGACCACCCGTGAATCCTTGTTAAGCGAATTAAGGGCTGCATCCACAAGTCCCACATGCCTAGCGGAATCGCTCCCTTTTAGCTCCTTCTTCAATGCCTCCAGCTTCTTCTGCAAAAGCCTGATGAGGGGAATGACCTGACTCAGGCTGGCAGTGTCTGAACTGACTTCACGTGTGGCAAGTTCAAAGGGCATCAGAACCTTGCACAACGTTGAAATCATTCTCCACTGCACTTGAGACAGGTGCATTCCACCTCCTATATCGTGCTCAATTGTATAGGCTTGAATGGCCTTTTGCTGCTCCTCCAACCTCTGAAGCATATAGAGGGTTGAATTCCACCTCGTTACCACTTCTTGCTTCAGATGATGGCAGGGCAGGTTCAGTAGTTTTTGGTGGTGCTCCAGTCTTCTGTACGTGGTGCCTGTACGCCGAAAGTGTCCCGCAATTCTTCTGGCCACCGACAGCATCTCTTGCACGCCCCTGTCGTTTTTTTAAAAATTCTGCACCACCAAATTCAAGGTATGTGCAAAACATGGGACGTGCTGGAATTTGCCCATATTTAATGCACACACAATATTGCTGGCGTTGTCCGATGCCACAAATCCACAGGAGAGTCCAATTGGGGTAAGCCATTCTGCGATGATCTTCCTCAGTTGCCGTAAGAGGTTTTTAGCTGTGTGCGTATTCTGGAAAGCGGTGATACAAAGCGTAGCCTGCCTAGGAAAGAGTTGGCGTTTGCGAGATGCTGCTACTGGTGCCGCCGCTGCTGTTCTTGCGGCGGGAGTCCATACATCTACCCAGTGGGCTGTCACAGTCATATAGTCCTGACCCTGCCCTGCTCCACTTGTCCACATGTCCGTGGTTAAGTGGACATTGGGTACAACTGCATTTTTTAGGACACTGGTGAGTCTTTTTCTGACGTCCGTGTACATTCTCGGTATCGCCTGCCTACAGAAGTGGAACCTAGATGGTATTTGGTAACGGGGGCACACTGCCTCAATAAATTGTCTAGTTCCCTGTGAACTAACGGCGGATACCGGACGCACGTCTAACACCAACATAGTTGTCAAGGACTCAGTTATCCGCTTTGCAACAGGATGACTGCTGTGATATTTCATCTTCCTCGCAAAGGACTGTTGGACAGTCAATTGCTTACTGGAAGTAGTACAAGTGGGCTTACGACTTCCCCTCTGGGATGACCATCGACTCCCAGCAGCAACAACAGCAGCGCCAGCAGCAGTAGGCGTTACACGCAAGGATGCATCGGAGGAATCCCAGGCAGGAGAGGACTCGTCAGAATTGCCAGTGACATGGCCTGCAGGACTATTGGCATTCCTGGGGAAGGAGGAAATTGACACTGAGGGAGTTGGTGGGGTGGTTTGCGTGAGCTTGGTTACAAGAGGAAGGGATTTACTGGTCAGTGGACTGCTTCCGCTGTCGGCCCAAGTTTTTGAACTTGTCACTGACTTATTATGAATGCGCTGCAGGTGACGTATAAGGGAGGATGTTCCGAGGTGGTTAACGTCCTTACCCCTACTTATTACAGCTTGACAAAGGGAACACACGGCTTGACACCTGTTGTCCGCATTTCTGGTGAAATACTTCCACACCGAAGAGCTGATTTTTTTGGTATTTTCACCAGGCATGTCAACGGCCCTATTCCTCCCACGGACAACAGGTGTCTCCCCGGGTGCCTGACTTAAACAAACCACCTCACCATCAGAATCCTCCTGGTCAATTTCCTCCCCAGCGCCAGCAACACCCATATCCTCCTCATCCTGGTGTACTTCAACACTGACATCTTCAATCTGACTATCAGGAACTGGACTGCGGGTGCTCCTTCTAGCACTTGCAGGGGGCGTGCAAATGGTGGAAGGCGCATGCTCTTCACGTCCAGTGTTGGGAAGGTCAGGCATCGCAACCGACACAATTGGACTCTCCTTGTGGATTTGGGATTTCGAAGAACGCACAGTTCTTTGCGGTGCTACTGCTTTTGCCAGCTTGAGTCTTTTCATTTTTCTAGCGAGAGGCTGAGTGCCTCCATCCTCATGTGAAGCTGAACCACTAGCCATGAACATAGGCCAGGGCCTCAGCCGTTCCTTGCCACTCCGTGTGGTAAATGGCATATTGGCAAGTTTACGCTTCTCCTCCGACAATTTTATTTTAGGTTTTGGAGTCCTTTTTTTACTGATATTTGGTGTTTTGGATTTGACATGCTCTGTACTATGACATTGGGCATCGGCCTTGGCAGACGACGTTGCTGGCACTTCATCGTCTCGGCCATGACTAGTGGCAGCAGCTTCAGCACGAGGTGGAAGTGGATCTTGATCTTTCCCTAATTTTGGAACCTCAACATTTTTGTTCTCCATATTTTAATAGGCACAACTAAAAGGCACCTCAGGTAAACAATGGAGATGGATGGATACTAGTATACAATTATGGATGGACTGCCGAGTGCCGACACAGAGGTAGCTACAGCCGTGGACTACCGTACTGTACTGTGTCTGCTGCTAATATAGACTGGTTGATAAAGAGATGTAGTAGTAGTATGTATGTATAAAGTAGAAAGAAAAAAAACCACGGGTAGGTGGTATACAATTATGGACGGACTGCCGAGTGCCGACACAGAGGTAGCTACAGCCGTGGACTACCGTACTGTACTGTGTCTGCTGCTAATATAGACTGGTTGATAAAGAGATGTAGTAGTAGTATGTATGTATAAAGAAGAAAGAAAAAAAAACCACGGGTAGGTGGTATACAATTATGGACGGACAGCCCAGTGCCGACACAGAGGTAGCTACAGCCGTGGACTACCGTACTGTACTGTGTCTGCTGCTAATATAGACTGGTTGATAAAGAGATGTAGTAGTAGTAGTATGTATGTATAAAGAAGAAAGAAAAAAAAACCACGGGTAGGTGGTATACAATTATGGACGGACTGCCCAGTGCCGACACAGAGGTAGCTACAGCCGTGGACTACCGTACTGTACTGTGTCTGCTGCTAATATAGACTGGTTGATAAAGAGATGTAGTAGTAGTATGCATGTATAAAGAAGAAAGAAAAAAAAACCACGGGTAGGTGGTATACAATTATGGACGGACTGCCCAGTGCCGACACAGAGGTAGCTACAGCCGTGGACTACCATACTGTACTGTGTCTGCTGCTAATATAGACTGGTTGATAAAGAGATGTAGTAGTAGTATGTATGTATAAAGAAGAAAGAAAAAAAAAACACGGGTAGGTGGTATACAATTATGGACGGACTGCCCAGTGCCGACACAGAGGTAGCTACAGCCGTGGACTACCGTACTGTACTGTGTCTGCTGCTAATATAGACTGGTTGATAAAGAGATGTAGTAGTAGTAGTATGTATGTATAAAGAAGAAAGAAAAAAAAACCACGGGTAGGTGGTATACAATTATGGATGGACTGCCGAGTGCCGACACAGAGGTAGCTACAGCCGTGGACTACCGTACTGTACTGTGTCTGCTGCTAATATAGACTGGTTGATAAAGAGATGTAGTAGTAGTATGTATGTATAAAGAAGAAAGAAAAAAAAACCACGGGTAGGTGGTATACAATTATGGACGGACTGCCCAGTGCCGACACAGAGGTAGCTACAGCCGTGGACTACCGTACTGTACTGTGTCTGCTGCTAATATAGACTGGTTGATAAAGAGATGTAGTAGTAGTAGTATGTATGTATAAAGAAGAAAGAAAAAAAAACCACGGGTAGGTGGTATACAATTATGGACGGACTGCCCAGTGCCGACACAGAGGTAGCTACAGCCATGGACTACCGTACTGTACTGTGTCTGCTGCTAATATAGACTGGTTGATAAAGAGATGTAGTAGTAGTATGTATGTATAAAGAAGAAAGAAAAAAAAAACACGGGTAGGTGGTATACAATTATGGACGGACTGCCCAGTGCCGACACAGAGGTAGCTACAGCCGTGGACTACCGTACTGTACTGTGTCTGCTGCTAATATAGACTGGTTGATAAAGAGATGTAGTAGTAGTAGTATGTATGTATAAAGAAGAAAGAAAAAAAAACCACGGGTAGGTGGTATACAATTATGGATGGACTGCCGAGTGCCGACACAGAGGTAGCTACAGCCGTGGACTACCGTACTGTACTGTGTCTGCTGCTAATATAGACTGGTTGATAAAGAGATGTAGTAGTAGTATGTATGTATAAAGAAGAAAGAAAAAAAAAACACGGGTAGGTGGTATACAATTATGGATGGACTGCCCAGTGCCGACACAGAGGTAGCTACAGCCGTGGACTACCGTACTGTACTGTGTCTGCTGCTAATATAGACTGGTTGATAAAGAGATGTAGTAGTAGTAGTATGTATGTATAAAGAAGAAAGAAAAAAAAACCACGGGTAGGTGGTATACAATTATGGACGGACTGCCCAGTGCCGACACAGAGGTAGCTACAGCCGTGGACTACCGTACTGTACTGTGTCTGCTGCTAATATAGACTGGTTGATAAAGAGATGTAGTAGTAGTATGTATGTATAAAGAAGAAAGAAAAAAAAACCACGGGTAGGTGGTATACAATTATGGACGGACTGCCGAGTGCCGACACAGAGGTAGCTACAGCCGTGGACTACCGTACTGTACTGTGTCTGCTGCTAATATAGACTGGTTGATAAAGAGATGTAGTAGTAGTATGTATGTATAAAGAAGAAAGAAAAAAAAACCACGGGTAGGTGGTATACAATTATGGACGGACTGCCGAGTGCCGACACAGAGGTAGCTACAGCCGTGAACTACCGTACTGTGTCTGCTGCGACTGGATGATAAATAATGATATAAAAAATATATATATATCACTTCTGCAGCCGGACAGGTATATATTATATAATGACGGACCTGCTGGACACTGTCTGTCAGCAGAATGAGTTTTTTATAGAATAAAAAAAAAAACACCACACAAGTGAAGTCACACGACGAGTGTTTAACTTTTTCAGGCAATCACAATATAGTATACTATACTACTAACTATACTGGTGGTCAGTGTGGCCAGGTCACTGGTCAGTCACACTGGCAGTGGCACTCCTGCAGCAAAAGTGTGCACTGTTTAATTTTAATAATAATATGTACTCCTGGCTCCTGCTATAACCTATAACTGGCACTGCAGTGCTCCCCAGTCTCCCCCACAATTATAAGATGTGTGAGCTGAGCACAGTCAGATACGAGTGTTTAACTTTTTCAGGCAATCACAATATAGTATACTATACTACTAACTATACTGGTGGTCAGTGTGGTCAGGTCACTGGTCAGTCACACTGGCAGTGGCACTCCTGCAGCAAAAGTGTGCACTGTTTAATTTTAATAATAATATGTACTCCTGGCTCCTGCTATAACCTATAACTGGCACTGCAGTGCTCCCCAGTCTCCCCCACAATTATAAGATGTGTGAGCTGAGCACAGTCAGATATATACATAGATGATGCAGCACACTGGGCTGAGCAGTGCACACAGATATGGTATGTGACTGAGTCACTGTGTATCGTTTTTTTCAGGCAGAGAACGGATATATTAAATAAAACTGCACTGTCTGGTGGTCACTGTGGTCAGTCACTAGTAAACTCTGCACTCTCTACAGTTCTACAGTACTCCTAAGCTCCAGTAAATCAGGTCAATCTCTCTCTCTCTCTCTTCTAATCTAAATGGAGAGGACGCCAGCCACGTCCTCTCCCTATCAATCTCAATGCACGTGTGAAAATGGCGGCGACGCGCGGCTCCTTATATAGAATCCGAGTCTCGCAAGAATCCGACAGCGTCATGATGACGTTCGGGCGCGCTCGGGTTAACCGAGCAAGGCGGGAAGATCCGAGTCGCTCGGACCCGTGAAAAAAAAACATGAAGTTCGTGCGGGTTCGGATTCAGAGAAACCGAACCCGCTCATCTCTAGTAGATTTATTCTTATTGAGCGGCCGTGCGGGTGGTGATGCCATATGGTGCGCCTACAGTGCATATGCGCTGTGGGCAAGGCACCATTGGCACACACCTAGTTACGGCCCTGGCACCTAGTGAGGGATATTAGACTGATGTGTTCATTTGTGGATTTTTCTACTGTGAAATCATGTGTGAAGACTTATATGCTGATATAGTCGTCCGTTCTACCACAGTGTTATACTGTTGAACTGTGTAGTACTATTAATGACTGTTCAATTCAATGCTGAAATATGAAAATGTGTGTGGCTTGTCTTGATAAAGGCTCTGGTTGTTGAGCCGAAACGTCGACCCAATAAAGCCGACTATGACCTAAGAGATTTTGATTGGACTTTATTTGTGAAGGAGAGTGCCCCCCAGGAAACTGGAACTACGAAAAAAAAAAATATATATATATATATAAATTCACCCTGCTGCGGCACTCAGGAAAGAAAAACAATGAGGCAGGTCTTCTGGTCAACGTTTTAGGGGGATATCCAATTATCCCTGTTAAAACATTGGGTCCGAGAAATGGCTGTTTTCGGACATTTATCGGACTTTTTTCCGATGTTTCACCAATTTTTTTGTACAGGCTATCCTGTTAGATCTAGTAGGAATTCTATAGGAAATTCCATATTACGTGCCCCTAGGAGACAATTCCTAAGCATGTTAAGACCAGCCTGGTGGGGAATAACAGTATATAGGAAACAAATGTTAAGAGTGGCCATATATACACTAGTCTCGTTAGTCCGTGTATTGTGCAAATGAGTCAAAAAGTCACCAGTGTCTCGCAGATAACTGTGGGTTTTCACAACAAATGGCTGTAGAATGCTTTCAATTAATTGTGCCAAAGGTTGGAGCAATGAGCCCTCGGCAGCAATGATTGGTCTCCGAAGGGGGATGTACCAGTGTCTTGTGGATTTTCGGTAATGTGTATAATATATGGCACTTAGGATGTTCCACACTCAAGAAATTTTTAAGATCATTGCTGATCCATCCCTGTTCAAATCCACATTAAATACATGAATTGATTTTATGGGAATGGGATTAGAGTCTAATGGCCGGTATGTCTCAGTGTCTGCTAGTTGACGTAGAACCTCACGGTCATAGTCAACCCAGTCCAGGACTACGACTGCCCCGCCCTTATCAGCCCGGTGGATCACTAAGTTCGTATTCTTTTTTAGCTTTTTATGCGCTAATCGTTCAGGTGGAGTTAAATTGTCATGTAATTTGTGCTCTGGCTCTTTTTCTACATCAGATTGTACAAGTCTCAGAAAGGTTTTGATACTAGGGTTGGATGAGAGTGGGTCAAATGTGGATTTACCACGAAATTTCTTAGTAGCATCAGGGATGGATTTATCAGAAAATAATTATTTGAGACGCATCGACCTCCCAAATCTGTACTGGTCTACCGATTTGTGAAAAGATTAAGTTTTGCACATCGGTACAAATGATAGACCACGAGATAGGAGTTTAATCTCAGCCTCACTCAGTTGTGTGCTAGATAGATTAAAGACGGTACTCCATTGCGTCTCGGATGCCCTCTTCGTCTTGTACCCACCCCTCCTCGTGTGTGGTCGGTGACGCTTCTTAGGTATCTACCTGATCCGATCTGATTGTCGGACCCAGGATCTAAAAAATTCACTGATTCCGACTGCCCTTCAATGTATTCAGTATCGGAAGTTGAAACTGATGAGCCAAATTCTCTGGGAAAGGGAGGGGCCCTATGTCTCCGAGTGGATCGATGAGTTCTCTCATTAGAGTTGTTACCAAGTAGCCACCAGTAAACCGTGTGGTTCTGGTAATCGTTGATCACTGTCAATAGCTTTTTACGCTTGAATGAAATGAATTCCCTCTTAGAATTTTCAATTTGGGTTTGTAGCCGGTCAGTCCAGTTCAGAGACCTATCATCCCGTAGGGTGGGAAGGGCTGTAGTATTAGTGGTCTCAATTTCTGTTTTAATATTTTTAAGCTCCTGTCCAACCTCCTCGATCATGAGGGCTATGAGGTCAAGGGAGCACTTACTGAGTACTCTGCACCATCTGCTGCAAAAGATGGGATTATTCCTACCCAGGGTAGGGATATTAGCTACTCTGAAGCCTCTAGGTAGTTGTTTATGCCTGTGGTATTCCGAGAGAAATTGAACATGTAGCGTCAGGTCGACCTCTCTCTGTCGTTGCTTCAGGACCCTATAGAAAATGTCAACTGGGGCGTCAGAAGGTAAAGATTCAAAATCCAATTGATCAAAAAGTAACTTTTCAACTTCATCCTCAGTAAATGATACTGTACCCCCTTCAGCTTGTGACAATAATCCATCGTCCAATAAATATACCCCATTCTGTGACATTTTCCAGAGAGTCTCGAGGCCTGACTGTTAACACACAGTTTATCAGACAAGGTTCAAATATACAGAAATATCACAAACAAAATAAACAAAAAAACACAAAAAAAATACTTAAAGAGTCAGAAAATGGCCCAACCGGTATGTAACACAAACCAACCTAGATGGCCAAACGAGCAATAAAAATATACATTGCTCTTCATTATAGGATGAGTGTCAGGATATCAAATCTACAATGTGTAGGTTCGACTCTACATCCAAGCAGATCCCGCACTGGATATAGGATGGGTGTCAGGATATCAAATCTACAATGTGCACGTTCGACTCTATATCCAAGCAGATCCCGCACTCTCATCTCAACAGTTCCAGTGTGGCGGGTGCTCCCAATAGACCCCAGTTAGGGTCCACTTGAAATATCGACAATTCCACAAAGTGGAGGGTGCACTCTCGCAGAAGCAAAGATCAGTCCATGATTTTTAAGATCAAAGATTTATTGCTGTCATCAGAAAAGCCTTGGTGTCGATGTTTTGGTTCAATGACGAACCTTTTTCAAGACCGGCAATGCATCATAACAATGTGTATAACTAATATTTCAAGCATGTAATGTGTCTAAAACAAAAACAAAAAATGCATAAAAAAGTACTCCGCCTCCCAGGCCATATGGCAAAAAGATTATTTGTTAAAAAATTGTTTTGTAGGAAGAAGTACCCATCAGAGCCCATCACCAAACAATTTCTAATGGAATCAATAGTGAAATTATCATTAGAGCCTTAAGAAACACCGCCTTCACCATTTAGATCACCATATCGACACCTCTACTTAGTCAAACTCACTTGGTATATATATATATATATATATATATATATATATATATATATATATTGTTCTAATAGTAAATCAGCTACACCTTCAGTGTTCAAAAGTGATTAATCAAAGTGTCCTGAAATAGTAATCAAATATGCATACCAGAGACATACAGTAGGGAATGTTTGCTTGTAAAGGATTTCTTTTCATCAACTGTCTTCCTCCTTGTTAATCTCCTCCTCTCATATCTGTCCGGATATTTGCATGGTATTCCACGTATGTGGGGAATGGAAGACAGTGGATCAATAAAGTGCACAAATCGAAATAAAGTGACGCTGTGCTTAGTGTGCAAAAAAAGTGCTAAAAAGTGCTATAGTGCTATAATGTGCTGAAATAACTCTAAAATGACACCCTTCTGGTAATGTGCTTATTTACCAATAATGAAGGTGCAGCACCAACCAAATTAGAATATCATGGCAGCACTCAAGTTTTTCAAGATACAGTGTAACCAGATTGAGCCCTCAGTATCATCCATCAGACCAGAGTACCTTAAAACCAACAGTGCTCCCAAAGGGGAAAAAAATCTGATTGTGTAATTTTGTTTTTACACATTTAATATAACAAATAACATAAAAAATGGACTCGTACAATTTGATAACAGTATAAATGCTTATCTGTAAATCATATGGGAGAGCATAGAACCAGTGATCGTCCAACGCATTTCATCCCGTTTTCTATGCTGGGACTTCCTCAGGGGTCATAGCTGGTGAGCCATGCACTGACAAAACTTTTATTATAAACAGGTGGACTTGGAGGAAGGACATAAGGATTTTATTTGTCTTTTAATTAATTTTATCCTAACCCACAATTATTTTAAAATCCTTAATGAATTTTATTTACATATCTGTGGGACCGCGATGGGTACAGTTTTTGCTCTGAGCTTTGCCAATTTGCATATGGATAGCTGGGAGAAAGAGCAAATATATAACAATAACACATACCGTCACAATATCATACTGTATCATAGATACATCGATGATATCCTGATAGTTTGGAAAGGCAGCAAGGAATCCTTCCTTGAATTTTTCCAACTAATATCTGTGAATAACTACAACTTGTCCTTCACACACAAAATTCATGAAAACGAAATAGAATATTTAGACCTGATATTGATATCAGAAGGAGAAAATGTGGTGACTAAAAACTATATCAAAGAAGTTGACAAGAACAGTTATCTCCATTTCAAAAGCAGACACCTGGCCAAATGGAAAACCAACTTACCATATTCGCAATTCTGCAGATTGAAGAGGAACTGCAACAGAGAAGAAGATTTTAGAGAACAACTGGGTGTGTATTCAAATAGATTCCTAGAGAGAGGGTATCCTTCCAACACAGTGGAAACAGCAAAATTGAAAACCTGCAATACCAAAAGAGAAGACCTTTTGACGTATAAAGTGAAGGACAAAGGGGAAAACCAGCAACTTAACTTCATCACCACATACAATGCTGGAGAGAACAAAATAGATGGGGCCATAAGAAGACACTGGCACATTCTAAAGATGGACAACATTCTGGACCCAATATTACCAGATTAACCGAGGACAATATACAGAAAGGCAAGAAATTTGAAGGAAATCCTAGCTCCCAGCATGCTGCGACCAATCCAAATGGAAAAACAGGATACTTGGGTCAAAGCAAAAGGTTTTTTTAAATGCAATCATTGTTGCATTTGCAGGTATGCCCATAAGAATGGTAGGAACTTCAGTTCCTCCATAAACTCCAGAAAATACAAAATTAAAGATCTGATTAACTGCTCTACGACTCATGTGATCTATTGCCTGGAATGTACCTGTGGATATAAGTACATAGGTAAAACCAAGAGATACCTTAGGTTAAGGATCCAGGAACATGTAAGTGCGATAAAAAATAAGATGGACAACCACTCAGGCCCCAAACATTTTAATAAAACTCATAATTCAAACCCTGATCATATGACATTTAAAGTGATAGAACATGTAGTACTGGGAGCTAGGGGTGGTGATCTAGACAGAAAACTGGCACAAAGGGAAATGTTCTGGATCCAAGTATTAAATACCCTCATGCCAGAAGGTCTCAATGAACACTATGAATTAGCCCCTTTTTTATGAACTCTCAATCTCATTACCTTTTACGTTAGATCTCTGTGTGCATTGCATCTTCTACGATGTAATGCACACGACCATTTATTATATGTGTTATCCAATATAATACTCTTCTCTATTTATTATTTTGGCTTATGAACTATATCGAGTATGCGTAGTTCCTATATGTTTTTAAAGAATATATTTTTAAAGACTATATTTCTGTTTTACCTTGTACTTGTATTTTTATCCGTTTTTACATATGTGTGCTTTTGAACAGTATTGTTTATTGTATGTATTTATATGATGAGCCCTGCACTTTACTGTTCTGGCACATACCAGACATCAACAGTCAAAAAAGTAGTAAGCGCTTCACCCTTCTGTATCTAGCACTAGTATGGTGGAGCTAACTTTTGAATTTTGCATCTGTTCCCTGACACTGTGGGAACACAGCTGTGAGAACGCTGTGTCTCTGAGTATCCTTACACAGCGCATGCGCGACCCGTTCGTTCGGACGCACATGCACAGTGACAAACTGAATCCTGTAGTTCTCAACAAGAGCCGCAATCTCAAACAAACACGAGAACTCCCGTGCATGCGCGGTGGTAACTTCCGTACTCCGTCCACGGCGCAGTCCTCTTTTGAGTCCACTTGTCTATAATAAAAGTTGTGTCAGTGCATGGCTCACCATCTATGACCCCTGAGGAAGTCCCAGCATAGAAAACGGGACGAAACGTGTTGGACGATCACTGGTTCTCCGCTCTCCTATATGATTTACAGATAAGCATTTATACTGTTATCAAATTGTACGAGTCCATTTTTAATGTTATTTGTTATAATAAATGTGTAAAAACGAAATTACACTATCAGATTTTTTTTTTTCCCTTTGGGAGCACTGTTGGTTTTAAGGTACTCTGGTCTGATGGATGATACTGAGGGCTCCATCTGGTTACACTGTATCTTGAAAAATGTGAGCGCTGCCATGATATTCTAATTTGGTTGGTGCTGAACCTTCATTATTGGTAAATAAGCACATTACCAGAAGTGTGTCGTTTTAGAGTTATTTCGGCACATTATAGCACTATAGCACTTTTTTTGCACACTAAGCACAGCATCACTTTATTTCGATTTGTGCACTTTATTGATCCATTGTCTTCCATTCCCCACATACGTGGAATACCATGCAAATATCCGGACAGATATGAGAGGAGGAGATTAACAAGGAGGAAGACAGTTGATGAAAAGAAATCCTTTACAAGCAAACATTCCCTATGTGTCTGGTACACATATTTGGTTACTATTCGAGGACACTGATTAATTACTTTTGAACACTGAAGGCGCAGCTGATTTACCATTAGAACACTATTTAAACAGCTGTCCCTTTGGAAATTGGACTATTTTGAAATCTGGCTGCTGCCAATGTATTTACTCTGGAGTTTTTATATGTCTGAATAGCTACGAGCTAGGGATATATATATATATATATATATATATATATATACACACTGGTCCAAATTGACCCCAAAATGCCGGTCTTATAACATTACTGGCTCAGGTGCCTTCCTGAAGGGTGCAACCCCAGACGACATAACTACCATGCAGCAGGCGGCACTCAGAGATTGTATAAATGTAGTGAAAATGCAAAAAAAAAACATAAGGGTGTGATTTAATGTATTATGTTTCGGGGACCTCTCCCCTACTTCAGACTGAAGAAGGGGAGAGGTCCCTGAAACGTTACACATTAGAGCACATCCTTAGGGTTTTCTTGCATTTTCACTGCGTGTATACAGTCTCTGAGTGCTGCCTGCTGCATGGAAGGTATTTATATATATATATATATATATATATATATATATATATATACAAACACACCTTGTCTATATGTCACCCTCTGTATTTGAGGGATGAGTACTTCTAACTGCAATTTACTGGTGTATTTGTATATGTGGTAATGTAGGGACTAGTACAGGTTTTGCGGTCCCTTGATGATGGGTTGATGATGGGTTGCAAAATACTCATGTTTTATTTGCTACATATACACAGATTTGCAGTGCTAGTGATCTCTTTCTGTTTTATATACATACATATAACATTAATAAAGCCACACAGCTGGTACCATGTACAAATAAGATTTTAAACCTACCAGTAAATCTTTTTCTCCTAGTCCGTAGAGGATTCTGGGGACTCTGTAAGGACCATGGGGATAGACGGGCTCCGCAGGAGACATGGGCTATCACTGACCTGGTTTGGGAGTGTTGTGGACTCGGGGTTTCTTCCAGTGACCGGGAAGAGGAACCGCAACTGGGCCGCAGCAGAGATGGCCGAATGTAGGTTTTCCTCATGCAGGATTTGGACGGCAGGCAGGAGGCACCTGTGGATGCTGGAGGTCTCCTGAAAGACAAGAACTTGAAAAGGGTATCCGTTCAGATGGTCGACCATGTTATGGTCGACAGTCATTAGGTCGACCACTATTGGTCGACATTGACACGGTCGACATGGACACATGATCGACACATGAAAAAGGTCGACACATGAAAGGTCGACACATGAAAAGGTTGACATGAGTTTTTTAACTTTTTTTTCTTTTGGGGAACTTTTCCATACTTTACGATCCATGTGGACTACGATTGGAACGGTAATCTGTGTCGAGCGAAGCGGTAGCGGAGCGAAGGCACCATGCCCGAAGCATGCCACGCGAGGGGACGCGGTGTACTAATTGGGGTTCCCGGTCACTCTACGAAGAAAACGACACAAAAAACCCTCATGTCGACCTTTCCATGTGTCGACCTTTCATGTGTCGACCCTTTTCATGTGTCGACCATGTGTCCATGTCGACCATGTCAATGTCGACCAATAGTGGTCGACCTAATGACTGTCGACCATAACATAGTCGACCATTCATACCGGAACCCTTGAAAAGGCGCTGATGAATTAGTGAAGAGTACCGTAAGCTCACCGAGAGCGATACTGAGGGACTCTATGGCAATTTGTGAGCGCTGCTGAAGCTCCTGGAGACAGATGATAATGAGCGTGGCTGAAGAACAGGAAGACAGTTAATTGTGACCGCGGCTGGGACGCACGGTGGCAGAAGGCTGTGAATGCTGGAAGCTCTGAATACTAGAAGTACCGGACGCTGGAGGCACAGACTGCACTTGGGAGCACTGGGTGTTGGAGGCACTGAGGTGCTTGGACGCACTGGGGTGCTTGGAGGCACTGAGGTGCTTGGAGACACTGAGGTGCTTGGAGGCACTGAGGTGCTTGGACGCACTGGGGTGCTTGGAGGAACTGAGGTGCTTGGAGACACTGAGGTGCTTGGAGGCACTGGGGTGCTTGGAGGCACTGAGGTGCTTGGAGGCACTGGGGTGCTTGAAGGCACTGAGGTGCTTGGAGACACTGGGGTGCTTGGAGACTCTGGGGTCCGTCTGGGAAGGCTGGAAACTACAGGGATACGGGAGCACTGGAGATCACAACTCTTAACAGAATAGATGATACTCAGATACCGGAGCTCTGCCCGGCATCTGAATTTGAACTTCCCGCCAGTGTCTGATTGGTGGGAAGTGTTGATGATGTCACCCACACATTCAGTGGACGCCGGGCGTACCCGCGACGTCCACACTCACGATTGCTGGACGGAGCGCCGGGAGCCGGAGACCGCCAGCGAGGACGGCCGCCCGGAGACTCAGCGCGCCCGGAGAGGTAAGTAAGGCGGCCGCGGCGGCGGCATGACATGGGCACTAAGAAAGAACTTTAGGTATGGGTGTGCACTGGCTCCTCCCTCTATGCCCCTCCTCCAGACCTCAGTTAGAGAAACTGTGCCCAGAGAAGACGGACAGTACGAGGAAAGGATTTTGTTAATCCAAGGGCAAGATTCATACCAGCCCACACCATTCACACCGTATAACTAGGGTATATACGAACCAGTTAACAGTATGAAACAACACAGCATCAGACCGAGACTGATGAAAACTGTAACATAACCCTTATGTAAGCAAAAACTATATACAAGTCTTGCAGAAGTAGTCCGCACTTGGGACGGGCGCCCAGCATCCTCTACGGACTAGGAGAAAAAGATTTACCGGTAGGTTTAAAATCTTATTTTCTCTAACGTCCTAGAGGATGCTGGGGACTCCATAAGGACCATGGGGATTATACCAAAGCTCCCAAACGGGCGGGAGAGTGCGGATGACTCTGCAGCACCGACTGAGCAAACAGGAGATCCTCCTCAGCCAGGGTATCAAACTTGTAGAACTTTGCAAAGGTGTTTGAACCCGACCAAGTAGCAGCTCGGCACAATTGCAACGTCGAGACCCCTCGGGCAGCCGCCCAAGAAGAGCCCACCTTCCTAGTGGAATGGGCCTTAATCGATTTTGGTAACGGCAATCCAGCCGTTGAATGAGCCTGCTGAATCGTGTTACAGATCCAGCGAGCAATAGTCTGCTTTGAAGCAGGAGCGCCAAACTTGTTGGCAGCATACAGGACAAATAGTGCTTCTGTTTGTCTGACCCTAGCCGTTCTGGCTACGTAAATTTTCAAAGCCCTGACCACATCAAGGGACTCGGAATCCTCCAAGTCTCGTGTAGCCACAGGCACCACAATAGGTTGGTTCATATGAAAAGATGAAACCACCTTAGGCAAGAATTGAGGACGGGTCCGCAATTCCGCTCTATCCATATGGAAAACCAGATAGGGGTTTTTATGAGACAAAGCCGCCAATTCCGACACTCGCCTAGCCGAAGCCAAGGCTAACAACATGACCACTTTCCAAGTGAGATATTTTAATTCCACTGTTTTAAGTGGTTCAAAACAGTGCGACTTAAGGAAACTCAACACCACGTTAAGGTCCCAAGGCGCCACCGGAGGTACAAAAGGAGGCTGAATATGCAGCACTCCCTTCACAAAAGTCTGTACTTCTGGGAGAGAAGCTAATTCCTTCTGAAAGAAAATGGATAGGGCCGAAATCTGAACCTTAATGGAGCCTAATTTTAGGCCCAAATTCACTCCAGTTTGTAGGAAGTGAAGGAAACGGCCCAGCTGGAATTCTTCCGTAGGAGCATTCCTGGCCTCACACCAAGAAACATACTTTTGCCATATACGGTGATAATGCTTAGCTGTCACGTCCTTCCTAGCCTTTATCAGAGTAGGAATGACCTAATCCGGAATTACCTTTTCCGCTAGGATCCGGCATTCAACCGCCATGCCGTCAAACGCAGCCGCGGTAAGTCTTGGAACAGACAGGGCCCCTGTTGTAGCAGGTCCTGTCTTAGAAGAAGAGGCCACGGATCTTCTGTGAGTATTTCCTGCAGATCCGGATACCAGGCCCTTCACGGCCAATCAGGATCAATGAGAATTATCTGTACTCCTCATTTTTTTTTATTCTCAACACCTTGGGGATGAGAGGAAGAGGAGGAAACACATAGACCAACTGGAACACCCATGGTGTCACTAGGGCATCCACTGCCACCGCCTGAGGGTCTCTTGACCTGGCACAATACCTCTGTAGTTTTTTGTTTAGGCGGGACGCCATCATGTCTATCTGGGGCAGGCCCCACTGACTTGCAATCTGTGCAAAGACTTCCTGATGAAGTCCCCACTCTCCTGGATGTAGATCGTGTCTGCTGAGGAAATCTGCTTCCCAGTTGTCCACTCCCGGAATGAACACCGCTGACAGTGCACCTACATGATTTTCCGCCCAACGAAGAATCCTGGTGGCTTCCACCATAGCCACTCTGCTCCTTGTGCCGCCTTGGCGGTTTACATGAGCTACAGCGGTGATGTTGTCTGACTGGATCAGAACCTGTAGGTCGCGAAGCAAAGTCTCCGCTTGACGAAGGGCGTTGTATATGGCCCTCAGTTTCAAGACGTTGATGTGGAGACAAGTCTCTTGACTTGACCAAAGACCTTGGAAGTTTCTTACCTGTGTGACTGCTCCCCAACCTCGGAGGCTCGCGTCCGTGGTCACCAGAACCCAGTCCTGAATGCCGAATCTGCGACCCTCCAGAAGGTGAGCACTCTGCAGCCACCACAGGAGAGATACCCTGGCCCTGGGGGACAGGGTGATCAACTGATGAATATGTAGATGTGACCCGGACCACTTGTCCAGTAGGTCCTATTGGAAGGTCCTCGCATGGAACCTGCCGAAAGGAATGGCCTTGTAAGATGCCACCATCTTTCCCAAGACTCGAGTGCAGTGATGCACTGACACCTGTTTTGGCTTCAATAGGTCCCCGACCAGAGTCATGATTTCCTGGGCCTTTTCTATCGGAAGATAAACCCTTTTCTGGTCCGTATCCAGAATCATGCCTAAGAAGGTCAAACGGGTCGTAGGAACTAACTGTGACTTCGGGATATTGAGAATCCAGCCGTGTTGCTGTAACACCTCCAGTGAAAGTGACACGCTGTTCAACAACTGCTCTCGTGATCTCGCTTTTATTAGGAGATCGTCCAAGTATGGGATAATTGTGACACCCTGCTTGCGCAGGAGCCCCATCATTTCCGCCATTACCTTGGTGAAAATCCTTGGGGCCGTGGACAGCCCAAACAGCAACGTCTGAAATTGGTAATGACAATCCTGTACCGCAAATCTCAGGTATGCCTGATGAGGTGGATATATGGGAACATGAAGGTATGCATCCTTTATGTCCAGGGACACCATAAAATCCCCCCCTTCTAGGCTGGCGATGACCGCTCTGAGTGATTCCATCTTGAACTTGAACCTTTTCAAGTATAGGTTCAAGGATTTTAAATTTAAAATGGGTCTGACTGAACCGTCCGGTTTCGGGACTACAAATAGGGTTGAGTAATACCCCCTCCCTTGTTGAAGCACGGGAACTTTGACCACCACCTGTTGAAGACACAATTTTTGAATTGCATTTAAGACTATCTACCTTTCTGGGGGAGAAGCTGGTAGGGCCGATTTGAAAAACCGGCGAGGAGGCACCTCTTCGAATTCCAGCTTGTAACCCTGGGAAACAATCTCTATTGCCCAGAGATCCACCTGTGAGTGAACCCAGATGTGGCTGAAAAGTCGAAGACGTGCCCCCACTGGGGCGGACTCCCTCAGAGGAGCCCCAGCATCATGCGGTGGATTTTGTAGAGGCCGGGGAGGACTTCTGCTCCTGGGAACTAGCTGTGGATGGCAGCTTTTTCCCTCTGCCCTTACCTCTGGCAAGAAAGGACGATCCTCGTGCTCTTGCTTTTATTTGACCGAAAGGACTGCATTTGATAATGTGGCGCTTTCTTAGACTGTGAGGGAATATAAGGCAAAAAATTTGATTTACCTGCCGTAGCAGTGGAGACCAGGTCCGAGAGACCTTCCCCAAACAATTCCTCACCCCTGTAAGGTAAAACCTCCATATGCCTCTTTGAGTCGGCATCACCTGTCCATTGCCGGGTCCATAGGACTTGTCTAGCTGAAATCGACATAGCATTGACTCTAGAACCCAGTAGGCCAATGTCTCTTTGAGCATCCCTCATATTTAAGGCAGCATCTTTAATATGACCCAGGGTTAATAAAATGGTATCCTTATCCAGGGTATCCAATTCCGCTGATAAGGTTTCTGTCCACGCTGCTACAGTGCTACAAACCCAAGCCAACGCTATCGCCGGTCTGAGTAAGGTACCAGAGTGTGTGTAAATGGACTTTAATGTAGCCTCCTGCTTGCAATCAGCAGGATCCCTGAGGGTAGCCGTATCTTGGGATGGCAGTGCTACCTTTTTGGATAAGCGTGTCAACGCTTTGTCTACCCTCGGGGAGGATTCCCACCGTATCCTGTCCTTGGTCGGGAAAGGATACGCTATAAGAATCCTTTTGGGAATTTGCAGTTTCTTGTCTGGAGAATCCCAAGCTTTTTCAAATAACTCGTTCAGCTCATGAGAAGGGGTAAAGGTTACCTCAGGTTTCTTTTCCTTATACATGTGTACCCTCGTGTCAGAGACAGGGGGTTCCTCTGTGATACGCAAAACATCTTTTATTGCAATAATCATATACTGAATACTTTTAGGCAACTTTGGCTGTAACTTTGCATCATCGTAGTCGACACTAGAGTCAGAATCCATGTCGGTATTAGTGTTTACCATTTGGGACAGTGGGCGCTTTTGAGACCCGAGGGTCCCTGCGACATAGGGGCAGGCAGGGCCTGACTCTCTGCATAATTCCTGGACTCAGCTTTGTCCAACCTTTTGTGCAATAAATTTACATTAGCACTTAAAACATTCCACATATCCACCCAGTCAGGTGTCGGTGTTGCCGACGGAGACACCACATTTATTTGCTCCACCTCCTCACTAGGAAAGCCTTCTACCTCAGACATGCCGACACACGCGTACCGACACACCACACACTCAGTGAAACCTCTTATCTAAAGACAGTTCCCCCACAAAGGCCCTTTGGAGAGACAGAGAGAGAGTATGCCAGCACACACCCAGCGCTAATGACCCAGGAAAAAACACACACAATATGTTTACCCAGGTAGCGCTGTAATTATCTATTTTGCGCCAAATTATGTGCCCCCCCCTTCTTTGAAACCCTCTTTCACCGTGTAAGCAGGGGAGAGTCCAGGGAGCTTCCTCTCAGCGGTGTGCTGTGGAGAAAATGGCGCTGGTGAGTGCTGAGGAACAAGCTCCGCCCCCTCAGCGGCGGGCTTCGGTCCTGCTTAAAAATTCAAAATATGGCGGGGGATCTCTCTTATATACAGTGCCCAGCCTGTATATAAGTTTATTGCTACCTTTGGAGGTCCATATTGCTGCCCAGGGCGCCCCCCCTGCGCCCTGCACCCTTATAGTGACTGCCGTTTGTGTGTGCTGTGTGGGAGCAGTGAAGATCTGAAGTCTTCTGCCGCCTTTGAAGTCTTCTTTCTTCACATACTCACCTGGCTTCTGTCTTCCGGCTTTGCAAGGAGGACGGCGGCGCGGCTCTGGGACGAACTGCGGGGTGAGACCTGCGTTCCGTTCCCTCTGGAGCTAATGGTGTCCAGTAGCCTAAGAAACAGAGCCTAACATTAAAGTAGGTCTGTTTCTCTCCCCTCAGTCCCTCGCTGCATGGAGTCTGTTGCCAGCAGGCTCCCTGAAAATAAAAAACCTAACAAATACTTTCTTTTCAGGAAAACTCAGGAGAGCTCCCTGTAATGCACCCAGTCTCCTCTGGGCACTGTAATAAACTGATGTCTGGAGGAGGGGCATAGAGGAAGGAGCCAGTGCACACCCATACCTAAAGTTCTTTCTTAGTGCCCATGTCTCCTGCGGTGCCCGTCTATCCCCATGGTCCTTACGGAGTACCCAGCATCCTCTAGGACGTTAGAGAAATATGGGTAAACCCGAGTGCAGGTTTATTTCTTAAATAGATAGATAGATAGATAGATAGATAGATAGATAGATAGATAGATAGATAGATAGATAGATAGATAGATAGATAGATGTAAGCTATGCTGTGACTGGAGCAGGGATTGATGTGAATGATGAAATATCTGTAGAGATACATAATAATAATAAAGTTTTTATATGACAGTTGTCAGTTCCCACGGCCAAATTTTGCTGAGTAGAAAGCAGCTGAACACACAGAACATGGTCAATGCCTATGACAAGAACTGGAGAATGATGAATGATAGGAAGTCCACCAGCGGTGCAAGTATGCGGGTACGGGTGGGTACGGCGTACCCTTAAGAATTTTGCCGTGCGTACGCCGTACCCACACCGACGGGCCGCCGCTTGCTACCGCTGATGTGAGGGGAGGAGAGCGCAGCCTGCGCCTCTCCTGCCCTCAGTGTCTTCGTTCAAATCAGCGCCGCCCGTGAGCCAATCAGAGCTCGCGGAGCTTTGATTGGCTCACGGATCGGCGCTGAATATAAAACTCACCCGCCGGAGACTGAGGGGAAGGAGAGGCGCAGGCTGCTCTCTCCTCCCCTCACACACGGGAGACAACACAACAGCAGCAGCGGTGAGCTGGGGAGGGGGGGGGGGGCAGCACTGAGGGGGGCAATGTATATCTGGCACTGTTGTGGGCAATGTATATCTGGCACTGTGGGGGGCAATGTATACCTGGCACTGTGGCGGGCAATGTATATCTGGCACTGTGGGGGGCAATGTATACCTGGCACTGTTGTGGGCAATGTATATCTGGCACTGTGGGGGGCAATGTATACCTGGCACTGTGGCGGGCAATGTATATCTGGCACTGTGGGGGGCAATGTGTACCTGGCACTGTTGTGGGCAATGTATATCTGGCACTGTTGTGGGCAATGTATATCTGGCACTGTGGGGGGCAATGTATACCTGGCACTGTGGCGGGCAATGTATATCTGGCACTGTGGCGGGCAATGTATATCTGGCACTGTTGTGGGCAATGTATATCTGGCACTGTGGGGGGGCATTCGTGTATCTGGCACTGTGGGGGGCATTCGTGTATCTGGCACTGTGGGGGGCATTCGTGTATCTGACACTGTGGGGCATTCGTGTATCTGGCACTGTGGGGCATTCGTGTATCTGGCACTGTGGAGCATTCGTGTATCTGGCACTGTGGGGCAACGTGTATCTGGCACTGTGGGGCAACGTGTATCTGGCACTGTGGGGGTCATATGTGTATCTGCCCCTCCCCCATATGTGTATCACGCCCACATTTTCATTGGCCACGCCCCATATGGCATTTGGTCACACCCATTTTTGGCACGCACACACAGTACCTGTAAGACATTTTTTCTACTTGCACCACTGAAGTCCACTCATCACTAGGCATAATACAATAGTATTATCACGGTCAGTGAACCTACAGTGCATACATAAATTTGGCTATGTCTTTAAAAGATATTACAGGTTGAGTATCCCATATCCAAATATTCCGAAATACGGAATATTCCGAAATACGGACTTTTTTGAGTGAGATAGTGAAACCTTTGTTTTCTGATGGCTCAATGTACACAAACTTTGTTTAATACACAAAGTTATTAAAAATATTGTATTAAATGACCTTCAGGCTGTGTGATAAGGTATATATGAAACATAAATGAATTGTGTGAATGTACACACACTTTGTTTAATACACAAAGTTATAAAAATTATTGGCTAAAATGACCTTCTGGCTGTGTGTATAAGGTGTGTATGAAACATAAATGCATTCTGTGCTTAGATTTAGGTCCCATCACCATGATATCTCATTATGGTATGCAATTATTCCAAAATACGGAAAAATCCCATATCCAAAATACCCCTGGTCCCGAGCATTTTGGATAAGGGAGACTCAACCTGTATATGTGTTTCTACTGTAAATGGTGGGATACAGCTGTGATTTATAGCATCAATGCCAACCTCCTAGCATTTCTCATAGCTACTCACAGCCAGACAGCTGAAACAAAAGCAGGACTTGTTCTTCAAATATACAGTATTCCTACAGTCATATGACAAAGAAAGTACATCTAATGCCCCATCCTCTGCTCTACAAAGATCCTGCTCCATGAGCTTTGGCAGCTTAGTTAATGAAATATAACTCTGTGTCTTTGTGATATGCAGAATACAGGGCATACAGAGGTTAATTAGCAAAGGCAGGCTTTTTGGTGAGTGAATGAGTTGGCTCGGCCAATACAACTCCATCAGCAATTTCTATATGTGTCCTATTTTGCTCAGTGCAGTGAAATACATTAAAAAGAACAATAAATAACATCACCCCTGACCAGGCTGGTGTGTTCAGTAAATATAGTGTATAAACAGTGGCAGTTCTAATCCACCGCAGACTTGCAGTTATCAGAAAGTTACAGCAGCCCCCTTTTGGTCAAGCACAATACAGGTACAGGTGGTTAGGTGAGATAGGGAGAATCAGTGCCAAGGCTCTTTGCAGAAGCTTTGTGAAATGATTGCATGCTGGCAGCCACTGTGCATCAGTAAAGTGAAGTCTTTTGGCAAATAATAGACTGTTACATGTAAATACAAGCCTGGGAAGGAACCTATTTAAAAGAAAATAATGATGTCTCACAAAGAGCAATGA
The DNA here is from genome assembly GCF_028390025.1 of Pseudophryne corroboree. Lineage (NCBI taxonomy): Eukaryota > Metazoa > Chordata > Amphibia > Anura > Myobatrachidae > Pseudophryne > Pseudophryne corroboree. The sequence goes on from NC_086445.1 coordinate 724,715,174, forward strand.
GGCACTGTTAATAGATAAGCAGTGCATCTCCAGGTACATGGAAACACATCATAAACATCATGAACAATGGTGGTGAGAGAGAGGACAAAAGAAGCCACAGTGGTTATTTCTTTCTGTAAGAGCTCTGTGGGGTAATTAATAGAGTTCTAGCATTCCCTTGTGTTGCTGAATTCATCATATACAGGTTGAGTATCCCATATCCAAATATTCCGAAATACGGAATATTCCGAAATACGGACTTTTTTGAGTGAGAGTGAGATAGTGAAACCTTTGTTTTTTGATGGCTCAATGTACACAAACTTTGTTTAATACACAAAGTTATTAAAAATATTGTATTAAATGACCTTCAGGCTGTGTGTATAAGGTGTATATGAAACATAAATGAATTGTGTGAATGTAGACACACTTTGTTTAATGCACAAAGTTATAAAAAATATTGGCTAAAATTACCTTCAGACTGTGTGTATAAGGTGTATATGTAACATAAATGCATTCTGTGCTTAGATTTAGGTCCCATCACCATGATATCTCATTATGGTATGCAATTATTCCAAAATACGGAAAAATCCCATATCCAAAATATCTCTGGTCCCAAGCATTTTGGATAAGGGATACTCAACCTGTATTCAATGCCTTTCTTATACTATGCCTATAAAAATGTCTGTGTCTTTTGATGAGAGCACAGTAAAAATATGTTTAAATCATTTGCCATTCTAACTAGAGATGAGCTAGTTTGGTTTGCTGGTAACCGAACCCACCCAAACTTTGGGGTTCCAAGTGGATCCTACCACCAGACTCAGATCCAAATACGAGGCAAAACACTTCCTTCCTGGAGTTGGATCTCATGTATTTTGGTCTGGAACATCTGTCTGATGGATCCAATCAGCGGCCACAATCATGGTAACAGGCCACTGGTTGGCTGAGAATGGCTGTGTCTCAGCCAACCAGTGGCCTGTTAAAATGGTAGCGGATGCTGATTGGATCCAACAGTCATAAGTGACAGAAAGGAGGATGAGATCACTGTAACACCCTCCCTCCCTGCATGCGTAACATTCAGCTGCTCAGTGGCGTATCTACCAGGGAGGCCTGTGGGTGTGATCTGTCTCTCTCCTACTCCCATCACCAGCAAGAGTTGGTCTGTGCTGCACCCCTGTTTCTACCTTCCCCTTATCAGATGTCACTGGTGCTAAGGAAGAGGCAGGTTCACTCCTGGTAAGGGCCAGTGTCGATTGCGGGGCTGAGATGGTCTGTGTGTAACTGTTATAGGTGCGCTTGAAAAGTGTCCAAGTAGGATGTTAAGAGTGCTTTGTCTCCCACAGTCCACTGCCAAATTCTGTCCCTTTCTTAGCTACCTACTGCATCTTGCTGTCACCCACTGCCACCATCAGCCTCCCCCTGATGCCCACTACTCCCACTGTCACTCACTACTTCCCACACTCACCCACTACCTACCACATTGTCCCCCTCTGCCTCCCCAGTCACCCACTGCCTTCTCCTGTCACCCACTGCCTACTGCTTTCACCCCCTACCTCCCACTGTCACCAACGGTCTCTTCTGCTGTCACTCATTGACGCTCCTGCTCTCACACTCTGCCTCCCCAGCTCTTATAAGCACTGCTGGCAGCTTATTTTGCAAAAACAGGATTGATGTTCCCATCATAAATTTTAAGATACGCTAGTGGGATTATATTTTCTTGAAATAAATTATGCAATATATTTTTTGGGGTGATTCGGTTTTATCTTTATGTATATGACGATGCATCTACTTTTAAGTAAATAAATTCAATATTTTAAAGACTATACAATATTAAGTTAACATCCTAAGTCTATCTGCTCTTTTCTTTTTATATTCTGTATACCTACCCACTCCCTTTTGGATGAGTTTACACTGAAACCATACTAGTTTTGACATACTGAACCCCGGCTACATCTGCTTGTGGCTGGCCAGGCTGAGGTGTCATGCAGACATGTGTAGGGTTAACTGTTCTCATTGTGTGTTAAAAACCCATTCAGTGGTTTTGGCTTTAACAAGCTTTGTTATTACTGCAGCCTGGGATCACTCTGTATATATAGGTGATTGACTGGCACTGAGTGTGTAGGTGGAAGTAGATGGAGCAGATCAGCACAAATGGACATCAGGCATATGGCAGTGTGTATATTGGCATCAGGGTAGAAGGGTCACTGTCACTGCCTAGCAGCTACACACTGCTTGAGCACTGACAGTGTTGGTACAATGGTGTATTAATATCTATTAGCAGATTTGGATAAATTTTGCAGTTCAAATCGTGATTTGAATCCCATGTTTGCCTTTATTAAACTGCCATTCTATCTGCCGCTGTTGTGCGCAATGTCTTTGAAACTGTCATGTGTCTGTGCTGCTGCTGCTGCTCTGTTGCTTTGTTTAGCCAGCCAGCCTTTGGCCTATGTTGGTGAACAATATTGTGAGTTGTGAGGTGGTCAAAATTTACTGGAAATGATTGTTAGTAAGGTTAATAATACTGTAACATACATGCCTACATTATAACTGCCTACTCTGGGAGGGGGCAGCCAGGACAGCAAAGTGAGGGATGTGGCCAAGGCATGAGGGGGGCATTGCATGGGACAGTTATAAAAAAAAATATGGGGGTGGCCCTGGGGCATGGCAGCGGAATCATGTCATCGTGGCCCCGCCCCCACTACACAATTCAGAGATTACCAGCATTGTGAGTGAGGGGGCGGGGCTGCAATGATGTGATTAAGCGCACATCGCATCATCAGACCCCCAGCCGGACAGCATTGACTGCGGGGGACTGCGGGGGACTGCAGGGGATGTCTGTGGCCTTGGTTAGGGTGGTTCAGCCGGAAGACTTGCCCACTCTTCCGGGAAGCCGGGAGCACCACCTGATTTTCGGGAGGCCCCTGTCCATCCCGGGAGAGTAGGCAAGTATGCTGTAGGAACAAAAATAGGCCCACATTATGTGATTTTAGCTGTTTTTTTTCAATAAAAAAAAATACATATCCAACACCAAAACCAAAATCACGTGAGGACAGTTTTGGCAAAACCAATACACAAACTTAATACAGATCCAAAACCAAAACAAAAATACGGGGGTCAGCTCACATCTCTAATTCAGGTATTTTTCCGTAATACATGTAATTTTAGAGGGTCCGCACAAGCTACAGTATGCTACTGCCAATTTGTTTTTCACAGAACTGTTTCTTGTGAGATATTGTACATCTTAGTGGGACATTTTGACTTAAATCAAATAAAAAAAAAGGATTGTGTAATGCAAAACTCATGTTGGCTGTCATTGTTGCCTTAAAGACCATTCCAGCACCCACACCTAATCTGAGATGAGGAAATATGTTACTATTGAAGGGTTGCAGCAATACATCACATAAAATGTAGCACTTAAAAATCAAAATATGCCCTGCTCACTGATTTGGTACCGGGTGCTAAAGTGAACATTACTACACCACCCCCTCCCCCCGCACTGGCGACATAATACACTGTCCACCTCACCTCCACTTTGTCCATCAAGTCTGCCCCTTAATCATAGTCATAAACAAAATCACACATAGGGGAGTATTCAATTAGTGTCAGAATTTCCGACACTTTTCGACACTTCAATATTCAATTGAAGTGCCATTTTTTCGCTCTGTCGAAAATTCCGACATGTCTCTGCTCATCCATGTGTTTTCGACCCCGCCGCAGTCAAAAATGGATCCGTTTTCGACCATTCATTTTCTCCCATAAGAAAGGGTGAAAATGAGTGGTCGTATTGAGAGGGGAAACTAAAGGAAACGTCCCGCAATGAATACTGAAGTGTCAGATCCTCACTTTGATGCAAAGGATTTGGTATAAAGTTTAAGCATAGCAATGCATGGCACAAGGTGTGTTGTGATTGGTCATAAAGGACCTCTGTCTTTTGACTTTTTTACCCAAGTGAACACAGAAGTACATGCAATGCTAGCACCAGTAGTCAGCGTCCCCTTGCACTGTACTTTTGTTACATTAATGATGCAGATTAGAACCGTATTCTACCTTTTTCTTACAGAATTTAAATCTTCATTACAACAAAAAGGCCTTCACAATACCGTTAATCTGCAGGGTCAAAGAAGGTCTTTGCTTACAGAACTCTTATCCTCAGCCCCCCTATTTACCTCACTGGGAGTCATTTTGGGGCACTGATTTGCATCTTTTGTTGCTAGTGAAGATTGCCTATGTGGGCTGAGCATTTCGTCGATTTGACACCCGGGAACCTGGGATTTATCCTACCTACTCACTTTTATCCCAGTCCCACAGACATATGCCACTACACCTTAGCATAGATGCTGATTCCGTGGATGCTCCCAGGCCCGAACACCCACGGCTGGTCCCGAGACCATAGGTATCTCCTGCCCCTTGCTCACTTTACACCCACTGGGTCCTGCCGCCTCATGATGTCACCAAACAAACGGAGTCGCCTTGGAGATCCCCCCCACACACAACACTGCGCCAACGTAGGGAGAGATTACACGGGACTGTGGGGCAGTGTAGAAGCCGCTGCAGGATATGCCAGCCACCTGCAACACTGCACCTAAAGGCAGTGCTGGACTCATGTTCCGGCCAGTGTTGACCGAAAGGGGCCCACTGCTGCTGCAACCTACCATCATGCAGTGGTCGGGCAGAGGCTCCACCCCTCCACCCACTTTCCATCCGAGGCCCCACCCCTCCTCGGCCTCCAGCTCCTGCTTGTGTTTCAAAACACTGGGTCACAGATTGTGACTGCAGCGCACATGAAGGCTCTCTCCTGCATACTAGTGTCTCAGAGTCAGAACACAAGGAGCTGATATAATGGGATAGAGCAAACAGTGCCATGAGATGGAAGGGGTGGGGGGAGGAAGGTTCACTGTGAATCTGTGTCTCAGGCAGTGTGTGGGTCCCACAGTAGGCTGTAATTTCACTATCCACGTTATCACCTATACCCTTTAGAAACCTGGTGGCAAGCGGAGTGAGCCAGTGAGGGTACCTAGTAGAGAAGGTCCCACCTGCAGAGAAGCTGACATCGCGTGAAGAGAGCTACTCCAGACCCCTCCTAAACAACACATATGTATGCACCTCAGAAGCAGAGGCTGCAGAGAGGGTTCATGTCCGACTGCATTCTAAGCTGAGTTAATATAGCACCTCAGCTTCACACTGACCATAAGAAATGAAAGACAGTAAATATGTGCTTGGGGAGCACTGTGTAATATATAATGTGTTTGGAGGGGTACTATGGGGTCTATTCAGGCCTATCCAAGGGGTCTGCGCACATGCACTGGCCATAGTGTGCATGAACAACCATTCACCATACAAGGTGATTGACCATGGCAGCCATCAGTGGGGTGTCACAGGTTTGAGCACCCACCAGCAAAAACATAAACCGGCTCCGGTGCACCACAGTATCTGATTTTCAGCTGCCCACTCACTTGAGTTCTTTATCTGGCCAGTGGGCATGTCTGGTGGTCCACCAGCTTTGCAGACTGACTGCTCAGTTGCTTGGTTTGGTTAGACACCATATGGTCTAATTGCCACTGCCACAGCCATCGGTTGGGATGTCTGGGCTGGCTGCTTACAGTAATAATTTTGACAAGGATTTTTAATTTAGTTTTAGTCTTAATCGCTTACTTAAAATTGTAGTTAGTTTACAGTCATATTTTTAGTCTTTTTCTTTTGCCTCGTTTTAGTCAAGACTAGCTGTTCTACTCGTTCTTTGCATGGGAGTTTCTGATTTTCATGGTGTACAGTACATATAAATGAGTGTAAAAAATTTGGTAAATCTATAGAGATGTCAATTTGAGACGTCTTAATGTAAGTAAATATTACTCCATGGTTCTTGACGTTACCTTAGGAGCAGATAGAGTAAAAAGTAACAGGACCATTTTTGTAGTTTATTAAATTCTATACACTGGAGGTGCAATCCTAATTTTGATCCGATTGTCCTTTTGGGCATTATCATTCACGCAATGCTAGCCACGCATTGGTAATGAAGTCATTATGTCAACACCCTTTTCATCCCCTTAGGGAAGGTTTATTAAAATTATGATTACGTAGTTTTCCTATGTCCCACCTGAAGAATACCTATGTTAGATTTCACCTTCCTCAGATATTGAAAAGTAAGAGAATTAGTGATGAGTGAGTGAGTGAGTGAGTGAGTGAGTGAGTGAGGGCTGTCACATTTATACAGTATATATAGATTTAGTCAAGATTTAGTCAGTGCATCTGTTTTCATTTTAATCTAATCTTAGTCAATGTTTTAGCCATAACTTTTGCCAACAGTTTAATGATACTATATAATTCTATTGAGAAGTTTGCATGCCTTTAACTATCTGTTTAGTAATCTAGGCTCAGTAGGATGAGAATGTGTTACATGCTGAGTCTGACTTATTGTAATACCCCCATATATCATATACAAATTAATGCCTTACGTTTTTTTTAAAACAGATAAGTGCAATATGTAATCTTACTTCCTTCACAGCAGGTCAGATTTATTTTCTGCAAATGTCTACAACAAATAATTGTTCTTTAAAATTTTTAAACCCTACCTTCAGTGTTAATTTTGACTAGGAATTACATTTAGTCTTAGTCCCTATTTTTGCTTTGTTTTAGTTAAGACTTAGGGCAGTATCCTATCAGTACTTTTCTGCTGCTAATAGGTTTGCCGGGGGCGATCCTATTAGCCCTGATGCCAGCATAGTTTTCTCCTGATGCCAGCATTTATCGGGGATTATGCTTGGGTGTTTTCATTGGCCGAAATGGCATCAAGGATTAGTCAGTAGAGCTCTATTTTCATTTTAGTCCTGAAATAAACTGTAGTAGACAAATACTTTTAATCACAATTTTCGCCAACAAAATTAACACTGGGGGATATATTTACTATGTCAGCTTTGCTTTTCAGTAGATTTTCTGCCGATTTTGTGTGACAGGTATTTACTAAAGTCAAAATCAGCTCAAAATCCACCCATTATTGAGGGTAATTCAGGCTTGATCATAGATGTGCTCAATTAATCACATCTACGATCACTTTCAGAGACCTGCGGGGGGATGCTCAGCACAGGGCTAACCCCCCCCCCCCCCCCCGCATGTCTGACTCTGCCCCTTACCCCCCCCCCTCACAGGTAAAAAAGCATCGCACAGCGGCGATGCTTTTGAACCTGAAGAGTAGCTTGCTAGCAGCGCAGCTCCTGCGCGCTGGCAGGGAGCTACCCATTGGGACTTCAAAAGCAATGACGGTAAATCCAGAAAACCACAGCTGCAGGTTCTGAGGAACAGACCTCCGGGTCTGCTTACTCAGAGTCTTCAGCATGACGGTGGACCGCACAGCCTGGATGACAGGCAGGTGGGAGCTTGGTTACATTTTTTCAGTCTCGAGTGGTCAAAGACCTTATCGCCCAGGGATACAGACTGGAGTTTCAGGAACTCCCACCTCAGAGATTCTTCAAATCAGGATTACCAGCTTCTCCATAAGCAGGTATGACTTAGCAGGCAGCAATTCAGAAACTGGTACGATCTCAGGTCATTGTCCCAGTTCCACTTCACCTACAAAACACGGGTTATTACTCCAACCTGTTTGTGGTACCGAAACTGGAAGGTTCGGTGAGGCCCATTTTAAACTCGTAACTGGATGACCTGCTGATAAAAGCACCATCCAGGGAGAGGTTGTTGGATAGCATTGCCCTCTCAACCCAACTATTCCAGGATCACTGGTGGATTCTGAACCTACCAAAATCCCACCTGGAACCAACACGTCGGCTTCCATTCCTGGGGATGATACTGGATACGGAGGAGCAGAAGGTATTCCTTATGTTAGAAAATGCATTGGTAATCCAGTCAATGGTGCTGGATGTTCTGAAACCAGCCCGGCTCTCTATACATCTATGCATTCACCTTCTGGGGAAGATGGTAGCCTCTTATGAGGAGCTGCAATATGGAAGGTTTCATGCAAAGCCCTTCCAGCTGAATCTGTTGGATAAATGGCCAGGATCGCATCTTCACATGCACCTGAGGATTCGTCTGTCACCAAAAGCCAGAATTTCTCTTCTGTGGTGGCTTCAGTCTTCTCACCTGACCGAGGGTCGATGGTTCGGGATTCAAAAATGGATTCTGCTAACCACAGACGGAAGCCTAAGAGGTTGGGGAGCTGTCACCCAAGGGGAACAGTTCCAAGGAAAATGGTCAAGTTAGGAAACCATCCTTCTGATCGACGTTCTGGAGCTAAGGGCCATATACAACGCCCTTCTACAGTTTGAGTCCTTGACACGTCGGTGGGGAATTCCACAAATAGACATGATGGCCTCTTGTTTCAATAAGAAGCTCAGGCGGTATTGTTCCAGGTCGAGGGACCCACAAGCAGTGGCGGTGGACGCTCTGGTGGCTCCATGGGTTTTCCAGATGGTTTACGTGTTTCCACCTCTTCCACTGATCCCAAGAATTCGCAAAAGAATAAAAAGGGAAAAGGTCCAAGCCATTTTCATGGCTCCGGACTGGCCAAGAAGGGCCTGGTTTGCAGATCTACTGGAGATGCTCCTAGAGGACCCGTAGTCTCTGCCTCTTCGCAAGGATCTACTACAACAGGGGCCTTTCGTTTATCAAGACTTACCACTGCTACGTTTGACGGCATGGAGGTTGAGCGTCAGATTTTAGCCTGGAAGTGGATCCTGGACAAGGTTATTCCTACCCTGATCCAGGCCAGGAAAGGGGTGTTGTCTAAGAATTAGCACCGTATTTGAAAAAAATATGTTTCGTGGTGTAAAAACAGGAAATTTCCTGCAGTGGAATTTCAACTGGGACGTTTTCTTTTATTACAGTCAGGGGTGGATGTGGGCCTACGTTTGGGCCCTTTAAAAGTCCAGATTTGGGCCTTATCCATTTTCTTCCAGAAACAATTGTCTTCCCTCCCTGAGGTCCAGACGTTCTTGAAAGGTGTTCTGCACATCCAACCACCCTTTGGGCCTCCCATGGCACCTTGGGACCTCAACGTGGTGTTGCAGTTTCTACGATCAGAATGGTTTGAGCCTTTACAGGAGGTTGACGTTAAGTTTCTTACATGGAAGACCGTTACACGGTTGGCCTTGGCTTCAGCATGGCGTGTGTCATAACTGGGGGCATTGTCTCACAAGAGCCCCTATTTGATTTTTCATGAAGATAGAGCTGAACTCAGAACTCGTCAGCAATTTCTTCCTAAGGTGGTGTCATATCAACCAACCTATAGTGGTTCTGGTGCTTACTGACACCTCTGCTACCTCAAGGTCCTTGGATGTTGTGAGGGCTTTGAAGATCTATGTCAAGCGGAAAGCTTGTCACAGGAAATCGGACTCGCTGTTTATTCTCTATGATCCCAAGAAAATTGGGTGTCCTGCTTCAAAGCAGTCTATTGCTTGCTGGATCAAGCTTACTATCCAGCAGGCTTATTCTACGGTAGGATTGGCGGTTACTAAAGTACAGGCCCACTCTACTAGGTCAGTGGGTTCTTCCTGGGCGGCTGCCCGGTGTGTCTCGGCTTTACAGCTCTGCCGAGCAGTTACTTGGTCAGGTTTGAACACGTTTGCTAAGTTTTACAAGTTCGATACTTTGGCCTCTGAGGACCTTCAGTTTGGTCAATCAGTTTTGCAGGAACCTCAGCACTCTCCCACCCGGTTTGGGAGCTTTGGTACATCCCCATGGTACTAAATGGACCCCAGTATCCTCTAGGACCTATGAGAAAATAGGATTTTAATTACCTACCGGTAAATCATTTTCTCGTAGTCCATAGAGGATACTGGGTGCCCGCCCAGTGCTTCGTGTTTCCTGCACTGTTACTTCGTTAAGTAATGTTGGTTCAGCTGTTGCTGTTCCTGTTCAGTGTTGGCTTTCCTCTTGCTTGTGTGTGCTGGTTCGAATCTCATCACTGTTCTGTTACTTCCTTCCTCAGGACATGTCTGTCTCCTTGGGCACAGTTTATAAACTGAGTCTGGTAGGAGGGGCATAGAGGGATGAGGCAGTGCAAACTATTGATTTCTTAAAGTGCCCAAGGCTCCTAGTAAACCCGTCAATACCCCATGGTAATAATGTGGACCCCAGTATCCTCTACGGACTACGAGAAAAGGATTTACCGGCAGGTAAATAAAATCCTATTATTTCTTGTTTTCCAGAGCTGTAATAATGGATTCAGAACCTTTGACTTTGTCCTCTACAGCTACAAGTGGTATAAGTTCGAGGCAGAAAGACAATATTTTTCTGATTGGATATATGTCCCATCAAATTACTGGTAGTAAGTTGCTATCCAATTGTCAAGTTTTACGCAGTTTGTTTTACAATAAACGCCAAGTTAAACTAGAAACCCGAGATGCTGCAAGGCTCACAATCCAAGAAGTTCTACTTTTTTTGGCAGAAAGCTAAGATACCTACCAAACATTTGAAAGATTGTATTGTGAAGCTTGAAAAACTTAATGAGGAGTGGAGAAAACTGCAAAAAAATGCAACCAGAAGCATAAATCAAGCTCAAAGTAAGAAAGTTGAAGCTTTTAAGTCAAGCCTTGATGACCTTGATGACAAGCAGAAGAATGAAGAGGACAATGAAGTTGATTACTTTATTACACCATTAACATTCAACTTGTTCAAAAGGTTCAACATTGCAATTAATTTATTGCATTCCGATTCGGATGTTTGGAATGAAGACCTGGATTTTTTGAAGGGACAGGGAATTGTCAAACGTTTCAGGGTTGTAAATGACACAGCTGAAAGGGGTGTCAAATGAATTCAAGACTACAATACAGGCATAACAAAAGATGAAGAGCAGAAGCAGTATGTTTTGCAAATAGTTGCTGAATGTCAAAAATTATTCCCAGACACAATGAAATCTACATAGATAGATATTAAAAACATTGCGCTGTGTGTTACTGATTTTTTTTGCTTTCCTAAATATAGGCAGTATTGAGTTGTGTGTATATATATATATATATATATATATATAAATAAAAATATATAAACATATATTGTAGAAGTGGCTCTGTATATATCAGTGAAGAGATCGGGAGACGTCCGCAAATAACTCAAATAACATTTATTACATATACATACATAAAAACATACATCTAAAATCTAAAACAATGATCACCTTTCAAGTATGCATATGGCCAGTTTTAACTTGAACAAGGGAATAATCCCTAATTAGCATAAAATATGTAAGGTTGATTAAATATCTGCCTTGGTGACACTTTATGTGAATATAAGCTGAAGTCCTGAATAGACAGTGTGTAACACTGTAATATGCAGTCTTTGATACTGGGTCCACACACGGAATTGCTACTTTGTATGCCGGCGTCCCGCCTGTGATAGAAACAGTTCAGTGTGAAACTGAAAGCAGTATTTATAGTTACCACTGATTCTCCCTGCTGGGATGACGTATCCGTCCCTTTTCTTCACCCGGTGGTGAGGCCATCACCGCCCCGTGTGATGTACGCCGGGATGGGATATCCTTATAGGTGGAACTTCAGACTCTCAGCCAAGGTGTACTCACTGTGGGCTCCGATATTTACTAATCGACCAGATAGCTGCGGTGCTGGATTGCCTGTGGCTGCAGAAGTTCACCACCTCTCCCGGATAGATGTATTAGCAGGGTGGGTAGTGGACGGTGATCAGTGCTCTCAGCTTCCCGTGATGGTATACCAGTGTAGGTTTTCAGGAGTGCAGTATCAACGCGTTTCGTCCCACAATGCCTTGGGACTTCCTCAAGATTGACACTCCCTTAGATTGATCCTCTTTTATAGATGGCCTTAGTTATCAGTTAGCTACAGCGGTGGGTACTTATATTTCATTTATGGTTATCCTCACACTTTTTTTATAGATGTATATAATTTTATCAGAACATCTTAGTTATTCTAGTTAAATGTATTGACTAATCTATTCTTAGTTAAATGTTATTTGAGTTATTTGCGGACGTCTCCCGATCTCTTCACTGATATATACAGAGCCACTTCTACAATATATGTTTATATATTTTTATTTATATATATATATATATATATATATATATACACAACTCAATACTGCCTATATTTAGGAAAGCAAAAAAATCAGTAACACACAGCGCGATGTTTTAAATATATATCTATGTATGTACCTGTATGCCTAAGACTCTAACTAAGTCTTAAAAACATACGCTGCAGTGTGTTGAATTCTTTCTTTTTTATATACATATTCACCTGTGAGATATTTTAAATTAGCGCCGGGAGGGTGGAATTGGCATACCACCAAGAGACAAGTTCTCTTTATCCTTTCCACAATGAAATCTACCCTCAAAACCTCTACCACCTACTTGATTCTGGTAGCTCAATCTGACAAATCTACAGTACCTACCAATTCGACCTACTTACCTACCTATTTCATTGTTGTGAAAATTTAGACCTACAACCTGTTCTTATGTTACTACTTGTTATTTCTGAAGATTGTTCTTGTAATAATTAAGTTCAATGTTTTACATTTATTATGGTTTGATTATAATAAAGAATTGATTTGTATGTCAATATTTACTCCCCCCCCCCATCTATCCCACTCTTTCTTTTCACCTACCTGGTTTAAAATCTATCTATTAAATAGCATCTTACTTGAACTATTTGATGATAAATAACTCAAAAGTAGTAGAAAATTTTTTTTAGAGAAAAGTATCAACTTACGCAAATTTTAAAATTTTCTTGAAAAAGTCCAATTTCCAGGTCCGGTACACGAAAAACCCATATATCTTCCTATCTGTACATTTGTCAAACAAGTGAAAATTGAAGCCAGTAACATTCGCTACAAAACTAAAAAAAAAAACACGTTCCTAGGATAAACCGTTCTAATTTTATAACGGAAACCTCCCAATTTTTTTAGAAAAATAGCTGTTTTTTAATACTTTAGAGCTGATGAGGCAGGTCTTAACATTATCTGACCTCATTTTTACACCAATTGGCAACTTTTATGGGTTCCCCTCAAATAAATGTGGACATCAATTTCTTGCGACCCTAATATACATAGTAGGCTCAACTGATACAGCCAGGAATGAGTGGGGTTAAACAGGTGGTGTATTGTTTATTGAGGCACACAGCTCCACACTGTGGTGTCAGTGGAGTATATAGTGCAACTATATGTGGTGACACAGTGGCACTTGCAGGGTCTCTTGTGTAACTCACCCTTTCTGCACAGTAAAGACACACAGGGTCATGCACAAGCACATCCAGCTACCCAGGTTGGAGTTTGCTGTAATGCAGCTCCGGCAGAGAGTCCTCTCTCCTCCATCATATGTAACAGCCCTAGTCAGATTGGGATGCGGTCAAGATCCCGCCGGATGGGATCCCGACAATCAGAATACCAACACCGGGATCCCGAACGGCACAATCCCGACATATTCCCCCTCTGTGGGTGTCCACGACACCCATAGAGGGAGAATAAATTAGTGTGCCCAAACCATGGCGAGCGCAGCTCGCCCGCAAGGGGCTGCATTGCGCTTGCCCCCCTGTCGGGATTGTGCCGGTCGGGATCCCGGTGTCGGTATTCCGACCGCCGGGATACTGTCCGGCGGGATCTTGTACTGATCCCGTCAGGTTGGCCATCAGTGAGGTACAGTGGGTACATCTGTAAAGGGCCTGGACAACTTTAGGGGGCCCCTATTGTTGTTTTGTCTATTTTTTGTATTTAATGAGTGGTGGGGGTGGGACAGTATTCCATACTCAACAGGTCCCAGCAGTAATGAATTATGCATGACAGGTAGCCTAGCAGTGATTCAGATTGTCATTATAGAGCAATTTTCATCAACTTCAATCTGATCTAAATTTGTCTAATTCGATGTTGTGTTTATGGGCTAAAACACACATTACTAACACACTTTTAATATTGATTTTTTTTTTAGCTGTTAGTAACTGTGCGATTCAGCCCCGAAAACACAACTTCAATAAAGATTGATTTAGATCGATTTGAAATTGATTCAAATCAACTTTTAGTAATTATACTGTACCCCTGCTCACCACACCATTGTACTGCACAGGCAGCAGAGCAGACTTAGGGGTTATAGAGTATGGATCATTCCCATAACTGGGAAACTATGCATTCTGCACATGTGCAGAATTTGTCCTGTAATCACATTGCAGTATTGTGAACGCCTCTGCCTGATTGACAGGCAGAGGCATTTGGGGGAGGGACAGTGGTGGCCGGCATAGCTGGAAATGGGGGCATTTTTCGGGAGTGTTGAGGCGAAGGACTGCATCGTGAGACGCATTTTCCTTGGCCTCACAAACCGCCCTGCGACGACTAGCCTGAGTAAGATGAGGCTTACTCAGCTGACAGTCTGTATGGAACATCACGATCATTAGTCACGATGTAGATCCCAGGCTGCGACGCAGGTGCAGTGCTGGGATCTCAATTGCATTTACATTAAGACGGATCGCATTTGCAAAGCTGCCTGCGAGCAGCTTTATAAGGGTGAGCAATGCTGAATTAACCTCTTAGAGCCACAGGTAGCCACAGCATTGTAATGACAGATGTGACAACATGCATATGCAGGCGCACTGGCACCATGTTTACCCCTTCTGGGATGCAATCACAATCTGAAAGTCTGCGCATGCACGGTGCAGCGGCAGCACAATCACAGACTTTAGAAAAATTGTGATTTCCAGACATCTGCATCTGAAGCTGAAGATGCATAATCAGATCTGATTAGTATGAGTATGATAGAAAACTAGTAGAGATGAGCGGGTTCGGTTCCTCGGGATCCGAACCCCCCCGAACTTCACCCATTTTACACGGTTCCGAGGCAGCCTCAGATCTTCCTGCCTTGCTCGGTGAACATCATCATCCCGCTGTCGGATTCTTGCGAGATTCGTATTGCATATAAAGAGCCGCTGTCGCCGCCATTTTCACTCGTGCATTGGAGATGATAGCGAGAGGACGTGGCTGCGTTCTCTCAGTTTCTGTGTTCAGTGTGCTGCAAACATCTGTGCTCAGTGTGCTGCAAATATCTACGTTCTCTGACTAAAAATGCTCCATATCTGTGCTGCATTGTAGTATATAGAAGGAGGAAAGTGCAGAATTTTGCTGACCATCAGTATATATATAGCAGTATGGTACAGTAGTCCATTGCTCTACTTCTGTGTCATCAAGTATACTATCCATCCATACCTGTGCTGCATTGTAGTTGTGCGTAGTATATAGTAGGAGGACAGTGCAGAATTTTGATGACCACCCGTATATATATAGCAGTACGGTACAGTAGTCCATTGCTCTACCTCTGTGTCATCAAGTATACTATCCATCCATATCTGTGCTGAATTGTAGTATATAGTAGGAGGACAGTGCATAATTTTGCTGACCACCAGTATATATATATATATATATATATATATATAGCAGTACAGTACAGTAGTCCATTGCTCTACCTCTAAGTCGTCAAGTATACTATCCGTCCATGCCTGTGCTGCATTGTAGTTGTGCGCAGTATATAGTAGGAGGACAGTGCAGAATTTTGCTGACCACCAGTATATATATATAGCAGTACGGTACAGTAGTCCATTGCTCTACCTCTGTGTCGTCAAGTATACTATCCATCCATATCTGTGCTGCATTGTAGTATATAGTAGGAGGACAGGTCAGAATATTGCTGACCACCAGTATATATATAGCAGTACGGTACAGTAGTCCATTGCTCTACCTCTGTGTCATCAAGTATACTATCGATCCATATCTGTGCTGCATTGTAGTATATAGTAGGAGGACAGTGCAGAATTTTGCTGACCACCAGTATATATATAGCAGTACGGTACAGTAGTCCATTGCTCTAACCCTGTGTCCTCAAGTATACTATCCATCCATACCTGTGCTGCATTGTAGTTGTGCGCAGTATATAGTAGGAGGACAGTGCAGCATTTTTCCTGACCACCAGTATATATATAGCAGTACGGTACAGTAGTCCATTGCACTACCTCTGTGTCGTCAAGTATACTATCCATCCATACATGTGCTGCATTGTAGATTATAGTTGGAGGACAGTGCAGAATTTTGTTGACCACCATTATATATATAGCAGTATGGTACAGTAGTCCATTGCTCTACCTCTGTGTCGTCAAGTATACTATCCATCCATATCTGTGCTGCATTGTAGCATATAGTAGGAGGACAGTGTAGAATTTTGCTGACCACCAGTATATATAGCAGTACGGTACAGTAGTCCATTGCTCTACATCTGTGTCGTCAAGTATACTATCCATCCAAACCAGTGCTGCATTGTAGTTGTGCGCAGTATATAGTAAGAGGACAGTGCAGAATTTTATTGACCACCAGTATTTATATAGCACTACGGTACAGTAGTCCATTGCTCTACCTCTGTATCATCAAATATACTATCCATCTATATCTGTGCTGCATTGTAGTATATAGTAGGAGGACAGTGCAGAATTTTGCTGACCACCAGTATATATATAGCAGTACGGTACAGTAGTCCATTGCTCTACCTCTGTGTCGTCAAGTATACTATCCATCCATACCTGTGCTGCATTGTAGTTGTGCGCAGTATATAGTAGGAGGACAGTGCAGAATTTTGCTGACCACCAGTATATATATATAGGAGTACGGTACTGTAGTCCATTGCTCTACCTCTGTGTCGTCAAGTATACTATCCATCCATACCTGTGCTGCATTGTAGTTGTGCGCAGTATATAGTAGGAGGACAGTGCAGAATTTTGCTGACCACCAGTATATATATAGGAGTACGGTACAGTAGTCCATTGCTCTACCTCTGTGTCGTCAAGTATACTATCCATCCATACCTGTGCTGCATTGTAGTTGTGTGCAGTATATAGTAGGAGGACAGTGCAGAATTTTGCTGACCACCAGTATATATAACAGTACGGTACAGTAGTCCATTGCTCTACATCTGTGTCATCAAGTATACTATCAATTCATATCTCTGCTGCATTGTAGTATATAGTAGGAGGACAGTGCAGAATTTTGCTGACCACCAGTATATATATATAGCAGTACAGTACAGTAGTCCATTGCTCTACCTCTGTGTCGTCAAGTATACTATCCATCCATGCCTGTGCTGCATTGTAGTTGTGCGCAGTATATAGTAGAAGGACAGTGCAGAATATTGCTGACCACCAGTATATATATAGCAGTACGGTACAGTAGTCCATTGCTCTACCTCTGTGTCGTCAAGTATACTATCCATATCTGTGCTGCATTGTAGTATATAGTAGGAAGATAGTGCAGAATTTTGATGACCACCAGTATATATATAGCAGTACGGTACAGTAGTCCATTGCTCTACCTCTGTTTCGTCAAGTATACTATCCATCCATCTCTGTGCTGCAATGTAGTATATAGTAGGAGGACAGTGCAGAATTTTGCTGACCACCAGTATATATATAGTAGTAAGGTACAGTAGTCCATTGCTATACCTCTGTGTCGTCAAGTATACTATCCATCAATACATGTGCTGCATTGTAGTTGTGCGCAGTATATATATAGTAGGAGGACAGTGCAGAATTTTGCTGACCACCAGTATATATATAGTAGTAAGGTACAGTAGTCCATTGCTCTACCTCTGTGTCGTCAAGTATACTATCCATCAATACCTGTGCTGCATTGTAGTTGTGCGCAGTATATATATAGTAGGAGGACAGTGCAGAATTTTGCTGACCACCAGCATATATATAGCAGTACGGTACAGTAGTCCATTCCTTTACTTCTCTGTCGTCAACTATACTATCCATCCATATCTTTGCTGCATTGTAGTATATAGTAGGAGGACAGTGCAGAATTTTGCTGACCACCAGTATATATATATATAGCAGTTTGGTACAGTAGTCCATTGCTCTACCTCTGTTTCGTCAAGTATACTATCCATCCATACCTGTGCTGCATTGTAGTTGTGCGCAGTGTATAGTAGGAGGACAGTGCAGAATTTTGCTGACCACCAGTATATATATAGCAGTACGTTATAGTAGTCCATTGTTCTACCTCTGTGTCGCCAAGTATACAATCCATCCATACCTGTGCTGCATTGTAGTTGTGCGCAGTATATAGTAGGAGTACAGTGCAGAATTTTGCTGACCACCAGTATATATATAGCAGTACTTTACAGTAGTCCATTGCTCTACCTCTGTGTCGTCAAGTATACTGTCTATCCATACCTGTGTTGCAATGTATTTGTGCGCAGTATATAGTAGGAGGACAGTGCAGAATTTTGCTGACCACCAGTATATATATATAGCAGTACGGTACAGTAGTCCATTGCTCTACCTCTGTTTCATCAAGTATACTATCCATCCATATCTGTGCTGCATTGTAGTATATAGTAGGAGGAAAGTGCAGAATTTTTCTGACCACCAGTATATATATATAGCAGTACGGTATAGTAGTCCATTGCTCTACCTCTGTGTCGTCAAGTATACTATCCATCCATACCTTGCTGCATTGTAGTTGTGCGCAGTATATAGTAGGAGGACAGTGCAGAATTTTGCTGACCACGAGTATATATATAGCAGTACGGTACAGTAGTCCATTTCTCTACCTCTGTGTCGTCAAAAATACTATCCAGCCATACCTGTGCGGCATTTTAGTTGTGCGCAGTATATAGTAGAGGACAGTGCAGAATTTTGATGACCACCAGTATATATATATATATATATATATATATATAGCAGTACGGTACAGTAGTCCATTGCTCTACCTCTGTGTCGTCAAGTATACTATCCATCCATACCTGTGCTGCAATGTAGTTGTGCGCAGTATATAGTAGGCGGACAGTGCAAATTTTGCTGACCACCAGTATATATATAGCAGTACGGTACAGTAGTCAATTGCTCTACCTCTGTGTCATCAAGTATACTATCCATCCATATCTGTGCTGCATTGTAGTATATAGTAGGAGGACAGTGCAGAATTTTGCTGACCACCAGTATATATATATATATATATATATAGCAGTATAGTACAGTAGTCCATTGCTCTACCTCTGTGTCGTCAAGTATACTATCCATCCATGCCTGTGCTGCATTGTAGTTGTGCGCAGTATATAGTAGGAGGACAATGCAGAGTTTTGCTGACCACCAGTATATATATAGCAGTACGGTACAGTAGTCCATTGCTTTACCTCTGTGTCGTCAAGTATACTATCCATCCATAACTGTGCTGCATTGTAGTATTTAGTAGGAGGACAGTGCAGAATTTTGATGACCACCAGTATATATATATAGCAGTATGGTACAGTAGTCCATTGCTTTACCTCTGTTTCGTCAAGTATACTATCCATCCATAACTGTGCTGCATTGTAGTATTTAGTATGAGGACAGTGCAGAATTTTGCTGACCACCAGTATATATATAGCAGTACGGTACAGTAGTCCATTGCTCTAACCCTGTGTCGTCAAGTATACTATCCATCCATACCTGTGCTGCATTGTAGTTGTGCGCAGTATATAGTAGGAGGACAGTGCAGAATTTTTCCTGACCACCAGTATATATATAGCAGTACGGTACAGTAGTCCATTGCTCTACCTCTGTGTCGTCAAGTATACTATCCATCCCTACATGTGCTGCATTGTAGTATATAGTTGGAGGACAGTGCAGAATTTTGCTGACCACCATTATATATATAGCAGTATGGTACAGTAGTCCATTGCTCTACCTCTGTGTCGTCAAGTATACTATCCATCCATATCTGTGCTGCATTGTAGCATATAGTAGGAGGACAGTGTAGAATTTTGCTGACCACCAGTATATATAGCAGTACGGTACAGTAGTCCATTGCTCTACCTCTGTGTCGTCAAGTATACTATCCATCCAAACCAGTGCTGCATTGTAGTTGTGCGCAGTATATAGTAAGAGGACAGTGCAGAATTTTATTGACCACCAGTATTTATATAGCACTACGGTACAGTAGTCCATTGCTCTACCTCTGTATCATCAAATATACTATCCATCTATATCTGTGCTGCATTGTAGTATATAGTAGGAGGACAGTGCAGAATTTTGCTGACCACCAGTATATATATAGCAGTACGGTACAGTAGTCCATTGCTCTACCTCTGTGTCGTCAAGTATACTATCCATCCATACCTGTGCTGCATTGTAGTTGTGCGCAGTATATAGTAGGAGGACAGTGCAGAATTTTGCTGACCACCAGTATATATATAGGAGTACGGTACAGTAGTCCATTGCTCTACCTCTGTGTCGTCAAGTATACTATCCATCCATACCTGTGCTGCATTGTAGTTGTGCGCAGTATATAGTAGGAAGACAGTGCAGAATTTTGCTGACCACCAGTATATATATAGGAGTACGGTACAGTAGTCCATTGCTCTACCTCTGTGTCGTCAAGTATACTATCCATCCATACCTGTGCAGCATTGTAGTTGTGCGCAGTATATAGTAGGAGGACAGTGCAGAATTTTGCTGACCACGAGTATATATATAACAGTACGGTACAGCAGTCCATTGCTCTACCTCTGTGTCGTCAAGTATACTATCCATCCATACCTGTGCTGCATTGTAGTTGTGTGCAGTATATAGTAGGAGGACAGTGCAGAATTTTGCTGACCACCAGTATATATAACAGTACGGTACAGTAGTCCATTGCTCTACATTTGTGTCATCAAGTATACTATCAATTCATATCTCTGCTGCATTGTAGTATATAGTAAGAGGACAGTGCAGAATTTTGCTGACCACCAGTATATATATATAGCAGTATATATATATAGCAGTACAGTACAGTAGTCCATTGCTCTACCTCTGTGTCGTCAAGTATACTATCCATCCATGCCTGTGCTGCATTGTAGTTGTGCGCAGTATATAGTAGAAGGACAGTGCAGAATATTGCTGACCACCAGTATATATATAGCAGTACGGTACAGTAGTCCATTGCTCTACCTCTGTGTCGTCAAGTATACTATCCATATCTGTGCTGCATTGTAGTATATAGTAGGAAGATAGTGCAGAATTTTGATGACCACCAGTATATATATAGCAGTACGGTACAGTAGTCCATTGCTCTACCTCTGTTTCGTCAAGTATACTATCCATCCATACCTGTGCTGCATTGTAGTTGTGCGCAGTATATAGTAGGAGCACAGTGCAGAATTTTGCTGACCACCAGTATATATATAGCAGTACGGTACAGTAGTCCATTGCTCTACCTCTGTGTCGTCAAGTATACTATCCATCCATCTCTGTGCTGCAATGTAGTATATAGTAGGAGGACAGTGCAGAATTTTGCAGACCACCAGTATATATATAGTAGTAAGGTACAGTAGTCCATTGCTCTACCTCTGTGTCGTCAAGTATACTATCCATCAATACATGTGCTGCATTGTAGTTGTGCGCAGTATATATATAGTAGGAGGACAGTGCAGAATTTTGCTGACCACCAGTATATATATAGTAGTAAGGTACAGTAGTCCATTGCTCTACCTCTGTGTTGTCAAGTATACTATCCATCAATACCTGTGCTGCATTGTAGTTGTGCGCAGTATATATATAGTAGGAGGACAGTGCAGAATTTTGCTGACCACCAGCATATATATAGCAGTACGGTACAGTAGTCCATTCCTTTACTTCTGTGTCGTCAACTATACTATCCATCCATATCTTTGCTGCATTGTAGTATATAGTAGGAGGACAGTGCAGAATTTTGCTGACCACCAGTATATATATATATAGCAGTTTGGTACAGTAGTCCATTGCTCTACCTCTGTTTCGTCAAGTATACTATCCATCCATACCTGTGCTGCATTGTAGTTGTGCGCAGTGTATAGTAGGAGGACAGTGCAGAATTTTGCTGACCACCAGTATATATATAGCAGTACGTTATAGTAGTCCATTGTTCTACCTCTGTGTCGTCAAGTATACAATCCATCCATACCTGTGCTGCATTGTAGTTGTGCGCAGTATATAGTAGGAGTACAGTGAAGAATTTTGCTGACCACCAGTATATATATAGCAGTACGTTATAGTAGTCCATTGTTCTACCTCTGTGTCGTCAAGTATACAATCCATCCATACCTGTGTTGCAATGTATTTGTGCGCAGTATATAGTAGGAGGACAGTGCAGAATTTTGCTGACCACCAGTATATATATAGCAGTACGGTACAGTAGTCCATTGCTCTACCTCTGTATCATCAAGTATACTATCCATCCATACCTTGCTGCATTGTAGTTGTGCGCAGTATATAGTAGGAGGACAGTGCAGAATTTTGCTGACCACGAGTATATATATAGCAGTACGGTACAGTAGTCCATTTCTCTACCTCTGTGTCGTCAAAAATACTATCCAGCCATACCTGTGCGGCATTGTAGTATATAGTAGGAGGACAGTGCAGAATTTTGCTGACCACCAGTATATATATATATATATATATATATATATATAGCAGTACGGTACAGTAGTCCATTGCTCTACCTCTGTGTCGTCAAGTATACTATCCATCCATACCTGTGCTGCATTGTAGTTGTGCGCAGTATATAGTAGGAGGACAGTGCAAATTTTGCTGACCACCAGTATATATATAGCAGTACGGTACAGTAGTCAATTGCTCTACCTCTGTGTCATCAAGTATACTATCCATCCATATCTGTGCTGCATTGTAGTATATAGTAGGAGGACAGTGCAGAATTTTGCTGACCACCAGTATATATATATAGCAGTATAGTACAGTAGTCCATTGCTCTACCTCTGTGTCGTCAAGTATACTATCCATCCATGCCTGTGCTGCATTGTAGTTGTGCGCAGTATATAGTAGGAGGACAATGAAGAGTTTTGATGACCACCAGTATATATATAGCAGTACGGTACAGTAGTCCATTGCTTTACCTCTGTGTCGTCAAGTATACTATCCATCCATAACTGTGCTGCATTGTAGTATATAGTAGGAGGACAGTGCAGAATTTTGCTGACCACCAGTATATATATATATATATATAGCAGTACGGTACAGTAGTCCATTGCTCTACCTCTGTGTCATCAAGTATACTATCCACCCATATCTGTGCTGCATTGTAGTATATAGTAGGAGTACAGTGCAGAATTTTGATGACCACCAGTATATATATAGGAGTATGGTACAGTAGTCCATTGCTCTACCTCTGTGTCGTCAAGTATAATATCCATCAAATACCTGTGCTGCATTGTAGTTGTGCGCAGTATATAGTAGGAGGACAGTGCAGAATTTTGTTGACCACCAGTATATATATAGCTGTACGGTACAGTAGTCCATCGCTCTACCTCTGTGTCGTCAAGTATACTATCTATCCATATCTGTGCTGCTTGTAGTAAATAGTAGTAGGACAGTGCAGAATTTTGCTGACCACCAGTATATATATAGCAGTGCGGTACAGTAGTCCATTGCTCTACCTCTGTGTCATCAAGTATACTATCCATCCTTACCTGTGCTGCATTGTAGTTGTGCGCAGTATATAGTAGGAGGACAGTGCAGAATTTTGTTGACCACCAGTATATATATAGCAGTACGGTACAGTAGTCCATTGCTCTACCTCTGTGTAGTCAAGTATACTATCCATCCTTACCTGTGCTGCATTGTAGTTGTGCGCAGTATATAGTAGGAGGACAGTGCAGAATTTTGCTGACCACGAGTATATATATAACAGTACGGTACAGCAGTCCATTGCTCTACCTCTGTGTCGTCAAGTATACTATCCATCAATACCTGTGCTGCATTGTAGTTGTGCGCAGTATATATATAATAGGAGGACAGTGCAGAATTTTGCTGACCACCAGCATATATATAGCAGTACGGTACAGTAGTCCATTCCTTTACTTCTGTGTCGTCAACTATACTATCCATCCATATCTTTGCTGCATTGTAGTATATAGTAGGAGGACAGTGCAGAATTTTGCTGACCACCAGTATATATATATATAGCAGTTTGGTACAGTAGTCCATTGCTCTACCTCTGTTTCGTCAAGTATACTATCCATCCATACCTGTGCTGCATTGTAGTTGTGCGCAGTGTATAGTAGGAGGAGAGTGCAGAATTTTGCTGACCACCAGTATATATATAGCAGTACGTTATAGTAGTCCATTGTTCTACCTCTGTGTCGTCAAGTATACAATCCATCCATACCTGTGCTGCATTGTAGTTGTGCGCAGTATATAGTAGGAGTACAGTGCAGAATTTTGCTGACCACCAGTATATATATAGCAGTACTTTACAGTAGTCCATTGCTCTACCTCTGTGTCGTCAAGTATACTGTCTATCCATACCTGTGTTGCAATGTATTTGTGCGCAGTATATAGTAGGAGGACAGTGCAGAATTTTGCTGACCACCAGTATATATATAGCAGTACGGTACAGTAGTCCATTGCTCTACCTCTGTATCATCAAGTATACTATCCATCCATATCTGTGCTGCATTGTAGTATATAGTAGGAGGAAAGTGCAGAATTTTTCTGACCACCAGTATATATATAGCAGTACGGTATAGTAGTCCATTGCTCTACCTCTGTGTCGTCAAGTATACTATCCATCCATACCTTGCTGCATTGTAGTTGTGCGCAGTATATAGTAGGAGGACAGTGCAGAATTTTGCTGACCACGAGTATATATATAGCAGTACGGTACAGTAGTCCATTTCTCTACCTCTGTGTCGTCAAAAATACTATCCAGCCATACCTGTGCGGCATTTTAGTTGTGCGCAGTATATAGTAGAGGACAGTGCAGAATTTTGATGACCACCAGTATATATATATATATATATAGCAGTACGGTACAGTAGTCCATTGCTCTACCTCTGTGTCGTCAAGTATACTATCCATCCATACCTGTGCTGCATTGTAGTTGTGCGCAGTATATAGTAGGAGGACAGTGCAAATTTTGCTGACCACCAGTATATATATAGCAGTACGGTACAGTAGTCAATTGCTCTACCTCTGTGTCATCAAGTATACTATCCATCCATATCGGTGCTGCATTGTAGTATATAGTAGGAGGACAGTGCAGAATTTTGCTGACCACCAGTATATATATATATATAGCAGTATAGTACAGTAGTCCATTGCTCTACCTCTGTGTCGTCAAGTATACTATCCATCCATGCCTGTGCTGCATTGTAGTTGTGCGCAGTATATAGTAGGAGGACAATGCAGAGTTTTGCTGACTACCAGTATATATATAGCAGTACGGTACAGTAGTCCATTGCTTTACCTCTGTGTCGTCAAGTATACTATCCATCCATAACTGTGCTGCATTGTAGTATTTAGTAGGAGGACAGTGCAGAATTTTGATGACCACCAGTATATATATATAGCAGTATGGTACAGTAGTCCATTGCTTTACCTCTGTTTCGTCAAGTATACTATCCATCCATAACTGTGCTGCATTGTAGTATTTAGTAGGAGGACAGTGCAGAATTTTGCTGACCACCAGTATATATATAGCAGTACGGTACAGTAGTCCATTGCTCTAACCCTGTGTCGTCAAGTATACTATCCATCCATACCTGTGCTGCATTGTAGTTGTGCGCAGTATATAGTAGGAGGACAGTGCAGAATTTTTCCTGACCACCAGTATATATATAGCAGTACGGTACAGTAGTCCATTGCTCTACCTCTGTGTCGTCAAGTATACTATCCATCCATATCTGTGCTGCATTGTAGCATATAGTAGGAGGACAGTGTAGAATTTTGCTGACCACCAGTATATATAGCAGTACGGTACAGTAGTCCATTGCTCTACCTCTGTATCATCAAGTATACTATCCATCCATATCTGTGCTGCATTGTAGTATATAGTAGGAGGAAAGTGCTGAATTTTTCTGACCACCAGTATATATATAGCAGTACGGTATAGTAGTCCATTGCTCTACCTCTGTGTCGTCAAGTATACTATCCATCCATACCTTGCTGCATTGTAGTTGTGCGCAGTATATAGTAGGAGGACAGTGCAGAATTTTGCTGACCACGAGTATATATATAGCAGTACGGTACAGTAGTCCATTTCTCTACCTCTGTGTCGTCAAAAATACTATCCAGCCATACCTGTGCGGCATTTTAGTTGTGCGCAGTATATAGTAGAGGACAGTGCAGAATTTTGATGACCACCAGTATATATATATATATATATAGCAGTACGGTACAGTAGTCCATTGCTCTACCTCTGTGTCGTCAAGTATACTATCCATCCATACCTGTGCTGCATTGTAGTTGTGCGCAGTATATAGTAGGAGGACAGTGCAAATTTTGCTGACCACCAGTATATATATAGCAGTACGGTACAGTAGTCAATTGCTCTACCTCTGTGTCATCAAGTATACTATCCATCCATATCTGTGCTGCATTGTAGTATATAGTAGGAGGACAGTGCAGAATTTTGCTGACCACCAGTATATATATATATATAGCAGTATAGTACAGTAGTCCATTGCTCTACCTCTGTGTCGTCAAGTATACTATCCATCCATGCCTGTGCTGCATTGTAGTTGTGCGCAGTATATAGTAGGAGGACAATGCAGAGTTTTGCTGACCACCAGTATATATATAGCAGTACGGTACAGTAGTCCATTGCTTTACCTCTGTGTCGTCAAGTATACTATCCATCCATAACTGTGCTGCATTGTAGTATTTAGTAGGAGGACAGTGCAGAATTTTGATGACCACCAGTATATATATATAGCAGTATGGTACAGTAGTCCATTGCTTTACCTCTGTTTCGTCAAGTATACTATCCATCCATAACTGTGCTGCATTGTAGTATTTAGTAGGAGGACAGTGCAGAATTTTGCTGACCACCAGTATATATATAGCAGTACGGTACAGTAGTCCATTGCTCTAACCCTGTGTCGTCAAGTATACTATCCATCCATACCTGTGCTGCATTGTAGTTGTGCGCAGTATATAGTAGGAGGACAGTGCAGAATTTTTCCTGACCACCAGTATATATATAGCAGTACGGTACAGTAGTCCATTGCTCTACCTCTGTGTCGTCAAGTATACTATCCATCCATACATGTGCTGCATTGTAGTATATAGTTGGAGGACAGTGCAGAATTTTGCTGACCACCATTATATATATAGCAGTATGGTACAGTAGTCCATTGCTCTACCTCTGTGTCGTCAAGTATACTATCCATCCATATCTGTGCTGCATTGTAGCATATAGTAGGAGGACAGTGTAGAATTTTGCTGACCACCAATATATATAGCAGTCCGGTACAGTAGTCCATTGCTCTACCTCTGTGTCGTCAAGTATACTATCCATCCAAACCAGTGCTGCATTGTAGTTGTGCGCAGTATATAGTAAGAGGACAGTGCAGAATTTTATTGACCACCAGTATTTATATAGCACTACGGTACAGTAGTCCATTGCTCTACCTCTGTATCATCAAATATACTATCCATCTATATCTGTGCTGCATTGTAGTATATAGTAGGAGGACAGTGCAGAATTTTGCTGACCACCAGTATATATATAGCAGTACGGTACAGTAGTCCATTGCTCTACCTCTGTGTCGTCAAGTATACTATCCATCCATACCTGTGCTGCATTGTAGTTGTGCGCAGTATATAGTAGGAGGACAGTGCAGAATTTTGCTGACCACCAGTATATATATAGGAGTACGGTACAGTAGTCCATTGCTCTACCTCTGTGTCGTCAAGTATACTATCCATCCATACCTGTGCTGCATTGTAGTTGTGCGCAGTATATAGTAGGAGGACAGTGCAGAATTTTGCTGACCACCAGTATATATATAGGAGTACGGTACAGTAGTCCATTGCTCTACCTCTGTGTCGTCAAGTATACTATCCATCCATACCTGTGCTGCATTGTAGTTGTGTGCAGTATATAGTAGGAGGACAGTGCAGAATTTTGCTGACCACCAGTATATATAACAGTACGGTACAGTAGTCCATTGCTCTACATCTGTGTCATCAAGTATACTATCAATTCATATCTCTGCTGCATTGTAGTATATAGTAGGAGGACAGTGCAGAATTTTGCTGACCACCAGTATATATATATAGCAGTACAGTACAGTAGTCCATTGCTCTACCTCTGTGTCGTCAAGTATACTATCCATCCATGCCTGTGCTGCATTGTAGTTGTGCGCAGTATATAGTAGAAGTACAGTGCAGAATATTGCTGACCACCAGTATATATATAGCAGTACGGTACAGTAGTCCATTGCTCTACCTCTGTGTCGTCAAGTATACTATCCATATCTGTGCTGCATTGTAGTATATAGTAGGAAGATAGTGCAGAATTTTGATGACCACCAGTATATATATAGCAGTACGATACAGTAGTCCATTGCTCTACCTCTGTTTCGTCAAGTATACTATCCATCCATACCTGTGCTGCATTGTAGTTGTGCGCAGTATATAGTAGGTGCACAGTGCAGAATTTTGCTGACAACCAGTATATATATATAGCAGTACGGTACAGTAGTCAATTGCTCTACCTCTGTGTCGACAAGTATACTATCCATCCATCTCTGTGCTGCAATGTAGTATATAGTAGGAGGACAGTGCAGAATTTTGCTGACCACCAGTATATATATAGTAGTAAGGTACAGTAGTCCATTGCTCTACCTCTGTGTCGTCAAGTATACTATCCATCAATACCTGTGCTGCATTGTAGTTGTGCGCAGTATATATATAGTAGGAGGACAGTGCAGAATTTTGCTGACCACCAGCCTATATATAGCAGTACGGTACAGTAGTCCATTCCTTTACTTCTGTGTCGTCAACTATACTATCCATCCATATCTTTGCTGCATTGTAGTATATAGTAGAAGGACAGTGCAGAATTTTGCTGACAACCATTATATATATATATATAGCAGTTTGGTACAGTAGTCCATTGCTCTACCTCTGTTTCGTCAAGTATACTATCCATCCATACCTGTGCAGCATTGTAGTTGTGCGCAGTGTATAGTAGGAGGACAGTGCAGAATTTTGCTGACCACCAGTATATATATAGCAGTACGTTATAGTAGTCCATTGTTCTACCTCTGTGTCGTCAAGTATACAATCCATCCATACCTGTGCTGCATTGTAGTTGTGCGCAGTATATAGTAGGAGTACAGTGCACAATTTTGCTGACCACCAGTATATATATAGCAGTACTTTACAGTAGTCCATTGCTCTACCTCTGTGTCGTCAAGTATACTGTCTATCCATACCTGTGTTGCAATGTATTTGTGCGCAGTATATAGTAGGAGGACAGTGCAGAATTTTGCTGACCGCCAGTATATATATAGCAGTACGGTACAGTAGTCCATTGCTCTACCTCTGTATCATCAAGTATACTATCCATCCATATCTGTGCTGCATTGTAGTATATAGTAGGAGGAAAGTGCAGAATTTTTCTGACCACCAGTATATATATAGCAGTACGGTATAGTAGTCCATTTCTCTACCTCTGTGTCGTCAAGTATACTATCCATCCATACCTTGCTGCATTGTAGTTGTGCGCAGTATATAGTAGGAGGACAGTGCAGAATTTTGCGGACCACGAGTATATATATAGCAGTACGGTACAGTAGTCCATTTCTCTACCTCTGTGTCGTCAAAAATACTATCCAGCCATACCTGTGCGGCATTTTAGTTGTGCGCAGTATATAGTAGAGGACAGTGCAGAATTTTGATGACCACCAGTATATATATATATATATATATATATATATAGCAGTACGGTACAGTAGTCCATTGCTCTACCTCTGTGTCGTCAAGTATACTATCCATCCATACCTGTGCTGCATTGTAGTTGTGCGCAGTATATAGTAGGAGGACAGTGCAAATTTTGCTGACCACCAGTATATATATAGCAGTACGGTACAGTAGTCAATTGCTCTACCTCTGTGTCATCAAGTATACTATCCATCCATATCTGTGCTGCATTGTAGTATATAGTAGGAGGACAGTGCAGAATTTTGCTGACCACCAGTATATATATATATATATAGCAGTATAGTACAGTAGTCCATTGCTCTACCTCTGTGTCGTCAAGTATACTATCCATCCATGCCTGTGCTGCATTGTAGTTGTGCGCAGTATATAGTAGGAGGACAATGCAGAGTTTTGCTGACCACCAGTATATATATAGCAGTACGGTACAGTAGTCCATTGCTTTACCTCTGTGTCGTCAAGTATACTATCCATCCATAACTGTGCTGCATTGTAGTATTTAGTAGGAGGACAGTGCAGAATTTTGATGACCACCAGTATATATATATATAGCAGTATGGTACAGTAGTCCATTGCTTTACCTCTGTTTCGTCAAGTACACTATCCATCCATAACTGTGCTGCATTGTAGTATATAGTAGGAGGACAGTGCAGAATTTTGCTGACCACCAGTATATATATATATATATATATATATATATATATATATATAGCAGTACGGTACAGTAGTCCATTGCTCTACCTCTGTGTCATCAAGTATACTATCCACCCATATCTGTGCTGCATTGTAGTATATAGTAGGAGTACAGTGCAGAATTTTGATGACCACCAGTATATATATAGGAGTATGGTACAGTAGTCCATTGCTCTACCTCTGTGTCGTCAAGTATAATATCCATCAAATACCTGTGCTGCATTGTAGTTGTGCGCAGTATATAGTAGGAGGACAGTGCAGAATTTTGTTGACCACCAGTATATATATAGCAGTACGGTACAGTAGTCCATCGCTCTATCTCTGTGTCGTCAAGTATACTATCTATCCATATCTGTGCTGCTTGTAGTAAATAGTAGTAGGACAGTGCAGAATTTTGCTGACCACCAGTATATATATAGCAGTGCGGTACAGTAGTCCATTGCTCTACCTCTGTGTCGTCAAGTATACTATCCATCCTTACCTGTGCTGCATTGTAGTTGTGCGCAGTATATAGTAGGAGGACAGTGCAGAATTTTGTTGACCACCAGTATATATATAGCAGTACGGTACAGTAGTCCATTGCTCTACCTCTGTGTCGTCAAGTATACTATCCATCCTTACCTGTGCTGCATTGTAGTTGTGCGCAGTATATAGTAGGAGGACAGTGCAGAATTTTGTTGACCACCAGTATATATATAGCAGTACGGTACAGTAGTCCATCGCTCTACCTCTGTGTCGTCAAGTATACTATCCATCCATACCTGTGCTGCATTGTAGTATATAGTAGGAGGACAGTGCAAAATTTAGCTGACCACCAGTATATATATAGCAGTATGGTACAGTAGTCCATCGCTCTACCTCTGTGTCGTCAAGTATACTATCTATCCATATCTGTGCTGCTTGTAGTAAATAGTAGTAGGACAGTGCAGAATTTTGCTGACCACCAGTATATATATAGCAGTGCGGTACAGTAGTCCATTGCTCTACCTCTGTGTCGTCAAGTATATTATCCATCCTTACCTGTGCTGCATTGTAGTTGTGCGCAGTATATAGCAGGGGGACAGTGCAGAATTTTGTTGACCACCAGTATATGTATAGCAGTACGGTACAGTAGTCCATTGCTCTACCTCTGTGTCGTCAAGTAAACTATCCATCCTTACCTGTGCTGCATTGTAGTTGTGCGCAGTATATAGTAGGAGGACAGTGCAGAATTTTGTTGACCACCAGTATATATATAGCAGTACGGTACAGTAGTCCATCGCTCTACCTCTGTGTCGTCAAGTATACTATCCATCCATACCTGTGCTGCATTGTAGTATATAGTAGGAGGACAGTGCAGAATTTAGCTGATCACCAGTATATATATAGCAGTATGGTACAGTAGTCCATTGCTCTACCTCTGTGTCGTCAAGTATACAATCCATCCATATCAGTGCTGCATTGTAGTATATAGCAGGAGGACAATGCAGAATTTTGCTGACCACCAGTATATTTAGCAGTACGGTACAGTAGTCCATTGCTCTACCTCTGTGTCATCAAGTATACTATCCATCCATACCTGTGCTGCATTGTAGTTGTGCGCAGTATATAGTAGGAGTTCAGTGCAGAATTTTACAGACCACCAGTAAATATATAGCAGTACGGTACAGTAGTCCATTGCTCTACCTCTGTGTCGTCAAGTTTACTATCCATCCATGCCTGTGCTGCATTGTAGTTGTGCGCAGTATATAGTAGGAGGACAGTGCAGAATTTTGCTGACCACCAGTATATATATAGCAGTACGGTACAGTAGTCCATTGCTCTACCTCTGTGTCGTCAAGTATACTATCCATCCATATCTGTGCTGCATTGTAGTATATAATAGGAGGACAGTGCAGAATTTTGATGACCACCAGTATATATATAGCAGTACGGTACAGTAGTCCATTGCTCTACCTCTGTTTCGTCAAGTATACTATCCATCCATACCTGTGCTGCATTGTAGTTGTGCGCAGTATATAGTAGGAGGACAGTGCAGAATTTTGCTGACTACCAGTATATATATAGCAGTACGGTACAGTAGTCCATTGCTCTACCTCTGTGACGTCAAGTATACTATCCATCCATATCTGTGCTGCATTGTAGTATATAGTAGGAGGACAGTGCAGAATTTTGCTGACCACCAGTATATATATAGCAGTACGGTACAGTAGTCCATTGCTCTACCTCTGTGTCATCAAGTATACTATCCATCCATATCTGTGCTGCATTGTAGTATATAGTAGGAGGACAGTGCAGAATTTTGCTGACCACCAGTATATATATAGCAGTACGGTACAGTAGTCCATTGCTCTACCTCTGTGTCGTCAAGTATACTATCCATCCATACCTGTGCTGCATTGTAGTTGTGCGCAGTATATAGTAGGAGGACAGTGCAGAATTTTACTGACCACCAGTATATATATAGCAGTACGGTACAGTAGTCAATTGCTCTACCTCTGTGTCGACAAGTATACTATCCATCCATCTCTGTGCTGCAATGTAGTATATAGTAGGAGGACAGTGCAGAATTTTGCTGACCACCAGTATATATATAGTAGTAAGGTACAGTAGTCCATTGCTCTACCTCTGTGTCGTCAAGTATACTATCCATCAATACCTGTGCTGCATTGTAGTTGTGCGCAGTATATATATAGTAGGAGGACAGTGCAGAATTTTGCTGACCACCAGCCTATATATAGCAGTACGGTACAGTAGTCCATTCCTTTACTTCTGTGTCGTCAACTATACTATCCATCCATATCTTTGCTGCATTGTAGTATATAGTAGAAGGACAGTGCAGAATTTTGCTGACAACCATTATATATATATATATAGCAGTTTGGTACAGTAGTCCATTGCTCTACCTCTGTTTCGTCAAGTATACTATCCATCCATACCTGTGCAGCATTGTAGTTGTGCGCAGTGTATAGTAGGAGGACAGTGCAGAATTTTGCTGACCACCAGTATATATATAGCAGTACGTTATAGTAGTCCATTGTTCTACCTCTGTGTCGTCAAGTATACAATCCATCCATACCTGTGCTGCATTGTAGTTGTGCGCAGTATATAGTAGGAGTACAGTGCACAATTTTGCTGACCACCAGTATATATATAGCAGTACTTTACAGTAGTCCATTGCTCTACCTCTGTGTCGTCAAGTATACTGTCTATCCATACCTGTGTTGCAATGTATTTGTGCGCAGTATATAGTAGGAGGACAGTGCAGAATTTTGCTGACCACCAGTATATATATAGCAGTACGGTACAGTAGTCCATTGCTCTACCTCTGTATCATCAAGTATACTATCCATCCATATCTGTGCTGCATTGTAGTATATAGTAGGAGGAAAGTGCAGAATTTTTCTGACCACCAGTATATATATAGCAGTACGGTATAGTAGTCCATTTCTCTACCTCTGTGTCGTCAAGTATACTATCCATCCATACCTTGCTGCATTGTAGTTGTGCGCAGTATATAGTAGGAGGACAGTGCAGAATTTTGCGGACCACGAGTATATATATAGCAGTACGGTACAGTAGTCCATTTCTCTACCTCTGTGTCGTCAAAAATACTATCCAGCCATACCTGTGCGGCATTTTAGTTGTGCGCAGTTTATAGTAGAGGACAGTGCAGAATTTTGATGACCACCAGTATATATATATATATATATATATATATATATATATATAGCAGTACGGTACAGTAGTCCATTGCTCTACCTCTGTGTCGTCAAGTATACTATCCATCCATACCTGTGCTGCATTGTAGTTGTGCGCAGTATATAGTAGGAGGACAGTGCAAATTTTGCTGACCACCAGTATATATATAGCAGTACGGTACAGTAGTCAATTGCTCTACCTCTGTGTCATGAAGTATACTATCCATCCATATCTGTGCTGCATTGTAGTATATTGTAGGAGGACAGTGCAGAATTTTGCTGACCACCAGTATATATATATATATATAGCAGTATAGTACAGTAGTCCATTGCTCTACCTCTGTGTCGTCAAGTATACTATCCATCCATGCCTGTGCTGCATTGTAGTTGTGCGCAGTATATAGTAGGAGGACAATGCAGAGTTTTGCTGACCACCAGTATATATATAGCAGTACGGTACAGTAGTCCATTGCTTTACCTCTGTGTCGTCAAGTATACTATCCATCCATAACTGTGCTGCATTGTAGTATTTAGTAGGAGGACAGTGCAGAATTTTGATGACCACCAGTATATATATATATAGCAGTATGGTACAGTAGTCCATTGCTTTACCTCTGTTTCGTCAAGTATACTATCCATCCATAACTGTGCTGCATTGTAGTATATAGTAGGAGGACAGTGCAGAATTTTGCTGACCACCAGTATATATATATATATATATATATATATATATATAGCAGTACGGTACAGTAGTCCATTGCTCTACCTCTGTGTCATCAAGTATACTATCCACCCATATCTGTGCTGCATTGTAGTATATAGTAGGAGTACAGTGCAGAATTTTGATGACCACCAGTATATATATAGGAGTATGGTACAGTAGTCCATTGCTCTACCTCTGTGTCGTCAAGTATAATATCCATCAAATACCTGTGCTGCATTGTAGTTGTGCGCAGTATATAGTAGGAGGACAGTGCAGAATTTTGTTGACCACCAGTATATATATAGCAGTACGGTACAGTAGTCCATCGCTCTATCTCTGTGTCGTCAAGTATACTATCTATCCATATCTGTGCTGCTTGTAGTAAATAGTAGTAGGACAGTGCAGAATTTTGCTGACCACCAGTATATATATAGCAGTGCGGTACAGTAGTCCATTGCTCTACCTCTGTGTCGTCAAGTATACTATCCATCCTTACCTGTGCTGCATTGTAGTTGTGCGCAGTATATAGTAGGAGGACAGTGCAGAATTTTGTTGACCACCAGTATATATATAGCAGTACGGTACAGTAGTCCATTGCTCTACCTCTGTGTCATCAAGTATACTATCCATCCTTACCTGTGCTGCATTGTAGTTGTGCGCAGTATATAGTAGGAGGACAGTGCAGAATTTTGTTGACCACCAGTATATATATAGCAGTACGGTACAGTAGTCCATCGCTCTACCTCTGTGTCGTCAAGTATACTATCCATCCATACCTGTGCTGCATTGTAGTATATAGTAGGAGGACAGTGCAAAATTTAGCTGACCACCAGTATATATATAGCAGTATGGTACAGTAGTCCATCGCTCTACCTCTGTGTCGTCAAGTATACTATCTATCCATATCTGTGCTGCTTGTAGTAAATAGTAGTAGGACAGTGCAGAATTTTGCTGACCACCAGTATATATATAGCAGTGCGGTACAGTAGTCCATTGCTCTACCTCTGTGTCATCAAGTATACTATCCATCCATACCTGTGCTGCATTGTAGTTGTGCGCAGTATATAGTAGGAGTTCAGTGCAGAATTTTACAGACCACCAGTAAATATATAGCAGTACGGTACAGTAGTCCATTGCTCTACCTCTGTGTCGTCAAGTTTACTATCCATCCATGCCTGTGCTGCATTGTAGTTGTGCGCAGTATATAGTAGGAGGACAGTGCAGAATTTTGCTGACCACCAGTATATATATAGCAGTACGGTACAGTAGTCCATTGCTCTACCTCTGTGTCGTCAAGTATACTATCCATCCATATCTGTGCTGCATTGTAGTATATAGTAGGAGGACAGTGCAGAATTTTGATGACCACCAGTATATATATAGCAGTACGGTACAGTAGTCCATTGCTCTACCTCTGTTTCGTCAAGTATACTATCCATCCATACCTGTGCTGCATTGTAGTTGTGCGCAGTATATAGTAGGAGGACAGTGCAGAATTTTGCTGACTACCAGTATATATATAGCAGTACGGTACAGTAGTCCATTGCTCTACCTCTGTGACGTCAAGTATACTATCCATCCATATCTGTGCTGCATTGTAGTATATAGTAGGAGGACAGTGCAGAATTTTGCTGACCACCAGTATATATATAGCAGTACGGTACAGTAGTCCATTGCTCTACCTCTGTGTCATCAAGTATACTATCCATCCATATCTGTGCTGCATTGTAGTATATAGTAGGAGGACAGTGCAGAATTTTGCTGACCACCAGTATATATATAGCAGTACGGTACAGTAGTCCATTGCTCTACCTCTGTGTCGTCAAGTATACTATCCATCCATACCTGTGCTGCATTGTAGTTGTGCGCAGTATATAGTAGGAGGACAGTGCAGAATTTTACTGACCACCAGTATATATATAGCAGTACGGTACAGTAGTCCATTGCTCTACCTCTGTATCATCAAGTATACTATCCATCCATATCTGTGCTGCATTGTAGTATATAGTAGGAGGACAGTGCAGAATTTTGCTGACCACCAGTATATATATAGCAGTACGGTACAGTAGTCCATTGCTCTACCTCTGTGTCGTCAAGTATACTATCCATCCATACCTGTGCTGCATTGTAATTGTGCGCAGTATATAGTAGGAGGACAGTGCAGAATTTTGCTGACCACCGGTATATATATATAGCAGTACGGTACAGTAGTCCATTGCTCTACCTCTGTGTCGTCAAGTATACTATCCATCCATACCTGTGCTGCATTGTAGTTGTGCGCAGTATATAGTAGGAGGACAGTGCAGAATTTTACTGACCACCAGTATATATATAGCAGTACGGTACAGTAGTCCATTGCTCTACCTCTGTATCATCAAGTATACTATCTATCCATATCTGTGCTGCATTGTAGTATATAGTAGGAGGACAGTGCAGAATTTTGCTTACCACCAGTATCTATATAGCAGTACGGTACAGTAGTCCATTGCTCTACCTCTGTGTTGTCAAGTATACTATCCATCCATATCTGTGCTGCATTGTAGTATATAGTAGGAGGACAGTGCAGAATTTTGCTGACCACCTGTATATATATATAGTAGTACGGTACAGTAGTCCATTGCTCTACCTCTGTGTCGTCAAGTATACTTTCCATCCATACCTGTGCTGCATTGTAGTTGTGCGCAGTATATAGTAGGAGGATAGTGCAGAATTTTACTGACCACCAGTATATATATAGCAGTATGGTACAGTAGTCCATTGCTCTACCTCTGTGTCGTCAAGTATACTATCCATCCATATCTGTGCTGCATTGTAGTTGTGAGCAGTATATAGTAGAAGTACAGTGCAGAATTTTGCTGACCACTAGTATATATATAGCAGTACAGTACAGTAGGCCATTGCTATTGATATATTATATTAATGGCATATATTTCCACACATTAAAAAATGGAGAACAAAAATGTGGAGGGTAAAATAGGGAAAGATCAAGATCCACTTCCTCCTAGTGCTGAAGCTGCTGCTACTAGTCATGGCCGAGACGATGAAATGCCACCACCGTCATCTGCCAAGGCTGATGCCCAATGTCATAGTAGAGAGCATGTAAAATCCAAAAAACAAAAGTTCAGTAAAATGACCCAAAAATCAAAATTAAAAGCGTCTGATGAGAAGCGTAAACTTGCCAATATGCCATTTACGACACGGAGTGCAAGGAACGGCTGAGGCCTTGGCCTATGTACATGGCTAGTGGTTCAGCTTTACATGAGGATGGAAGCACTCATCCTCTCGCTAGAAAAATGAAAAGACTTAAGCTGGCAAAAGCACAGCAAAGAACTGTGCGTTCTTCTAAATCACAAATCCCCAAGGAGAGTCCAATTGTGTTGGTTGCGATGCCTGACCTTCCCAACACTGGACAGGAAGAGGTGGCGCCTTCCACCATTTGCACGCCCCCTGCAAGTGCTGGAATGAGCACCTGCAGTCCAGTTCCTGATAGTCAAATTGAAGATGTCACTGTTGAAGTACACTAGGATGAGGATATGGGTGTTGCTGGCGCTGAGGAGGAAATTGACAAGGAGGGTTCTGATGGTGAGGTGGTTTGTTTAAGTCAGGCACCCGGGGAGACACCTGTTGTCCGTGGGACGAATATGGCTATTGACATGCCTGGTCAAATGACAAAACAATCACCTCTTCGGAGTGGAATTATTTTAACATAAATGCGGACAACAGGTGTCAAGCCGTGTGTTGCCTTTGTCAAGCTGTAAGAAGTAGGGGTAAGGACGTTAACCACCTAGGAACATCCTCCCTTATACGTCACCTGGAGCGCATTTAACAGAAGTAATTGACAAGTTCAAAAACTTTGGGTGACAGCTGAAGCAGTCCACTGACTTCCTCTTGTAACCAAGCTCCTGCAAACCATACCACCAACTCCCTCAGTGTCAATTTCCTCCTTAGACAGGAAAGCCAATAGTCCTGCAGGCCATGTCACTGTCAAGTTTGACGAGTCCTCTCCTGCCTGGGATTCCTCCGATGCATCCTTGAGTGTAATGCCTACTGCTGCTGGCGCTGCTGTTGTTGCTGCTGGGAGTCGATCGTCATCCCAGAGGGGAAGTCGGAAGACCACTTGTACTACTTCCAGTAAGCAATTGACTGTCCAACAGTCCTTTGCGAGGAAGATGAAATATCACAGCAGTCATCCTGCTGCAAAGCGGATTACTCAAGCCTGGTCGGTGTTAAACGTGTTTCCGGTATTCACCGTTAATTCACAGGAAACTAGAGCTTTGCTTGAGGTACTGTGTCCCCGGTACCAAATACCATCTAGGTTCCATTTCTCTAGGCAGGCGATACCGAGAATGTACACAGACCTCAGAAAAAGAGTCACCAGTGTCCTAAAAAATGCAGTTGTACCCAATGTCCACTTAACCATGGACATGTGGACAAGTGGAGCAGGGCAGACTCAGGACTATATGACTGTGACAGCCCACTGGGTAGATGTATTGCCTCCTGCAGCAAGAACAGTAGCGGCGGCACCAGTAGCAGCATCTCGCAAATGCCAACTCGTTCCTAGGCAGGCTACGCTTTGTATCACCGCTTTCCATAAGAGGCACACAGCTGACAACCTCTTACGGAAACTGAGGAACATCATCGCAGAATATCTTACCTCAATTGGACTCTCCTGGGGATTTGTGACATCGGACAAAGCCACCAATATTTTCCATGCATTACATGTGGGCAAATTCCAGCACGTCCCATGTTTTGCAAATACATTGAATTTGGTGGAGCATAATTTTTTTAAAAACGACAGTGGCGTGCAATAGATGCTGTCGGTGGCCCGAAGAATTGCGGGCCACTTTCGGCATTCAGCCACCGTGTGCCGAAGACTGGAGCACCAGCAAACACTCCTGAACCTGCCCCGCCATCATCTGAAGCAAGAGGTGGTAACGAGGTGGAATTCAAGCCTCTATATGCTTCAGAGGATGGAGGAGCAGCAAAAGGCCATTCAAGCCTATACATCTGCCTACGATATAGGCAAAGGAGGGGGAATGCACCTGACTCAAGCGCAGTGGAGAATGATCTCAACGTTGTGCAAGGTTCTGCAACCCTTTGAACTTGCCACACGTGATGTCAGTTCAGACACTGCCAGCCTGAGTCGGGTCATTCCCCTCATCTGGCTTTTGCAGAAGAAGCTGGAGAGATTGAAGGAGGAGCTAAAACGGAGCGATTCCGCTAGGCATGTGGGACTTGTGGATGGAGCCCTTCATTCGCTTAACCAGGATTCACGGGTGGTCAATCTGTTGAAATCAGAGCACTACATTTTGGCCACCGTGCTCGATCCTAGGTTTAAAGCCTATGTTGTATCTCTCTTTCCAGCAGACACAAGTGTGCAGAGGTGCAAAGACCTGCTGGTGAGACACTTGTCAAGTCAAGCGGAACGTGACCCGTCAACAGCTCCTCCTTCACATTCTCCCGCAACTAGGACTGCGAGGAAAAGGCTAAGAATTCTGAGCCCACCCGCTGGCGGTGATGCAGGGCAGTCTGGAGCGAGTGCTCACATCTGGTTCGGACTGAAGGACCTGCCAACGATTACAGACATGTCGTCTACTGTCACTGCATATGATTCTGTCACCATTGGAAGAATGGTGGAGGATTATATGAGTGACCACATCCAAGTAGGCACATCAGACAGTCCGTACGTATACTGGTAGGAAAAAGAGGCAATTTGGAGGCCCTTGCACGAACTGGCTTTATTTTACCTAAGTTGCCCCCCCTCCAGTGTGTACTCCAAAAGAGTGTTTAGTGCAGCCGCTCACCTTGTCAGCAATCGGCGTATGAGGTTACTTCCAGAAAATGTGGAGAAGATGATGTTCATCAAAATGAATTATTTATAATCAATTCCTCCGTGGAGACATTCACCAGCAATTGCCGCCAGAAAGCACACAGGGACCTGAGATGGTGGATTCCAGTGGGGACGAATTAATAATCTGTGAGGAGGGGGATGTACACAGTGAAAGGGGTGAGCAATCGGACGATGAGGAGGAGGTGGACATCTTGTCTCTGTAGAGCCAGTTTGTGCAAGGAGAGATTGATTGCTTCTTTTTTGGTGGGGGCCCAAACCAACCAGTCATTTCAGTCACAGTCGTGTGGCAGACTCTGTCGCTGTAATGATGGGTTTGTTAAAGTGTTCATGTCCTGTTTATACAACATAAGGGTGGGTGGGAGAGCCCAAGGACAATTCCATCTTGCACCTCTTTTTTTTATTTATCACTGCATCATGTGACGTTTGGGGCTAATTTTTTTAAGTGCCATCCTGTCTGACACTGCAGTGCCACTCCTAGATGGGCCAGGTGTTTGTGCTGGCCACTTGGGTCGCTTAGCTTAGTCATACAGCGACCTCGGTGCAAATTTTAGGACTAAAAATAATATTGTGAGGTGTGAGGTGTTCAGAATAGACTGGAAATTAGTGGAAATTATGGTTATTGAGGTTAATAATATTATGGGATCAAAATGACCCCCAAATTCTATGATTTAAGCTGTTTTTTAGGCTTTTTTGTAAAAAAAACACCTGAATCCAAAACACACTTGAATCCGACAAAAAATGTTCAGGGAGGTTTTGCCAAAACGCGTCCGAATCCAATACACGGCCGCGGAACCGAATCCAAAACCAAAACACAAAACCCGAAAAATTTCCGGTGCACATCACTAATAACTTGTAAACAGTTTATCCCTGGTGCTGCAGCTAATCTGATCCTAAACATCCATTGTGTACAGGAACCCAGGCATCACATCTCCACTCCTCATCCTGACTGACCTGCTTGTATTATGAATAGACAGGGTAGGTTATAAAAGAGAAGTACAGTATGCTTCACTGAGGGGTGATATCGGCAAAAAGGGCTATAAAAAGTAGCTATAGCTGTTATGCACACCAGTGCCTGCAGGAAAGTACTGGTGTCAGAACTGTTATGCACTCCAGTGTCTGCAGGAATGTACTGGTGTTTGAACTGTTATGCAAAACAAATGGACTCACAGACAAACTGGGGAATATGACATAACGTACACAGAAGGTGATAGGGTAACAAAATACACACAAAGTGAACAGAGAAGCCCAGAGGCTAAGGAACTGGGTATCTCCCTTGTATTAGAACTGCTCAGATGGAAATAGCAAGATGTTGTGTTTTAATACGTAGAGAACCCGAAATGCTGTTGCTAAGGGCAACAGCAAAACCCTAAAGGGTTACCAACGGGTGTGGCAGTAAACTCCTTGGTCAGAGATGGAATGATAGACACAAGGAGAGACTCCACAATCCTGATTCTCACTTGCAGTGCACAGGTTTTAGCTTACTGCCACTAAACTGACCCCTGACACCTAGCACAGTGAGACAGGATTAGACAGGCAAGTCTTAGAATACAGCCGCAAACTTGCTAAGTTCACAGAGTAGTAACAGAACCCCAGCAAGCTAAACGACTGACTCCAGTCTTACTGCTAGGTCTGGATTGGCAGAGTGTAATACCAAATCCCCAGGCCTATTTGCAGTAAGCAACAAACAAATACAAAGCTACACAGTACTGGCTAACTTTCATGAACTGACTAACCAACAAAGATTCAGCAGCATCTGCTTACCCTGAAAAGAGGCCTTATAAAGCAGGTGCTGTCCACGCCCCACTCAGACCTCACAGACTGTGAGCACAAAAACCAGCACCGGATCCCCTGCCGTGCACAGAGCCTATAACCACTGCACAGCAAAAGACCCGAACCGGAGTATCAGCTGCGCTCAGGTTACTCCACTAGCACTTGTCTCCCGGTTGCCATGACGACGTGGCAGCACAGGGCAGGAGACCCTAACAATAGCTGAATAGGCATTAAGGTGCTTTCAGTAGGGAGAATATGGGAAGGGTGCTGTGTGAGCTGCTATCCCAGATTGAATTGAATTTTATGGAAACAAGGCGCTATTTCCATTAGGAAATGTTTGTGAAAATGTTCCTTTTACCATTAAATAATGGAATAATCTTGGGAGAATTTTACAGCTGGGGGTAAATTTACTAAGATGGGAGTTCTATTTAAGATGGGATGTTGCCCATAGCAACCAATCAGTTTCTACTTCTCATTTATCTAGCACCTTCTAGAAGATAATACCTGGAATCTGATTGGTTGCTATGGGCAACATCCCATCTTAAATAGAACGCCCATCTTAGTAAATTTTCCCCTTGATTTCACCACCCTTTTACCAACATAGAATTTGAAAATGATAAGGAGTTGACAGATACAGCACAATTTATTGTGACATGCAATGAATGACACTTAAGAAATACACATTACTAAAAAAAATACATACAAATTTGCAAAATAGTTAAAAAACAATAAAAAGGCAAATGAATAGGGGTAGAGTAAAACCTTTGAGCTCACCCTTTGTAGGTGGTGCGGTGGGCTATGCTAATAGCAATAAGTAGTCCCGAGCAAAAATAGCTCGGTACCACTGCAAGACGTTTTGTGGGAGAGTGGTTCCAGATTCTCTGATCTGAAATGCCTCTAGGTCCCCTATATTGCCTTCATGCAAAACGTTTCGGATGTGATATCCTTCATCAGGTACGGATGCCATCTATCCATATTGGTGGGCTTTATATACCATCATTAATTGTCTTTTCATTTAGCAATTAACACTACTATTCCCGCACTTCCGGGTTTCGCCAACTGGAAGTGACGTTTGCTTTCCACCGGGGATGGATGAGTGGTTACCTAATTTTTTATTTTATTTTTGGACAGTGATTGGATCCTCAAAGTGGTAGGGTCCACAGTTTTCAGCAAAGAAAGATAATAGGAATGCACAAAAATTAGTGACATGGTAGTAAACCTATTGAAAATTCCATTTGTAAACAATTGAGAGTAAGTGTTTCTCATTTGGAAGAAAATGGCTGCTTATTCCATACATAAAGTTTATTTTGCGCAAAAACATTACATTTTTATTTTTTGCTAACTGGTATCCAAGGCCAGGGGACATAGAACTACTGTACTGCTGACATGTAACATATGGAGACCGCAGATCTAGTAAGTGAGAAACCATCCTGGCTGGTAATTATTAATGTTATAGTTTACTGTGTGTGTATATATTTACAATAAAGGACGTTTGCCAATTTACTAAACTGTTTACCTGAGTGATCAGAGAATCCATATCTTCACAACAGGCTGCAAATCTGAATTACTGTTAGACTGCCTGTCATGTATAACTCACTGCAGCCGGGCCCTGGTGATTTGGACAGACACCACAACACTACTGTTTTCCTGCTGCTAGCTTTAGGCAATTTTATATAATGACCAGTTCTTCTATTACAACCTCCTGTGTCCAACTCCCCCCCCCCCCACACACACACTCTGTATCTGCCTCTGCCTATCCCTAATATCGGATTTTATCTGTCCCTCATATATGCCTCTGCCTGCCGCTCATTGTCTGCCTGTGCCTTACTCCCGTGTCTACCTCTGCCTGTCCATTAGATTTGCCTTTGCCAAACCCTATACCTGCTTCCACTGCCCATGTCTGCCTCTGCCTGCATGTCCCATGTCTGTCTCTGCTTGCCACCCGACTTCCTGCGCATGTCTCATATATATACCCACATATATATACCTCTGCTCACCCCCATGACTGCCTCACCATATCTGCCTCATCCTGTCAAACATATCTGCATCTCACCCTCCCCATGTCTGCCCACTCCCCCATGTGTTCCTCTGCCCAAAGCCCCCCCCCCTCCCCATATGTGCCTATGCTTTCTGGGTCCGACTTGTGTAATTGTAATCTATTTTCCTTCTATTTAACTCCTGTCTAACTCTTAAAATTATACTTTACATGTAATAACACTTAAGAAACTTTGCAGCCTGTAACTGGCTTGCAGCTTATGTCCTACTAAATACAAAGTTTACAACCAAACCCATATTGTAGTTCCCCTGTCCCAATAGTGTCAGATTATTTAGTAGAGTCTAAGGACTGACCAGATGCAGAGTTTGGTGCAAGTTGGCCAGACAAACATACATTGCAATATGTCAATTGAGTGTTTCCTGTTTTTAATAAAGTGTATTTTAAGAGAGAATCAAAATATTTCTGTTCATTTTTATCGAGGTGAGTGCTGCAGAGTTGTCACTAATAGCACTTCTCCCAGTAATATACTATTTCTTTTAACTTGTAAATTTGTATTAGCAGTTTTGAAAGT
Source organism: Pseudophryne corroboree (assembly GCF_028390025.1). NCBI lineage: Eukaryota > Metazoa > Chordata > Amphibia > Anura > Myobatrachidae > Pseudophryne > Pseudophryne corroboree. The sequence continues at coordinate 724,760,089 of NC_086445.1, forward strand.
GCAGCCACATTGGCCATGATACAATGAGCAATGATGAGTAACATCAAGGCTGCAACTAGGGACATATGGGCTCAGTGGGCCCATGCCCAAGGGCCTCAGGAGTATAAGAGCCATAGACTGATAGCTGTGGTACCAGATTTTTGAAAATCGGCCCTGGGGAACCGGAGATATCTAACTTCAAAGCAGTGGTCCTCATCTGAGCCTGTTAATTGCTATTCCCAGCCAGATATCTCGGGTTCTGTCTGACTTAGAGTTTTTCTGAGGGTATACTCCAAAACTGTGACTCTCCCCTTTTGGTGGACACTGGCAAATTATCTCTACTATGCCCAGAACCAGAGATATCAGCCTTCCAGCAGCTGGTCCCTGCTCCAGCTCCACATGCCTGGTATGCAGTTTTATTTTTTAGTTGATGGATTACTCTGGCTTCTGAACTCTGATCCCCATGTCCCCAGTAAGAAAGGTGAGACTCTTTAGTATTTTATCCCACTGAAAACTAAAATTTATTTCCAGGAACTGGAGATATCTACAGTCAAGCAAGCTGCCCTCCCACCTGAAAATGATGAATATTACGCACACTTCACTGTCCACCCCTCCCCTGTGTATTACACACCCCTTACCACCCCGGAAGTCATGTACCGGGGACCCTTTATTCAGCCCAATGCCCCCTTCTATAGTTTAGTGTTCTCCCTCCCACCCCAACTTCTACCATCTGTGCAGTAAAGGAATAATTAGCAGAAATTACTGTTCCATGTCCCACATGCTGAGCAGAAGATATAACACCCCCTACCACCCACGGGACATCAAAGCTGTCGCTGATAGCACACCCCTTACTGCTGGAGTGTGGGTAGGGGCCCCAGTGCATTGCTTTGCCCAGGGGACTACACCACTCTTAAGACGAGCCTGCCCACTGCCTCTTCCTGGTATCACCCACTGAATATCCCTGTCACCCTCTACTGTGCAGTGTAATTAGAATAAGTTTGCACTACTGCGTGGTACAGTTGTAATTTTTATTTTACAATTTTTTTTGTTAATTTGTATTTTTATTAGAATTTTTTTTATTTTATTTTGTTATTTATTTATGTATTTATTTGTTTATTTATTTATTTAATTTTGGTGGGAGGGGTGACAAAATACTGTCTTTCCCCGGGGGGCCAAAAATCCTAATTTCGGCCCTAGTTACATAAAGAAATGACAAATGAAAAGATCATAAATAAAAAATATCAATATATATCAAAAATAATAATAATAATAATAATAAAGGTGGTGGATAAGGAGGGGAGGAGGAAAAGGGGAAATTATCCAGAACAAGTAATGTATTATTTCTGCAAGTAGATCTAATCCCAGAGCACCAGAAATATCATCAGAAACGTAACTGCGACTATTTAATTAAACTGGTGTAAAATTCGAGTAATGCATCATTTTAATTGATTTCCCAATCTATTGCACATACAGCCTTAAAAATGAAATCTCAAGCAAAAGTCTGAAAATAATAACTACATAAAGGTTCCCAAGTGATGCATCTGAGACAAGCAGATACCATTCTATAAACTGTACAGATGATAACCTTTTATAGCCAAAGCATCAAACTCTGATAAGAGGTCAGTTGTTAGATTTGTAGCTGATGACTTAGGTTACATTTTTAAAAAGATATTTAAAGTAGAATGAAAGTTAAAACTAATATTGTAGCAATGAATCAGTTCTTCATTCAAGTAGCAAAGTGTCAGCTGTTTCATAGTAAGTGACCCCTGGCAGCATGATAATAGTCAGTTATCCAGGACTCGGTACCCTGGAGAACCTTAAATGAATTCAATGCTCAGTGAATTGTTTTCATTATTCTGATTGAATGGCTGCCGTGGCACAGCAGCAGTCGTCTAATCAGTGTTATCGGCACAGTGCACTCAACACTGTATTCATTGCTGCGGTAATAGTTTATACTGGAATCCTTTAAAACATTCATTTTGTGACAGGGAATAAGGTGCTCCCAGGACAAAAAAAAGAATTAATAAACATGTGTAAGCGTTGTTCTACTGTGTCACCAAATTATTTAATAATAAATGATGGTCAATTATGTCAAGCTGACAAATGTTTTAGGGACATATTTATTGTAAAATATGATCTGTCCCTAAAAATTAAGATTCTTCATTACTGCACATCTATGGAGAGATTAAGATTTACAGGGGCCTCAGGGCAACTAACATGTTGGGGTCCTTACAAAGAAAATAATTAATATGATGTGCTGGTGATTTTATTACAAAGTGTAATGTGTAAATACTCCCAGTAAACATTTTTTAGTAGTTCACATTATGTAACAAAGATCAGCCCAGTTCACATATTGCACAGGGACTCCGGGGTCATTCCGAGTTGATCATAGCTGTGCTAAATTTAGCATAGCTACAGTCATCTTCCCAGACATGCGGGGTACGCCCAGCACAGGTCTAGCCCACCCTGCATGTCTGTCCGCCCCCCCTATCCCCGTACAAGTACAAAAGCATCGCACAGCAGTGATGCTTTTGTACTTGTTGAGTAACTCCCGGCCAGCGCAGCTCCTGAGGCTGGCCGGGAGTTGCTCATCGCTACCCCTGGTCGCAGCGGCAGCTTGTGACTTCACACAGCTGCTGCGGCCCGCCCCTCACACGGTCCGTCCACACCTGCGTTGGCCGGGCCGCACCCCCAAAGCGGCAGCCAAACGCAGCTGTGCCGCCCCCTCCCGCCCAGCAACCACCTCTGCCTGTCAATCAGGCAGAGACAATCGCTAGGGAATTACGGCCTTCGGCCGTCCAGCATGCGCCGGAGCACTGCGGCGACAGTGCATGCGCAGTTCCTACCCGATCGCTGCGCTGTGATAAACTGCAGCGAGCAATCGGGTCGGAATGACCCCCAATGTTGGTGATGTAGCTATGTAATGTGTGAGGGCCCATCCTGTTGTTGATGTGTATATCCGTGGACAAGGGCTATGATAAAACTATGGTTTCCGGAGCTTGGTACAATTCACATTTTGGGTGCTGCCTTTGTGTACTAAAAACATAGGGAATGCAGCATTTATCAATCCCCTTCCTTCTTACATCTGGGGATACTTCATTTTTGCAGGTAACCATCAGCTAAAAAATGGCTAACAGTATTTTTTTTTTATAAAAAAAAAAAATCTATTGGAATGACACAAACCAATTCCACTATGGGGGAGAAGTGTCAAGCATTGTAGAGGCAAATTTACTAGAGGTTGATTTTGACCAATTTTTTGTTTTGTTTCTTTGACTGATTATTGGTCTATTTTGCAAAATCAGAGCTTTACTAAAGGCAAAATTGATGACACCCACTGCCCCCCGCCCACCAAAAAAATAGAAAAACATCAAATTATTTTCATAGGTGCAATGCAAATTGGATATTTTCTAACAGTTGGTTATAAAATCAACCTAAAATCAACCTCAAAATCAATGGACAACCTGCCCAAACAATAGACCAGCCTAAGGGAGTCAAGTTTGGGCAGAGCACCTCCTAGATCACAATGATGGGGTTAAAAGTGTTTTAAAGATTAAAAAAAATGGTGTGGGGTCTCCCCTAATAGAGTGAGCAGACCCAGACTCTGAACCAATTATGGTACTGGAGTAATGAGGGGAAAAAATTATATGGGGTCCACCCAAATTTCCAATTGTCAACAACATGCTCAACCAGGCGAGGGGTTATGCCATAGCAGGGAGACATACATCATGGGATCTCCCTGCCATCATATTATCCAGGCACAAACTAGTTAACCCAGGCATGGGATTATTTGGGAAGTGTAAATAAAGGGGTCTTTACTCCTGATGATCTCCAAGGCCTGGGGTGAAGCCCGGGGCTATTCCCCATACCCCACACCCCTTTCCCAGCAAGCCTACCCATGTCAAAACTCAAATGCCAGCATCCCCGGAGAGTAAGGGCCTACTGCACCTCTATCCCCACTGTAAAGGAAATTAGAAAAAAACAGTACTCACACACCAACTAATATATTGTATTTTAAGTATTGATTTTTTATATTTTCTCTGCAGTGGGGGTACAGGTGTCAGCAGACACTTACTGTCCAGACATCCTGGCACTTGTGGTTTGCCAAGTGCCAACATGTTAGTATAGGCTTGCATATTTTACCCTCTACCCACAACCACTGCAAGTCTGGGGGATAGCCCCTCAGCTTCACCCTAGGCCTGGAGGGATCCCTGGGAATGGGGACCTTTCTAGTGGAGGGGTAACATTTTCCCAAGGAATCACATGCCTGGGGTGACCAGTTTGAGGCAGGATAATGTGATGGTAGGGAGACCCTGTGATGTGTGTCTCCATTCTATGGCAGTAGCCCCAGCTGGTTGAGACTGGTGCTGGTTAATGGAAGTATGGGGGGACCATACACTGGTTTTTCCAGTACCAGAATGCATTAAGAGTTCCAGGACTGGTAATCCTTTTGGGGAGGACCTTACCCTGTTTATTTTTTCATTTAACCATTTCTTCACTTTTTACCCTAAAGAAGCACTACTCAAATCATAGTGATCGCTGTAGTGGTTCTATGTGGAGGTTGCCATTGTATTGTTCTATTTGCTGTCAGGTTTGAACTAAAAGTTCAAAACCAATGGTCATTTAGCAGTGGAAAATCCAAGTGACATCACCTTCAGGTTTCAATTGAAGTTGAAATGGATTGTAAATATTAGGGTTTTCAATTGACCTACAGTAAAACAAACCTTTAGTAAATGTACCTCCTAAAGTGATGAAGTGGCTCATTGCACCCAACCAACTTTTAACTAGAGATGCATGTGGATCCTCAAATTTTTGGCTTTGGTTCTAATTCTTCGTCATGTTGGTTTTGGCTTTGGCAAAACCACACACAAATTGCTAAAAACAGCTAAAAATCATGTAATTTGGACCTGTTTTTATTCCTACAATATTATTAACAGCAATAACATTCATTTCCAGTCAATTTTGATCACCTTAGAGCTCACAATTTAATGTTTTCAGCAATATTGTCCGAAGGCTGCAGCAGGCAAGCTGGCCAAACTAAGGGGGTGATTAAGTCCTGATCGTAGATGTGCTAAATTTAGCACATCTACGATCAGATTCTCTGACATGCGGGGGGACGCCCAGCACATGACTAGTCCGGGCAGCATGTCAGCCCCCCCCTTCTCGCACAGTGGCAACGCTTTCATACCCACCAAGTAGCTACCTGCCTGCCCAACCTAGCTGCGCTGGTAGATGGCTACCCGCCACGTTCTGGGTTGCATCGACTGCATGTGACGTCAGGCAGCCACTGCGGCCCACCCCAGCTATGGTCTGGACACACCTGTGTTGTCTGGACCGCACCCCCCCAATGGTGTTCTAATGCCATTGGCAGACCCTCCTGCCCCGCAACCGCGCAGAGGTGATCAAAGCAGTTAGATGCTTTCGCATCTTACTGGGCGTGCATGCGCAGTGTGGCCAATATGTGTGCGCACTAAACATAGGGCATCAGGCTATGATCGCTGCCGCTGCAGTGATCGGGTCTGAATTAGGCCCATAGTGACAGAGCTGCTGCCCAAACACTTGGAAGTTTAAAAGAATATTAAACATTCGTAGTGGCACAGCAGTGGAAGACAGAAGAGAAGTTTAATAAACTATATGATCCTATAGAATGTTTTCATTAATCAAGAAGTAGATCAGAGGCATAACACCAGTACAAGGCAATTTAAGGCATAGCAACAACCCAGTCGAAGTCAATAATTATAAGATGATATGATTTATAATCTGATTATATGATTTGAAGTTTAGATGAAGATTTGATGATGCAACTCAGTATATGTGGAGAAGTTGTTGGAAACTGGGTCCATAAACCTTAATGAGAAGCTGGTGATGGATTGCCTTGGAAGATACAGAAGTTCATCAACACCCTAGTAAAGTACAGTATTATAACTGTCAAACACACACAATGAAAGATGATAAGTAGGATAAGTTGATTATGGATGGTCTAGCAAGTCACACAAGATTGTCAATGCCCCAGAACAATACAGTATTATACTGTATGCTGCCTGTCAAACACTCACAATGAAGAATAGGGAGTATGAGTTGATGATGGATGGTCTAGAAAGAAAAAGAATATCATCAATCCACCAGTAAATTACAGTATCATATGCTGTCAATCACATACAATAAAAGATGATAAGGAGAATGAGCTGGTGCTAGATGGCCTTGCAAAATACAAAGACCATCATCACCCCAGTAAAGTACAGTATTATATGCTGCCTGTCAAACACACCACAATAAAGAATGATAAGGAGGATGAGTTGGTGATGACTTGTCTTGCAAGACACAGACTATCACCACTCCAGTAAAGTACAGTGTTATACACTGCCTGTTAAACACACACACTTCCTATCCTCTGACATCTCCACCATCATAATGGGTGATTTCAATGTTGCTATTGATAGTCCAAAATATGCTGCTCATGCCTCCAAACTACTCTCTCTAACCTCCTCTCTCGGCCTCACCCAATGGACTGACGCCTCTACTCATCAGGAAGGCCACTGCCTTGATCTAGTATTCACCAGACTATGCTCAGTTTCTGAATTTACTAACACCCCTTTCCCTCTCTCAGATCACAACCTTATGACTTGCATGCTCTCCACTATCACCCCAAACTCAGAGTTATTTAAGTCCTGTAATCTTCCTCAAACCCGCAGAAATATTAACACAATTAATTTTTAAGAACTGTCCACCTCTCTGCAACAACTCCTCTCACCTACTTCTGCATTTACTCCTCCTGAGACTGCTGTATCACACCTGAACCAGACTCTAGAAATAGCCCTTGACCAAGTGGCTCCAGCTACCCATCACACTCAGGGCCGGTTCTAGAACTTGTGGCTCCCAGGGCGAAAGTTTACTGTGGCATCTACCCCCCCCCCCCCCGTAAAATAGAGTTGGTGCGCGCTGAAGATGTGCGGTCAAAAATAGGGGCATGGCTTCTTCATAGGGAAGGGGCATGGCCACAGTTATCCATCTGTACTTGTGCCCCCAGTAGATGTACCCCCAGTAGATGTACCCCCAGTAGCTGTGCCCCCTGTAGCTGTGCCCCCAGTAGATTTGCCCCCAGTATCTGTGCCCCCTGTAGCTGTGACCCCAGCAGCTGTGCCCCCAGTAGATTTGCCCCCAGTAGCTGTGCCCTCTGTAGTAGTGCCCCCAGTAGCTGTGGCCCCAGTTGATTTGCCCCCAGTAGCTGTTCCCCCTGTAGCAGTGCCCCCTGTAGTTGTGCCCATAGTAGTTGTGCCCCCTGTAGATTTGCCCCCAGTAGCTGTGCCCCCTGTAGTAGTGCCCCCAGTAGCTGTGACCCAGTTGATTTTCCCCCAGTAGCTGTGCCCCCGTAGTAGTGCCCCCCAGTATGTACCCCCTGTAGTTGTGCCCCTAGTAGTTGTGCCCCCTGTAGATTTGTCCCCAGTAGCTGTGCCCCCAGTAGCTTTGCCATCAGTAGCAGTGCCCCCTGTAGCAGTGTCCCCTGTAGTAGTGCCCCCAGTAGCTGTGCCCACAGTTGATTTGCCCCCAGTAGCTGCTCCCCCCGTAGCAGTGCGCTCTGTAGTAGTGCCCCCAGTATGTGGTCCCTGCAGTTGTGCCCCTAGTAGTTGTGCCTACTATAGTAGCACCACTTGCAAACAAGAAAAAAAAATACTTACCAGCCCCACTCCTGCTTCCGGACCACTACCGCTGCTGCTGCTGTCTCTGGCCGCTGACGGTTCCTCTCTATGGGAGAGACATCATGACGTCTCTCCCATAGCAGCGCCGCACTGACACTAGGGGTCAATTATGACCTCTATCTTCAGTCAGTGATGCCGGCTGCAGCGGATGCCCACACAGCCCACGGCGCCTGCTGCAGCCGAGGAGAGGGGGTCAGGAATAGAAGCTCTTGCCACGGCGGCGGCATTCTCGTGTTAATGGTGCCCCGGGAAAAAAGCCTGCTTGCCCGTGGCAAGAGCCGCTATTTATCACACTCCACGTAGGTCTAGATGTCAACCGTGCCACTCTAAATTAACAAGACACTTACAAAAACTCTCACAGAAAGCTTAACATCAGTGGCATAAATATCGTATTCCAATCGACTTTCTCACATATAAGACTGTCTACCACTCTTATTGAAATGCCCTGGACTCTGCCAAACAAACATATTTCCAAACTCTCATCTCTGCTCAAACCCCTGACCCCAAATTACTTTTTTATACATTTAAATCACTTCTGAACCCTCCCTCACCCAACCCACCAGCCACTATCAAAGGCACAAGATCTTGCTTCCTACTTCAAGGACAGGATTGATAAGATCCGAGATGAAATGGTATGCTCTTCCTCAGCCAGTGACCTGCTCAATTCTCTACCTGAACCCTCTGGCACTCTCTCCTCATTTGATCCCACAAATGAAGATGAAGTGTCAACACTCTTCTCATCCTGCTACTCTACTACCTCTCCTCTTGAGCCTGTACCATCACAAGTAAGTAAATCTCTGTCTCCTGTGCTCATCCCAATGTTAACTAACATCTGTAATCTCTCTCTCTCTACTGGTATATTTCCTTCACTGTTCAAGCATGCACGGATTATTCCCATTCTTAAAAAACAAAATTCTGACCCTAACTCTCTCTCAAACTACCATCCCATCTCTCAGCTCCCATGTCCGCCTCACACACTTTCTTAAATCACGCAATTTATTTGACCCACTTCCGTCAGGCTTTCGTTCCCAACACTCCACAGAGACAGCACTGACTAAAGTAGTGAATGATCTAGTCACTGACAAGTCCAAAGGCTATTTCTCTCTTCTTATTCTAGATCTCTCTGCTGCTTTTGACACTGTTGATCATTCTCTTCTCATACAAACACTGCAATCCCTAGGTCTTCAAGACACATTCCTCTCTTGGTTCCTATCCTACCTATCTAATCGCTCCTTCAGTGTTTGCTTCTCTGAATCCACCTCCTCTTTGCTACCTCTTTTAGTTGGAGTACCACAAGGCTCGGTCTTAGGTCCTCTGCTTTTCTCAAACTATACCTCATCTCTTGGTAAACTAATCAGCTCTTTTGGATTTCAGTATCATCTGTATGCAGATGATACTCAAATCTACCTATTCTCCCCAGATTTGTCACCATCTGTATTGGTCAGGGTCACTGAATGCCTTACTGCTGTTTCATCTTGGATGTCATCTCGCCACCTCAAACTTAATATTTCCAAAACAGAGTTACTTATATTTCCACCGGCCAATAGTAGTTACCAACCTGATATCTCTATCACTGTTGAGAACTCAACAATCAACCCTACCCCACAAGTTTGCTGCCTAGGTGTCATACAGGTGCTATACTTGACTCAGAACTGTCCTTTGCTTTCCACATTCAATCAGTCTCAAAATCATGTTACATGCATCTAAAAAAACATATCTAAAATACGACCATATCACTGACCTGATTGGAAAGTGTTGTGGACTCGGGGCTTCTTCCAGTGACCAGGAAAAGGAACCGCTACTGGGTCGCAGTAGAGATGGCCGGATGTAGGTCTTCCTCATACAGGATTAAGACGGCAGGCAGGAGGCACAGAGGAATGCTTGAAGGTCTCCTGAAAGACAAGACTTGTAAAGATGCTGTATGCTGAGGCACGGAGATGCTGGAGGCACAGGTATTGAGGCACGGAAGTGCCGGAGGCACAGCGATGCTGAGTGCAGAGGCACAGAGGTGCTGGAGGCAATGAGGTGCTGGGGGCACAGGTATTGAGGCACGGAGGTGCCGGAGGCACAGGTATTGAGGCACGGAAGTGCCGGAGGCACAGCGATGCTGAGTGCTGAGGCACAGAGGTGCTGGAGGCACAGGTATTGAGACACGGAGGTGCCGGAGGCACTTGGGCGCTTGGAAGCACGGAGGTGCTTGGAGGCATGGAAGTGCTTGGAGGCACGGAGGTGCTTGGAGGCACGGAGATGCTTGGAGGCACGGAAGTGCTTGGAGGCACGGAAGTGCTTGGAGGCACGGAGGTGCTTGGAGGCACGGAAGTGTTTGGAGGCACGGAAGTGCTTGGAGGCACAGATGTGCTTGGAGGCATGGAGGTGCTTGGAGGCACGGAGGTGCTTGGAGGCACGGAGATGCTTGGAGGCATGGAAGTGCTTGGAGGCACGGAGGTGCTTGGAGGCACGGAGGTGCTTGGAGGCACGGAAGTGCTTGGAGGCACGAAGATGCTTGGAGGCACGGAAGTGCTTGGAGGCACGGAGGTGCTTGGAGGCACGGAAGTGCTTGGAGGCATGGAGGTGCTTGGAGGCACGGAGATGCTTGGAAGCACAGAAGTGCTTGGACGCACGGAGACCGCAGGAACGTGGGAGCTCTGGAGATCACAGCTTCTGACAGCAGAATTGATGATACTCAGGCACCGGAGCTCTGCCCGGCATCTGAATTTAAACTTCCCGCCTCTCTCCGATTGGCGGAGAGTGCCGATGACGTCACCCGCCCATATGACCCCTGGGGACACCAAGGCGCACCCGCGAAGCCCGTCCCCCGGACATCCACCGGGACCAGCGCACCCGGAGGGGTAAGCGCAGCGGCCGCGGCGGCATGACAGTACCCCCTCCTCTAGGGGTGGCCTCAGGACACTTTCCTGGTTTAGTTGGGTGTCTGGAATGAAAGATCCGAATTAGTCGGGGAGCGGTGATCTCAGAAGCCTTTATCCAACTTCTTTCTTCAGGTCCATAACCCTTCCATTCCACCAAATATTGTAAACCCTTGTGATAGTAACGAGAGTCTAGAATAGTTTTGATCTCGAAGTCTGTTCCTGTTTCAGTCTCCATTGAGGTGGGGCTAGAGGCCTTTGAATGAAAACGATTAAGGAAGAGAGGACGAAGAAGAGAAACATGGAAGGCATTAGGTATATGTAGGTGAGAAGGCAAACCCAGCTTACAGACCACAGGATTCAGGACTTGTAGCACAGGGTAAGGACCGATGAATCTTGGAGCAAACTTCATGGTGGGCACCTTCAACCGGAGATTACGTGTGGACAGCCAAACCCTGTCACCAACCTTGTATTGAGGAGCGGCTCGCCGTTTCTTATCTGCGAAGAACTTGTACCGGACTGAAACCTTCTTAAGATTAGCATGAATCTTACTCCAAATTTGTCAGAAGTGTCGTAGAGTGGACGTTACAGCTGGAACCTCTTCTGTCGGAAGGCTTGGTAATTCTGGAACACGTGGATGGAACCCGTAGTTGACGAAGAATGGAGATTCCCCAGTGGAAGAATGAAACGAATGGTTATGGGCAAACTCCGCCCAAGGCAACAACTCCACCCAGTTGTCCTGTGAAGGGGAGAGATAAAGACGAAGGAAAGTCTCTAGATCTTGATTGACTCGTTCCGTTTGACCATTTGTTTGGGGATGATAAGCGGATGAAAACTTAAGTTTAATCTGTAGGTTCGAACAGAGGGCTTTCCAAAACCTTGCAGTGAACTGTACCCCACGGTCAGAGACTATTTCTTGTGGCAACCCATGCAACCGAAAATGTTCTTGGATGAACAGTAGAGCTAGTTTCGGAGCTGTCGGTAGACCAGTCAAAGACACGAAGTGTGCCATCTTCGAAAAACGGTCAACGATTACCCAGACGGTGTTGCAACCATTGGAACAGGGCAAGTCAGTGATGAAGTCCATGGAAATGTGAGTCCAGGGTCTCACAGGGATAGGCAAAGGACGAAGTAACCCAGCAGGAGGCAGGCGAGGAGATTTATGTTGTGTACACTGTGGACAAGAATTAACGTAATCCTTCCTCATGGTGTTCCACCAGTAAGACCTTTGCAGAAACTTGTACATCTTCTGGGCACCGGGATGACCGAAAAACTTGGAGTTATGGACCCACTGTAATATTCTTGGCCGGAATCTAGCTGGTACGGACATTCTTCCAGGAGGAGGAGCTGGAGTAGTTAAAGCAGCGGAGACAGAAACTGGATTTAGAATTAAACTCCGCTCAAAAGATTTGTCCTCGTCTGTGGAAACTTGTGAACGGGACAGCGCATCTGCTTTAATATTGAGAGTCCCGGCCCGGTACTTGATAACAAAAGAAAATCGAGTAAAGAAAAGTGCCCATCTCGCTTGGCGAGGATTCAAGCATTGTGCGGATTTGATGTACAGCAAATTTTTGTGATCCGTGTAAAAAGTTCCTGGTCTCCAATAGTGTAATTTCGTTCGGCCGGAGAGAATTTACGAGAGTGGAAGCCACACGGATGTAACTTCTTATCAGAGGAGTACTGAGAGAGAACGGCCCCAACCCCGACTGAAGATGCGTCAACCTCTAGGAAGAAAGGTTCATCGAAATTTGGTTGTTGGAGAACTGGAGCGGCCATGAAAGCTAACTTCAAGTGGGAAATGCCTCAATGGCTTCGGGAGGCCACAAACTCAGATGAGAGCCCTTTCTTGTCAGGGCAGTAATGGGCGCGACAATGGTGGAGAAACCTCTAACGAATTTCCTGTAGTCATTTGCAAAGCCCAGGAACCTTTGTATTGCTTTCAAAGAGAGAGGCTGAGTCCAATCACGAATGGCAGAAAGCTTTTCCGGATCCATGCGAAGCTCCGTCCCCGAGATGATATAACCGAGGAACGGAATTGATGTTACTTCAAAGGTACATTTGGAAAGCTTAGCATAGAGATGATTATCTCGTAAATGGTGGAGCACTTCTTTGACTTGAGTCCTGTGTTCATCAAGATTCTTGGAAAAAATCAGTATGTCGTCCAAATATACCACAACACTCTGATATAACATGTCTCGGAAGATTTCGTTGACGAATCCCTGGAAAACAGCAGGTGCATTACTAAGACCGAACGGCATCACCAAGTATTCGTAATGCCCATCTCGGGTATTGAAGGCAGTCTTCCATTCATCCCCTTCTCGGTTGCGTATAAGATTATAAGCTCCCCTCAAGTCGAGTTTGGAGAAAACGCGGGCACCACGAACCCTATCAAATAACTCTGTGATTAGTGGCAAGGGGTATTTATTCTTGATAGTGATATCGTTTAAGCCGCGGTAGTCGATACATGGTCTCAACCCCCCGTCCTTCTTCTTCACGAAAAAGAAGCCCGCTCCAGCAGGGGAGGAAGAGGGGCGAATAAATCCCTTGAGCAGATTGGACTTAATATATTCTGACATAGCTTGAGTCTCGGGAAGTGATAGGGGATATGTGCGACCACGAGGTGGCGTCTTCCCTGGGACAAGGTCAATAGGGCAGTCCCAAGGCCTATGAGGTGGTAACAGATCAGCTGCTTGTCCCGAAAACACATCCTTGTACCCTTGATACGCCTCCGGAATATGCTCTTCATCCGTCTTGGAAGAGACACGGAGCGGACAAACAGGAGTGAGACAAATAGCGTGACAAAAGGAACTCCAGGACAGAATTTGTGAAGACTTCCAGTCAATGTGAGGATTATGAATTTTTAGCCAAGGCATTAGAAGGACCAGATCATGGTGCATTTCTGGGATCACCAAGAGTTCCAGACTTTCTTGATGTAGAGCCCCGACCTGCAGCTTAACTGGCTCCGTGCGCCACATTATGAGACCCTTGGAAATTCTAGTCCCGTTGATAGCCGTCAATGAAATAGGCCGCTCGATAGGCCGTAACTTTAAACCCATGCTTTGGACACAGGAGGAAGAAACGAAGTTCCCCGCAGCCCCGGAATCCAACAGGGCTTCACAAGACTTGGAGGCTGATTCGGTGACTAGAGTTACAGGAAGCAAACAGTCCAAAATTGGAGAAGATTTTATCGTAACCCCCAGCTTGACTCCTCCGGAACAAGCTAGGCCTGCCCTTTTCCCGGACGGGATTTACAAAACTTGAGAAAGTGATCTGCGGCTCCACAGTAAAGGCAAAGTTTACCCTCACGACGACGCTGTCGTTCTTCCGGAGACAGTCGGGATCGGTTAATTTGCATGGGCTCGTCCGAGCTAGGCATAGCCACCGGTCTAGGAGTAGGATTCCGGAACCTGGAACGATCTAAACGGCTACGTTCTCTTCCACGCTCCTGCATCCCAAGATCCACCTTGATGCAAAGGGAAATCAACTCTTCTAATGGATCCGGCAGATCCCTTGTAACCAGCTCATCTTTCAGCCGATCGGAGAGACCGTTCCAGAAGGCAGCTCTCAGGGCATAATTATTCCAGCGTAATTCAGAGGCAATGGTCTGGAAATGAACCACGTACTGACCCACGGAACGGGAGCCCTGACGAACACGGAGCAAATCGGAAGAAGCAGTGGTCATCCTGCCGGGTTCGTCGAAGATTCTTCGAAAGGACGTGATGAAGTTGGTGTAGTTGGAAACCACGGGATCAGATCGTTCCCACAATGGAGACACCCAATCCAACGCTGATCCCTCAAGCAGGGAAATTATATACGCTACCTTAGAGCGATCCGTAGGGAAGTTATGAGCCAGCAGCTCGAAGTGCACCTCGCACTGATTTAAAAAACCACGGCAATTCTTTGGGTTCCCATTGTAGCGGGAAGGAGTAGGAAGCTGAAGACGTGACCTGGTACCGGCCGGAGGTTGGACATTACTGGAAACAGACACTGGAGCAGTTACAGAAGCTGGAGCCGGAATTGTGGAGGCTAAGGATGCTTGGATTTGATCCAATCAGCCGGACAGTTCCTAGAGATATTGCATCACCTGACCATGTGTCGCCTCTTGAGACTGAACTCGGGAAGCCAAACTTTGGATGGCGCTCGACTCTGTGTTCCGATTCCCCGGGTCCATGTGGCCTGAGTATACTATCACTGACCTGATTGGAAAGTGTTGTGGACTCGGGGCTTCTTCCGGTGACCGGGAAGAGGAACCGCTACTGCGTCGCAGTAGAGATGGCCGTATGTAGGTTTTCCTCATACAGGATTAAGACGGCAGGCAGGAGTCACGGAGGAATGCTTGAAGGTCTCCTGAAAGACAAGACTTGTAAAGATGCTGAATGCTGAGGCACTGAGATGCTGGAGGCACAGGTATTGAGGCACGGAAGTGCCGGAGGCACAGCGATGCTGAGTGCTGAGACACAGAGGTGCTGGAGGCACTGAGGTGCTGGGGGCACAGGTATTGAGGCACGGAGGTGCCGGAGGCACAGGTATTGAGGCACGGAAGTGCCGGAGGCACAGCGATGTTGAGTGCTGAGGCACAGAGGTGCTGGAGGCACAGGTATTGAGACACGGAGGTGCCGGAGGCGCTTGGGCGCTTGGAAGCACGGAGGTGCTTGGAGGCACAGAGGTGCTTGGAGGCACGGAAGTGCTTGGAGGCACGGAGGTGCTTGGAGGCACAGAGATGCTTGGAGGCACGGAAGTGCTTGGAGGCACGGAGGTGCTTGGAGGCACGGAAGTGCTTGGAGGCACGGAGGTGCTTGGAGGCACGGAGATGCTTGGAGGCATGGAAGTGCTTGGAGGCACGGAGGTGCTTGGAGGCATGGAGATGCTTGGAGGCACGGAAGTGCTTGGAGGCACGGAGGTGCTTGGAGGCACGGAAGTGCTTGGAGGCACGGAGGTGCTTGGAGTCACGGAGATGCTTGGAGGCACGGAAGTGCTTGGAGGCACGGAGGTGCTTGGAGGCACGGAAGTGCTTGGAGGCATGGAGATGCTTGGAAGCACGGAGGTGCTTGGAGGCACGGAGATGCTTGGAAGCACGGAAGTGCTTGGAGGCACGGAGACCGCAGGAACGTGGGAGCTCTGGAGATCACAGCTTCTGACAGCAGAATTGATGATACTCAGGCACCGGAGCTCTGCCCGGCGTCTGAATTTAAACTTCCCGCCACTCTCCGATTGGCAGAGAGCACCGATGACGTCACCCGCCCATCTGACCCCCGGGGACGCCAGGCGCACCCGCGACGCCCGTCCCCCGGACATCCGCCGGGACCAGCGCCGACAGAGCAACAGGAGCCGGGGACCACCAGCGGGGATGGCCGCCAGGAAGCCCAGCGCACCCGGAGGGGTAAGCGCAGCAGCCGCGGCGGCATGACAGACCATACCTTACGCAAGACACTGCAAAAACTCTAATCCATGCTGTCATTATCTCCCGCATTGATTATTGCAATAGTCTTCTTACTGGTCTTTCCAAAAAGAGACTCTCACCACTACAATCCATTCTGAATGCAGCTGTGAGGCTAATCTTCCTTGCTAGACATTCATCTGCAGATCCGCTCTGTCAATACTTCCATTGGTTACCTGTATTCTACCGTATTCAATTTAAAATACTTTTACTCACACATAAGGCCTTTAACCATAGTACACCAATGTACATTTCTTCGCTCATCTCAAAATATCTCCCAACCCGACCTTTATGCTCTTCACAAGATCTATGTCTCTCATCCACACTCATTACTTGCTCTCATGCACAATTGCAGGACTTTCTTTGGGCTGCACCCACTCTGTGGAATGCCCTACCGTGCACAATAAAACTCTCCTCTAGTCTCCAAACCTTCAAATGGTCCCTGAAAACTCACCTCTTCAGGCTAACTTATCACATTCCAGAACCGCTCACTCAACCTTCATAAGCTTTCCATCCGATTATAACCCCACTGTACAGTCCGCACATATCCTCCACATATTTTCTCTTTCTTCACTTTCCCTTCTTTCATGGTTCATTATTGCTGTGATGTGATATCATGAAACTCACCTAGAACCTTTGCAATTCAGTGGACAAATATGCAATAGTGCCTTTCCTTGTGTATCAATGCCTATTTCCCTATAGATTGTAAGCTGGCAAGCAGGGCCTTCCTACCTCTGACTGTTTGTTTATTACCCAGTTTTGTTTATAATTGCGTCCAATTGCAAAGCGCAATGGAATTTGCTGCGCTATAAAATAAACTGTTAATAAATAATAAGGAGCATGTGCTGGTGAAGGATTGCCCTACAAGATACAAAGACCATCAACAACCCAGTGAAGTACAGAATTATATGATGCTTGTCAAACACACAAAATAAAGGATGATAAGGAGGGTGCTACTACTCTGTATCTGTGGTGATTGTGCCAATATACCTGGCTGTGCAGCCGGTAATGGATAGCCTTGCAAGGTCAAGATAAACATTAACAGCCCAGTAAAGTACAGTAATGTTATATGCTTTCTTTCAAACACACACAATTTTGGCAAATCCCATAATGAAAAGTGAAGCACAATGGAATTGTCTTATGGCCCTCCAACCCACTATAATGTGTATTAGAAAGGGTATGTACAAATGAACAAACCAAGCACTTCAATTACAGGCCTGCCATTTTGTGGCTAAAGTAATTGGATCATTTGGGCCTTCACAAAACCAAAGCCTTGGTTAAACCAAGCTACCAATAAGCCTAAGAAGGCTAATAGTGCTGTTAATCATCAGATTTGGAAGATATACTCATCATCACCAGTGGTGGCTGCTGCCCCTACGCAACAGTGCTGACCAGCAGGGGTAGCTGGCCAGCACATATGAATATACATGTGAAGTCGTACTTAACATATGTGCTGGATTCCTTATCCAGGGATCGGCAGCCACCGCACGCATTGAATACACAGGCACACACTGCTCAGCCTGTCTATTATCAATAAGCCTTCCCTCAGACTCCTGTTGGTGTTATCATTATCATTAAATTATCCTCCACCATTTTATTGATATTTTTGGTATTACAGTAGAGGTCTTAATATATTTCAGTAATTCTTTTCAGCCTTATTAGATGTCATAATGTTTCACTCTAGTGTGCTGAGTTACCTGCATCATCATCATCATCATCATCATCATCATCATCATCATCACCACCAGTGGATCTCTTCTGGCAGCAGAAATTGCATGAGAATTTGAAGCAGTAAATGTTATTGTGTTACTGTATGTGCCACTTGAACCTACATCTTTTTCACTAGGAGCTCTCTGCATCTCTTAAGATCTATGCCAGTCAGATAGAAAGACAATACATAGGATGTAAACCTAGACTAAAGCATGGTTGCCACAATGGTGGTCATTCCGACCCGATCGCTCGCTGCAGTTTATCGCAGCGATTGGGTCAGAACTGCAAATGCGCCGCCGCCGCAGTGCACCGGCGCATGCCAGACGGCCGAAAGCCGTCGTTCCCTAGCGATCGCCTCTGCCTGATTGACAGGCAAAGGTGGTCGCTGGGCGGGAGGGGGTGGCACGGCGGCGTTTGGCCGCTGTTTTGGGGGGAGCGGTCCGGCCAATGCAGGCGTGGCCGGAACGTACGGGGGGTGGGCCGCAGCGGCTGCATGACGTCACACGCAGCCTCTGTGACCAGGGGCAGTGAAGAGGTTCTCCCTGCCAGCCACAGGAGCTGCGCTGGCCGGGAGTTACTCCTCAAATGCAAAAGCATCACCGCTGTGCAATGCTTTTGCACTCCTGCAGGGGGGGGGGGGCGGCACTGACATGCGGGGCGGACTGGCCCTGTGCTGGGCATCCCCCCACATGTCTGAGTGCCTGCTCATAGCTGTGCTAAATTCAGCACAGCTACGATCAACTCAGAATGACCCCCTATGTGCGGATCCAATTGCAAGATGTTGCAAACCCTTGGTTCCTGGCATAGCAAACAATAACTTAATCTACAACTCCAGCAAAGTTAGCAGAATCATTTGCCGTAGTTTAATCTCTTCTTTCAGCTTCTCTAACTGCTTTTCAAGTAGTTTATTTAAGGGTATGACCTGACTCAGGATGGCCGTGTCTGAACTCCATTCACTGGTTACAATTTCAAATCATTTCAGTAGCTTGCATAAAACCATGAGTATTCACCAGTTTACTGGACTAAGGTAACATGCCTCACCTGTCCCTATCTCTTGGTTTGATGTGTATATTAGGATGGCTTGTTACTGTCACTCCAGTTGCTGAAGCATATTAAGGATGGAATTCCACCTGGTTACTAACTTTTTTTCTGTTGCTAGCATGGCATATTGGGGGTAATTCCAAGTTGATCGCAGCAGGAAATTTTTAGCAATTGGGCAAAACCATGTGCACTGCAGGGGGGGGGGGGGGCAGATATAACATGTGCAGAAAGAGTTAGATTTGGGTGGGATATTTTGTTTCTGTGCAGGGTAAATACTGGCTGCTTTATTGTTACACTGCAAATTAGATTGCAGATTGAACACACCACACCCAAATCTAACTCTCTCTGCACATGTTATATCTGCCTCCCCTGCAGTGCACATGGTTTTGCCCAATTGCTAACAAAAATCCTGCTGCGATCAACTCAGAATTACCCACATTGGGCCTAATTCTGAGTTGATCGCAGCAGCAATTTTGTTAGCAATTGGGCAAAACCATGGGGGTAATTCCAAGTTGATCGCAGCAGGACATTTTTTAGCAATTGGGCAAAACCATGTGCACTGCAGGGGGGGCAGATATAACATTTGCAGAGAGAGTTAGATTTGGGTGGGTTATTTTGTTTCTGTGCAGGGTAAATACTGGCTGCTTTATTTTTACACTGCAATTTAGATTGCAGATTGAACTCACCACACCCAAATCTAACTCTCTCTGCAAATGTTATATCTGCCTCCCCTGCAGTGCACATGGTTTTGCCCAATTGCTAACAAAGTTCCTGCTGCGATCAACTCAGAATTACCCCCTATGGCCCTCATTCTGAGTTGTTAGCTCGCTAGCCGCTTTTCGCAGCAGTGCACACGCTAAGCCGCCGCCCTCTGGGAGTGAATCTTAGCTTAGCAGAATTGCGAACGAAGTATTCGCAATATTGCGAAAAGATTTTTCTTTGCAGTTTCTGAGTAGCTCGAGACTTACTCTTCCAGTGCGTTCAGTTCAGTGCTTGTCGTTCCTGGTTTGACATCACAAACACACCCAGCGTTCGCCCAGACACTCCCCCGTTTCTCCAGCCACTCCCGCGTTTTTCCCAGAAACTGCAGCGTTTTTTCACACACTCCCATAAATCTGCCAGTTTCCGCCCAGAAACACCCACTTCCTGTCAATCACACTCCGATCACCAGAACGATGAAAATTCCTCGTAATGCCGTGAGTAAAATACCTAACTGTTGAGTAAAATAACTAGGCGCATGCGCTCTGCGAACATTGTGCATGCGCAGTAAGCGACTAATTGCAAAATAGAGAAAATCGGCAACGAGCGAACAACTCGGAATGAGGGCCTATGTGCACTGCAGGAGGAGCAGATATAACATGTGCAGAGAGAGTTAGATTTGGGTGGGGTGTATTCAAACGGAAATCTAAATTGCAGTGTAAAAATAAAGCAGCCAGTATTTACCCTGCACAGAAACACAATAACCCACCCAAATCTAACTCTCTCTGCAAATGTTATATCTGCCCCCCTCCAGTGCACATGGTTTTGCCCAATTGCTAACAAACTTGATGCTGCGATCAACTCAGAATTACCCCCATTGTACTATTCTTGCAGTTGCTGCAATGTTCTACATGTGGTTGCTGAATGTCAAACATTCCCAGAAATTTTATAGGTCACAGCCAGAATCTCCAGCACCGACCTAAAATTTTGTAAGAAATTATGAACCAACAAGTTTATTGCATGTGCAAAACATGGTACATGTTGAAATGCACCCAGTCTTAAGTCACTGTGCAATGTGATGACTACTGTAATACTTGTTTCCC
Source organism: Pseudophryne corroboree (assembly GCF_028390025.1). Taxonomy (NCBI): domain Eukaryota; kingdom Metazoa; phylum Chordata; class Amphibia; order Anura; family Myobatrachidae; genus Pseudophryne; species Pseudophryne corroboree. Next base: position 724,780,619 of record NC_086445.1, read on the forward strand.
AGACAAATGTGTGTAACTAATAATAATTTTACTATTTATATAGTGCTATTTCTCCCATGGGCTCAAAGCACTTTACAGACACCAAAAAACATAGCACATGGTACAAAGGATTTAGTTTTACAGCCAATCCAAAAATAAAATAAAATAGGGAATATCTATAGAATGGGCATGATGTAGTCATTTGAGCAGTCATTTTGGATAATAAATTCCATGGCTTATCTAATCCACCCACGAGCGTTACCAGGCGAGTCAGCTGTGTTGGGCGCACTATGTAGGATTTCCTTGGGTGCAATAGGTCACACCTACAAGAGATGACATACATTTGTGGGTTGCAGAGACCTAATGCTAGGAGTGGGGTCTGAATTCAACCATCAGATCCATGTATTTTTCTTACCATCCACGAGCATACCTGGTGAGGTTGCCATGTTGGGTGCACTACAGAGGTTACACTGTGTGAGATAAGCCATACAAGTACTGAAACATACAGTATATGGGAACAATTTACATGTGTGTAGCATGGAATGCCCTGTATGAATAGATGAATGTGTAGTACAATGAATGTTTAGTACAATCTTGCCTGGAGGAACCATAAGGGGCAGCTATCTGGCACACTGCGTAGGTTGCAGCTTGCAAGGAGCAGAGAGGGTAGAAGCATAGTATACAGTGGGAAGTACAGTCAAAAAATATAAGAGAATAAGGAACGCAGTGGAATAATAAGCATATATGTATAGAAATGAGTCCAGCAATATAAAAGTTATAAAGTACAATTTATAAAAATGGCGTCTGATACGGGAAACTAGGGGATTAAAACATGTTAAACATGCAGCAAATCCATGGAGGAAGCTGCAGGACCATAATCATTTGGATCACACCACAGGGGAATGGAGTGGGCATCAGCACGGGAAGCCATGTTTGGGCAGGGGGCCACCTGATTGTTCATTCTTCCAGGTGCAGTCAGCGATAGCCTCACAGCAGCTGGGAAGTGTGTAGGTGGCAAGATTGCAGCCACTATGCAGCCCCAGTGATCTCCCCCTCACAAATTGCCACAGTAGATGGAATGCCCATGGGCACCTGGGGTCATTGCTTGTAGTCACCAAGTCATGGCGTTGAGTGAGCAAAGTCAACGGGAGCTGCATTGCACCCGTTGACTCTGCTCACCCAACTTGTCTTGCAGCAGTGAGATCAGAGCTGCACAGTTAACAAGCGGAAGGCTAGCCAGAGGAAGTAGAGGCCATGACCAGTAGAGTGGCAACATGTCTGAGACCTAGCGGTGGGGATCCCTAGATGGCATTGGCAGCATGCACTGCACCAGCAGGGAAGCAAGAGGAATTAGAGCTGGGTGGAAGTGCTTAGCGGATCAATCACTCAGGGCAAACGGTGGAGCAGGGTACAGTGGAGTAGGGCGCGGTGCCGAGGGGATCTCTCCAACTGAAATATTGGGGGCCCAGGAGATGGTAAGCGGGACCCAGGGAGAGACACCCTTGCATGTTTAATGTATCTTTTGTCTAGTAGTAGTATTCTTCTTGATCCCCTTCTGTGAAAGGAATTCACCCCCAGCAGTCCTAGAGAAAAAGGATCCTTCTTCTGAATTCTAGATATGGGATAAGTCATTTTGACTCTGCAAATTGGATGCAGGGCTACTTCTGGTCACTAATGGAGAGTTTGATGATGAAGGTGATGGCAGTGAAGATGGCAGGTGCTGGTAACTATTCTACATAAGCAGCTGAGGCTGGATTGCTTGTTATTTTATATTATTTTCATTTTCCATATTTTGATAAATAATGTAAATGTGTCACGATCCTGACTGTAGTTCTCGTATTTGGTGACTTACCCCTGCCATCTGTCCTGGATCCTGTGTCTTTTTACTCACTGAGTTAAACAGCTTGTCAGCACTATGAGTTTTCCTGAGTTCTCTGCCTGAAAGGTAATAGTTAATTAGCTCCACCTGTGGTGATCTCCTGTGTGAGGCTGAATTCAGTAATCTGAAGTTTAGGCCTAAAAGCCAGCATCTTATGTTTTGCAGAAGTTCAGGCTTCAGTGTTCTCTCGGCCTGCTAGGCCTCATTCTACATCACAGCCTAGTCTAGAGTACTCACATGACAGTGACTGATCACCTGACCCAGGGTTGTCCAATCCTCTGCCAGCCTGAGACTCTCTGCATCACCTAATCCTGCTCACCAATCACCAAGGACCAGGAAGTATAAATTGGGAGACTGAGTTGGAAACTGGGCCAGTTCCTCGTGTCACACACAGCTCTGTGTGAGCCTTAAAGCTGAGCTCCCTAAAGGTAACCTTTGTACTTTAGTTCCTGTGGAAACTCTGTTCCCTTGTTACCCCGTTTGGTTTACTTTTGTGTTGCCACTGATATTCACTATTTCCACGAGTCTCAATGTAAAGGCACAGCTGCAGTGGTTCATCTTAAAGGCACAGTACTGTATTCCATAGTCTCAACTGAAAACCACAGCTGCCGTGTTTCATCTTTACTGCTGTTGTAGTTGTGATCTCCAGAGCTCCCGTATCCCTGTGGCTTCCGTGCCTCCAAGAACCTCCGTGCCTCAGCACCTCCGCGCCTCAGCATCTCCGTGCCTCAGCACCACCGTGCCTCAGCACCTCCGTGCCTCAGCACTTCCGTGCCTCCAAGCACCTCAGTGTCTCCAGGCACTTCTGCACCTCCAAGCACCTCAGTGCCTCCAAGCACCTCAGTGCCTCCAAACACCCAGTGCTCACAAGCGTAGTTGGCGTCTCCAGCATCCGGTTCTCCTTAATTCATTCCTCAGCACCTTTTCAAGTTCTGTCTTTCAGGAGACCTCCAGCATCCATACATGCTTCCTGTCTGCCGACCAAATCCTGCATGAGGAAAACCTAGATTCGGCCATCTCTGCTGCGGTTCCTCTTCCCGGTCACCGGAAGAGACCCCGAGCCCACAACACTCCCAAACCAGGTCAGTGAAAGTATTCACATAGTCCTTCAGTCGCCCGCACAGACTTCACTAACACCGGGTTCACAAAACCACAGTCATGACAAAATGAACTCGCTTCAAATGATGTAACAGGGAGGTGGTACCTAGATAGTTGACATCCCTGCCTCTACTTACTTTGGTTCTACAAAGGGAACAGATACCAAATAGCATCAGATACATAATGATCACTCTCATTCTGTTGCACTTCCAAAGTATCATTACCATCATTACTTTTACTACTACTCATCCTCACATTTGCAGTGGGTTCAGATATTGTGGAAGGAGGCTCTCTATGCTTATAGTGTTAGAATCATAAATGTCAGACTCACACATAACACTCATGGATACCCTTAGATTCTCCTCAGAAATTTGTGACGCTTGTGCACACAATATTTGTTCTTCAGCCTTAAGTTTTCTTTTTTTTGTGCACTGATTTTCCTGTTTTATAGGTAATACTTCTAGGGGTAAATTTATTAACATTTCTGTTTGGTTGAGACTACAAACTCACACATAACTGTGATGCCCAGTGTGTTCATTCTCATCCAAACAAGGGCCCTCATTCCGAGTTGTTCGCTCGGTAAAAATCTTCGCATCGCAGCGATTTTCCGCTTAATGCGCATGCGCAATGTCCGCACTGCGACTGCGCCAAGTAAATTTGCTGTGCACTTAAGAATTTTACTCACGGCATTTTCATCGTTCTGGCGATCGTAATGTGATTGACAGGAAATGGGTGTTACTGGGCGGAAACAGGCCGTTTTATGGGCGTGTGGGAAAAAACGCTACCGTTTCCGGAAAAAACGCAGGAGTGGCTGTAGAAACGGAGGAGTGTCTGGGCGAACGCTGGGTGTGTTTGTGACGTCAAACCAGGAACGACAAGCACTGAACTGATCGCAGATGCAGAGTAAGTCTGAAGCTACTCAGAAACTGCTACGAGGTGTGTAATCGCAATATTGCGAATACATCGTTCGCATTTTTAAGATGCTAAGATTCACTCCCAGTAGGCGGAGGCTTAGCATGAGCAAATCTGCTAAAATCCGCTTGCGAGCAAACAACTCGGAATGAGGGCCAAGGTTCTTAATATAGTTACCCCCCCTACACTCAGAGTGAGAAGGTGTTGCATGCGAGGTTACGGAAGATGCCTAACTATTTGGCCCTGGATCTTGTAATGGGCCTCTTAGTACATGAAAGAGCAGCAGCAGGACCACCACTCGCAAGTAAAGGCCATGCTCTGAGCCTTTCCTTACCACTGCATGTGCTGTATGATATGTTAGCAATTTTATGTATTTCGGCAGCAACTTTTCCCTTCATAGATAGAAGTGTGGGTTTATATTTAGATTATGAATTACTGTTCAGAATTCAGTTGCCCTTTACACCTTCTTACCCTTTGACCTCTTTAAGTAGATGTTGAAGTAATATGGACCGCCTGCACTAGTACTGGGTCGCTCCTGCTCTTTTATAGACTGATCTGTGATTGATTTTACTTTTTACACCAGGACAGAAAGACAGCTACTGTAGTTGAACTTAACTTCCACCACAGCAAGTGAACGTACAATGAAATAGGGAAAGGAAGGGCTGTTACGTTTACCATGCACATGTATTAAAAGACTGGAGATTTTTGTTGAGACCAGCTCAAAGAGTGTTTTTTTTTTCAACTTATTTTTTTTTTGGGGGGGGGGCAGCAGTTAGGGACAGTCACACAACACCCAGGAATACAGGCTGCCTCTCCAAGGCACACACTCTCAGAATACTCATTAAAATATAAACAAGTTGAATTTTTCTTTTTTGTAACACTGGAAAAAAAAATACTGTATGGCATTGATTATTTTTGGTGGCAGCTGATGGGGACATGTCCACACTAGAGCTGAGCGGGTTTGGTTCTCAGAGAACTGAACCCCTCCTCCCCCTTCCTTCCCCCGGACTTCACGTAATGAGCCCGGATCCGAGTCAGGCTCGGGTCTTCCCACCTGACTCGGAAACCAGAATGAGGCAAAACGTCATCATCCTGCTGTCGGATTCTCGCGGGGCTTGGATTCCATATAAGGAGCCGCGCATCCCCGCCATTTTCACTCCAGCTTTGGAGAGTGTAGAGAGAGGATGAGTCTCCGTCCTTAGTGTCCTCAGTGGTAGTGTCTTGTGCAGCATCTGTCCAGTCACGGTGGTTGTGTCCTCTGCTGCCATATGTTAAGTGATGCTGTATAAGTCCAGTCCAGTGGTGCTGTATTGTGCTGCATCAGTCCAGTGGTGGTGTCTTGTGCTGCATCAGTCTAGTCAAAGTGGTAGTGTCCTCTGCTGCCATATGTCCAGTGCTGGTGTATAAGTCCAGTTTAGTGGTGCTGTGTTGTGCTGCATCAGTCCAGTGATGCTGTGTTGTGCTGCATCAGTCCAGTAGTGGTCTGTTGTCCAGTCACAGTGGTGGTGTCCTCTGCTGCCATATGTCCAGTGCTGCTGTATAAGTCCAGTCCATTGCAGTAGTGCTGTGTTGTCCTGCATCAGTCCAGTGGTGGTGTCATTGTGCTGCTGTATATGTCCAGTGATACTGCCGTATATGTCCATTGATACTGCCGTATATGTCCAGCGATACTGCCATATAAATCCAGTGATCCTGCC